>NC_090935.1:803267027-803576439 GCF_040938575.1 Ambystoma mexicanum | reverse complement strand
AAGTATTTAAGTTAATCCGCTGCAACCTTAAAGGGGAGCAAGTCAGTGTTTCGCTGGACTGGGCAAGATAGCCCACCCATCGGGAACAGTATATATTTTGAGATTTTCTTTCAATCCTGAGTATTGACCATATGTTCCAATCTCTGCTAGAATAAGGGAATTGGTTCGACTCCGGATCCTTGACGTACAAAAAAAAACGCCATTGGCGAAAAGCCTTATATTTGGTACCTCCACTCTGAAGCTCCTTATCGCACTATTTCATCTCAGCATAATGGCGAGGGGGTTCCATGGCCAATGAATAGTGGAGACAGTGGACAAACATCCCCCCCCCCTCTTGCACACAGGTGTTTCCTGCTTTGCTTGATTCTTCTATTCTGCTCCCCCTCCAGCCTACTCCTGCAGGAGTCTGTCCTGATACACTGGTTTCACCATCCCCGTCTTGTGGCCAATGCTGGATTTGACTTTTATCTACTTCATTGATTCACAGTGTCACACTTTCTCATAGTGGCCCTGAATCACGCTGTTCCCATCTTCATCTCGTCTCCAGGGTTGCAACACTGTTACTACTGACTTCTACAATTGTATTTGCTCCCCTCTTACGCCCCCACTCTTTTTGTCTGCTTACTCTGTTCTCTCCTCCTCTCCCTTTTCCTATCTCCTCCCCTAACTTTCTTTTATGCACTTATTCTATCAGAATTGTCACTGGACTTAGTATGATAGCAACCTCGTCTGGCTCCTTCCCTGTCCCCTCACTTGTTTCCCCCCAGCCCCTTCCAGAACAATCTGAAATGTCGTCGGGCCCAGTATGATAGTTAATTTCACATCCTTACTGTTCATGGCCTATAAGAATGTCATATTTTCCCTTGTTCCCTCCCTTGAAACACATTGTGTATAGGTGCTATATAAATAAACTACCATATCATAACCCTGGCCAGGGAGAGAAGTGTTTTGATTGGATATTATTTATCACCACCTTTTGCTTTTGGAGCCAAATACAGAACTTCCATCCAGGTCTGCCAATTTCTACCAAACCCAAAAGCTTTCGTGGTGTATTCCAAAAACAACCAAATTTCTCCTAGTCAGGGAGGGCCAGCAAGTTTCAGGTTTTCCGTAGGGTATCTGCATCCAGTCTGAACCGAGCAGATAGTGATGTGCAGTCTGGTTTATCATCCCCTCTTTCGGTAGTACCACTATTAAGGCCTCAGGAAACGTGGGCATTGGGGGGTGGGGGGCTGCTCTTATCAAAAGACCATTCTACACCTTTACTACAAATGACGAGCGTACTCCTGCATAGGTCTTAAAGAAGACTGTGAAAAAAAGTCCTCACTATAATTCATAATTCCTATACTTTTGCTGTCTCGTGTCTCTTTGGGTCTCTATTTTACAGAATGACTCAAAGGCGGAAATGTAGCTCTTTAATTTTTGCATTTGTCATTTTGTGTTGGGTGACTCTCCACTGCCTTTAAAGGTGGTAGGCCTGTTCTGTGTAATTTTTAATTCTAGGGAGGGGACCATTGGTCACTGGTGTGAAGAGTCAGCAATGAAACTGACACAAGTTGGACTTGTTTTTGGTTAAAGATTTTTATATAAAATAAAGAGGGAAAATGCCTCTCTGACCATGCTCTAAGAGGAATTACCCTTCCTGAACCAAAAACTAAGGATCTTTAAGTGTCAGCATGTCAAGAATAAAAACTGTCTTGTGTCCAAATTTCTATTCTGACCTTCACACTGAAACTAAATTCTGTGAAACAGGAAATGTCTTGAACCTTGGAAGGTTGGGAAAAGTGTTCACAAAAGAAGAAATAATGGCTCCAATACAAATGTTCTGCAAGGATACGAGTCCTTGCTCCATAGAAGGGTTCCCTTCCCCTGGATTACTCTTGGTTCTCTGAAGCTTCACGTTCAACAGTTCCTTGTGCCTTTCTTGACCCGCAACAATATTGACGTGCACACTTGTCTTGATTTACTCTCTTGAACACCTGGTTCATACAATCCTTTCCTAGTACTGATGTTCCTTCTCAGGACCTTTTTGTTAAACACAACTCTTTATTCAATATTGATGTTCCTTCCCAGGACCTCTTGGTTCAAGAATGCAGGGCCACAAGAATCCTGCCTGGCCCTGTGCTGATACATCCCTGCAAAGGAGGACCCACGAGATCCCATCCATGTGGGATATTCACTTCAGGTGAGCCCTTCTGGGCATTGTTACATGCGAGATGAAAGCCCTTCTGAAATGGCCACAGTGCTCTTAGTAAGGAACCCTGCTGATGCCTCTCCGACCACCTGCCCGCCCTTCGATGCAACTGATAGGCTGCCTGACTTTTAAAAACCTTTGCCATCTGGGAGCTGGCAGGTAACGCCGACTCACTTTTTAAAGGCTGACTTCCAAGGCATCTTTACAATGCTCCTATCTGGCCCTGGCCACAGTAGCTGCATTCTCTATTGCCACATCCACTTCAGGCTTTGCTTTAGATTAGGTCCGAGCTTCGCCTGTACTAGCGATGTGTACCACCACCTAAGAGTTCTGCTTACAACACTTATGTGACACTGGTTTTGCATCTCTGTCCGAAGTAACCCCACTCCGGTGGCGTGGCTTGCCCGGACTCCATCGGTGTTGTACCACCTGGCTATTCTTTTCTTCCAGCTCGCACACACCATCCGGTGCATTTTGCAACGCCTACCTCACCGGTTGGAGGATCACACCCTTATCCGAGTCACTAAGATCCTAAGGCACGGAATCAAAAGGCACAAGCCTGTCTTGAGCCTGTCTTGAGCCTGTCTTGAGCCTGTCTTGAGCCTGTCTTGAGCCTGTCTTGAGCCTGTCTTGAGCCTGTCTTGAGCCTGTCTTGAGCCTGTCTTGAGCCTGTCTAGGCCAGTCTGCCCTCAAGCATCACCAAACTGTAAGTAACTCTCAACATGGCCTACTGCCACCCACATTCATCATATTGTCAATGAGCAATCACACCCCACCTAACGCACCCGCGCATACATTTGCCTCCCCAGTAGCAAATACCTTGTGAAATGGACTGAGCTTGCTGCATCCTTTCTGTCCACAGTACATCAAATATATCTACAACCTAAGTATGCCACCCGGCCAATTGACTTATTAGTGATTCGCCGCCATCCCATCTGACTGCCTGTCCTTACAATTGATGCTAATTTGCACGCACCCTCCACAGGATGCTGGTTGCTTGCACCGACTGCGCACGGGTGACAGCAAAAAGTAAACAATAACAGCCTCTCAACTTTGAACCTGCCACCTACTTGTGCGACCGTTACCAGGGACCTTTCTATACCTGAATGTTTGTATCTCACACCCCCACTTGTTCCCTTTGACTGCCTGTACGACTATTTGATATCTGTTTCTCTCTCGACTGCCAGCATTTCGCCTATTACCTAGAAGCTAGCATGTACTAGTGAATGTTCAGTCTCTTAATACCCACCCTGCCACCATTGCACCACACCTCAAAGGGGCCCTCATAAATGCCGATCTATAACAGCGCATGCCTAAGAGATAGCTGACTTTCTACATGCAGGAAATCTTCCCTCCCTTCTATCACTGAGTCCTGGCTCCACTGAGTTTCTGGACCTGCACTCATGTTGGTGTAAAGCGCTATATAAACTCAGTAAACATAAATGTGTTAGCCGTCCCCATGGGCAATACTATCCTCAGAGTGGATAGAACCGAGGCACGAAGTGGAGGTATAGCCATAATAGCTAAAACCAATTTTGACATGAGACTGGTCTCATCCTGCGAATCCCTCATTGCTAAAATACCCATTTCTGGCTCTAGAACACTCACCATCATACTACTATATAGGCCCCCAGGTCCCATTGGATCATTCGAGGAAGACCTTACCACCATCCTATCCAATAACCAAAAAATGACATCCCAAACTCGGCTGCTAGGCGACTTTAATCTGAGCTACCAAGACCCTAAAGATCACCACACAGCCAAAATTGAAGACGCCCTCGCTGAACTAGGCTTTACACAAAAAATAACATGCCCTACACATACCAAAGGAAGAACCCTTGATTGGGTAGCAGACCACAATTGTAATGCCACCAATTCCATCACTGCCCAGGTCTGGGCAGACCACCACCTCCTGGCCTTCACGCTTTAAGCCATCCTACCCACCCTAGTCCTCCCCCATACCCACTAGGAATAAAAAAAAAACATTTCAGCGGACAAACTTTTCCTCTACTACTACCCGCACTAAATGCCATCCCTGAATCTTCTGATCCCTCCTTGCTTGTCGAAACATACAACATCACCATGACCAAGGCCCTAAAAATGAGAGAGAGCAAATCCAAGATGCACCGGAACACTTGGTTCACACCTTATCTCAAATCCTTGCGCTTAGATAAAAGAAAATGCGAAACAACCTGGAGAAACCAACCATCTGACAAGGCTACCCTTAACACCATCTCAGCTCACTACAAAAAAGAAATACTCCTTGCGAAACAAGAGTCCTCCAATACAAGAATCTCGCAAGCTAACTCTAGCATAAAAGAATTATTCACGATTCTTAAAGAAATTGAAACTCCCATCCTTGATCCCGGACTATGTGAATGACAAAAATTGGTGTACATGCATCCAAAAAGCACTAACTGATAAAGTAGCCTCCCTCCAAGTTAAGATTGCCAATAAAAATCTAACCATCAATTCCGCCCGACCACCCACACCACCCTATCCCCCTCCGTAGCACAGCTTCACCCTCACCCAAACCTCCTCACCGTTTCGGCTTCTCAAATGTCACCATCTTGGAAGTGGAAAAAGTCATCCTCGCCTTAAAAACTTCAAACTGCCAAGGCGACCCATGCCCAGCCCAAATAATTAAAGATGCTGCAAGAGAACTCTCCCCATTTGTCTCTAAACTTGTCAATGCCTCATTCTGCTCCGGCACCATCCCCACTAATCTCAAGGAGTCGTGGGTACTCCCCCTCCTGGAAAAACAAACTCTAGACCCCACCATCCCCACTAACTACAGACCTATTACTACCACCCCCTTCTTGCTCAAGATTCTAGACCGGATTGCATACCTACAAATTCAGCAATACCTAGAGCAAAACCACCTATTAGGAGTTCGCCAGTCAGGATTCAGACCCCAGCACGCGGCAAACTGCACTGATAGACCTCAAGGCACAAATTGATCTACTTGGGGACAACGGCAAAACTGCCTTGCTACTTCTACTCGACCTCTCAGCAGCGTTCAATCTAGTAGATCAGTCCTCTGCAACCACCTCGACGCTGAAGCGCATTTCTCGACGGAAACTATAGGCTGGATACAATCCTTCCGTAACAGGACTATTTGCGTCTTCTCCCTTAAAGCATCAGCCAACCCTAGCCCCATTACCTGTGGAGTGCCTCAGGGATCCTGTGTCTCCCTGACTCTATACAACATCTTCACCAAGCCCCTCTTCGATGATCTCGATATCACCTACACCGACTATGCAAATGATACTTAGATCCTCTTACCATTGATGGGAGACTACGACATGGATTTGGCCTTGGTGAATAGTGTACTTCATCCAGGCATGGATGGCCACACATGGCCTAAGCCTGAATGATGACATAACGGAACTCCTCCTCGGCACTACCCCTAAATTGAACAAACTAGGACCTAACTATTCCAGTTTCATCATTGACGGCAACATTATCAGTGTCTCCAAATCAGTCAAAACTGTAGGTTTCCACTTAGATGCCACCCTCTCTCTAATCAAACAGATTAGCGCCATGGCCTCTGCCACAGCATATACCTGCAAACTTATTAGAGCTACTAAGCCATTCCTTTCCACTCCTAGCTGCATCACCTTAGCCAGAGCCCTAATTCTCTCAAAATTAGACTACTGTACCGCCTTTCATCTAGGAGCTAACAAACATTATTAATAAAATTCAGATCCTGCAAAATAATGCCCTCAGAGTGGCGCTAGGCCTAACCAAAAAAGAACATATCTCAGAGCTCAGAAGAACTAATAAATGGCTCTCAACTAATGATAAAATCCTGCTCAAAACAGCTTCATTTACCTACAAATGCCTCAATAATGCAGCCCCTCTTTACCTGTCAGAAAAATACAAGAGACATTCCTCCACCCGCACCACTAGACTAGCCAATACCAACTCCTTGACTGTCCCTAGATTCAAACTTTCTAGAACAGGTCAGTTTCCCAGTAAAAGCTGCTCAGCTGTGGAATTCACTTCAGCCCTGCCCTCGTAGCCAACCAAACTTACTCCCACTTCCTACATAATATCAACCGGCTTACAAACAACGGCCACTAAACCCTGAGCTACCACCAGTCACTCACTGCCATGTATCTATTGTATCTAGAATCACTCTTTTGTGCCTCGCAGTTGACCGACACCTTCCTCCTTGAAGTGTACCCTCTGTTAATGTCCTTCCTCACTCTCCTCTCTTCACATAGCGCTTTCACCCTACTAGTGTCTTCCAATCAGTTGCCCTTTCTATATACCTCTCCTCCTAACTTGCTCATGCCTCTTTCACTCTTTATTGTATATTTTGTACAGCACTGTAACCACACTGAGAACTTCCTTATTATGCTTTTTGCACCCTGATACCTCCGGGTCTGGCGCGCACTATAAATAATAAAACAAACATATTGACATGATTCCATATTCGGCACAAACAACCAGCACCACGTCGAACTTTGTCCACTACCTTCCAATCCTCATTTCACGAGAACACAACCTACCGTAACTTCGAGGCCGTACGAGTTTGTGCCTCCCACTCCGACCTCTCTCTGCAACCTTCCTAACTCGGCCTGCGGGCAGTTGTGTGGGCCCCTGATTTGTACATGGTTTCCTCCTGATTTCTGCAGAGAGGCCGTTCAGATTATGTCTTGGCCACCCTGTGCTGTCTTGCAGTTAGTTTTTGCATTGTAACCTTTACCTCCAATTACTTTGTACATACCCATTGTGACTCTGCAGCTTCACGCTGCATGCCTTTGATTATTATCTATGACCATTTACTAGACTGCAATAGCTGTCTGCCTACACGCAAGCTCCAATATAGCCCCCTTTCCATCAGGTGAGGCTTGCATCGCACAGACTATGCTTCACATTTATTTTGTCTACCTGCCTACCTTTAGTAACTGATATAGCCTCCCTGACCAGATGGGTGGTTTTTCCTGTTTTTACCTGTGAAGTAAACCTGCTTTTCAACTGTAACTATCTCGCTCGAAACTGGAACCATTTATGACTGAAACTTCTTAATCTTAAGCACACTAAACTGTAACTAGCGCCCTGATGCTCGAATGTTTGGCGTGCTACTATAAATGTACACATAAACATTATAAACCCAATTCTTCTTTTATTAAACACGGTTCTGGTTCCTTGGTATACTATCCTGCCAACGCTTCTTATATTCACTAGGGCTCTCTGCCCTTTTTCGTAGTCGCGCACACACTTTGTTTGCTAGTATGTTCCCTGGATATATTATCCGGTCCTAGTTTTTCCTTTGTTCGCACAATTTTCATCTATCTAGGGTTTTATTCGCAATATATTTTCCCTTTTAATGTAAAGTTCATTCTTTCTCTAGTTTATTGTTCATACACTGGCATTCGGTATGACTGCTGGCACACCTCCGGGGTCCCCACTGCCTCTGGGAAGACTCCTCCGCTTTTTCTGGCCTGTTTGTATTCTCCTGCGGTCATCCAGTGAAGCGCCTTTGTCGGCTTACTACTTGTACAGCTTCTGCCATGTTTCTTCGGGGCTCGTAGCTTCTACTTGCAGCATCTGCTTCGCCCCGGTAAGTAAAACGCTACTCCGGGTCCCTTGCTGGCTCCTGGCGTTTCCGCAGCGTATCCTTCTCGTGCAGCAGCCTTCTCCTTTGCTGGTGAGCCGCCTGGCTCCACCACACCAGAAATCGACCTTCGATATCCTCATCCTCCCACTAGCAGCAGACATTGTCTTGCTTCACTTGACTTTTAAACTTCCCAGGCATGTGTGTATGAGAAAACACTACAATGCTTGCTGTGCTTGGGGCTTTCCTCATTCTGCATTCCTCGATTCTTGTTTTTCTTCATCCCAGTACTTTCTGGGACATGAAGTCCAGGTGTTGGAATTGGTTCATGTTAAAGAGAATTCTCAGATGTGTTAATTCCCTTCTGCCTTAGAGAGCCTCAGCTCTTTTTGCTGGACTTTAGTATTTTTTATCTCATGTAATTTTAATGTGATATGTTTCTTTTGACTTTCAAGTCTGACAAACTCCATTGGCATCATCTTTACATTGTGTCGCACAGCACCTTCAGTGCACTGGCACAGGTAAGTGTCTTAGATTTCCCAAAGGTTTAAATAACTTCTCTTGGCAAAACTACTGTTTCCAAGAGCAGTGAAGTGAAATTGAGTTACATTTTGTAACTTTCTAGAGTTAGCACACACTATCTTACCATAGGGTGCTGGAGGGTTACTTGGTATCCCCTTTGTCTAGTTTCTCATGTAAAATTTTGATGTTACCCTTCCTACAATTAATGGCTGATGGCAGTGGTTTACTTCTTACTACCATTGTGTGTTTTTACCGCGGGCTGCGCTTGCAGCCACGCTAAGGCACTTATGGGTGCACATTTCGTCAAAATGGCCCTGGTCGTCTTTTTTCGGCATTTCTTGTCGGGAAGGTCCTTGAGATTTACTCTGCATGGCAAACCAGGTTTGGCTCCTTTGTTTTGTCTTTGTCGAGCTTCACGCATGAAGCCTGCCTCTGGCTCCACTATGTCTTGCAGGGGCAGGAAGTGAGGGAGGTTCCCGCAACTTCCTGTGTTTAATCTCCTTGGTTACAGGAATGCACCCAAAGGTGATTGGCTGGCTGGCTGGCTGGCTGTCCGGCAAGGACAGCCACCCTGCTGGGTGACTGACAGCTAGGCTGGAATGAATGGGAGAAACCTGCATAAAAGGAGAGGCTTTTTGGCTTGGAAGAGTCGACCACTGGACGAAGGAATCCGAAGAACAACTTGGAAGAAACGCCTGCTGCAACTCCTGGACTGTTGGTTTGCCCGGTAAAGCCCTGCTGATGTGCTGAAGCTCCAAATTCACCGTGACTAGAGAAGCCCTGGAATGACGATTTCTCCCTTGGATTTGATTGGTCCCACCGACTAAAAAGTAAGCCTGTCTGGACATCTTTTCGAAGCTGGTTGCATTTGCACTGCTGCTGGAACTGAAGAGCCAGGGAGAGGAACACCAGATTGTGTGCTTTGCTTTTAAGTCGGACCCGAGCGCTAGGGTGATCCTCCGGACTTCCCTGTTGCAGGACTTACCAAGCCTGAGTCACCTCAACAGAGTGCTAGACCCCTGAAGCAAGGAAAGTCTGAAGTGGTAGCCGAGAACCGCAGTGTTGCTATTTGCTGTCAGACGCAAGGAGCTGAAACACTGAACAACCACTGAATCGAAGTTTGCCCATTGCTGCTGCTGTTTCCCATTGCTGAGCAGGAGTCCCCAGACGGCCTTCTTTCCCCACGAGTGAGGCTCAGGAACAGGATCTGCAGATCTGCACAGGAACAGAAGCCAGCTGGAACCATTTCTTCTAACCAGAGTTACTGTAAAGTCTAAGAGCTTACCTCTTGTTGTGTAGCTTTACTTGGTCTCAGTTGAGATCTGTCTTGGTTACCTTGCAGAACTGCTGAGGTTTTGCCCTTCACGTCGCTCAGCTGTGGCCCTTCAAGTGTTCTATTTACTACAAGCATTTCTACAAACATTGTGCAAGACTTTACCTACCTACAAAAGATCTTCAGCTCCCCTTGACATTGTGCAATTAACATTGGCTGTCCTGGCTCCCTGAGAGACTCCTTTACCTCTGACTTTGTTCGTTTACCTTTCCCCCAGGAAAGGGTTAATTTCCTCTGCATTGGACGTTACTTACCTGTTTATGAATTATTTGGTAACCTTTGTTTTATTCCTCTATTCTATCCTTTTGACCAAACTCAGTATTTCTCTAAATGTACCAGTGTTAAATCAATGTCCAGTGTCCTAGCTATTTAAGTCATCTGAGGGTGTAGGAAGTGTCTGTGCGCCATCCCCAATGGGCATCGTCTGATTTAGAGAAACAAAGTGTGTGTTTTGAAGTATATTTAAGTGTTGCATGTTTTTGCTCCCTTTCTGAAGAAGGCTTATAACTGTGAAATAAATTAATAATTGCTTTATCAAGAGACCTTGAGCGTAAGTGTTTATTTGGATCACTGTACTGTGAAAACTTTGTCACATTACTGCTCACATTGACCCCTCTTGAGATAAGCCTGGCTGCTCGACCACACTACCAACCTGTGTAGTTCAGACTTATACCAAAAGTTGGGTCCCTATATTCAGGAGGTCAGGGTTATTGTAGTGCACCTAAAGGGTACTGCATACAATCTTGCCTAACAGTTCAGAAAACTTTAACAGACATTTTCAGTAGTCTCAAATGGTGAATGATTCTTGGATGAATGGTAGGTGGAACTGGAGAGCGTATAACAATAGGCCTGAGAGTATTGGATATGGGAGGGTTATTTTCAAGAGAAAATGAGGGATTCCATGCTTCACCCGGTGAAGCCATATCATCTCTCTGCAGGCTGTTCCCCCTATATGATCCTCCTTCATATAGCTGCCCACACGGTCAGGATCAGGTAGCAGCTGCTGTCCCCTGGCCACATTGGAGGAGGTCACTGCCCGGAAATTAGTGATAGGCTTTCTTTCAACACCTTGTGCTATGGTTCTATGGAATTGAAGGTTTCTTGATTTCTGCTCTCCATTTGTCTCTAATATGTTGCACTTACAGCCACCTACCTTGGTATGGGTAACCCAGGAACCCAGTTGCTTATATTTCTCTATTGAATGTTAGGGGACTTCCAACATCACATAAAGGCAAGGAAGGTTCTATCCTACTGATTACATCATCCTGTTAATATGGTCTTTTTGCAGAAGACTCATTTAACAGCTTCAAATCAGAGATTCTTTGCTAGAGCTAGGGGTGCCCATCGTTAATTCTCCAACTGTAACAGCATTTTCCAGGGCAGGGGAAGGGGGCCTATTTTAATACATCAGTCGCAAAATTTTAAAATCTCTAAAATAATCACTGAGCCCCTCACCCTAATTTTATGTTTATGTTGGTGGACAGTGCACTTATTTTTTTTTTGGTCGGTCCTCTTTGTTAATCTTTACCTGCCCAATTTTGATGGCCTGGATTTCTATAATGGGGTATTTGGTCACATGGTGGAATGTGCGTGTTTCCTGATAATCTGGTGGGTGAGGTTTTAAATGTAACCCTCAATCATACTGTAGAAAGCTCTTTGTGTTCTGATTGTTCAACTGGCAGGCCACCTGTGCCTGCAATCTATCTATTTAGTAGTTTTTACTGCATTATATGAGATTGCCACCCTGATACTCATAAATTCTCCTTTTATCCTTCAGCGCACAACTCCACCTCAAGGATCAACATAATCCTCATTTCGGAGGTGATGCCCTTTTCCCGATTTTAAGAGTTTGAGGGAACATGCATTAGACATTCCAGGAAGAGTTGGAGATTGAAGAAGGCTAATGTTTTAGATGTTGACCTTTTCCATTTTGGAAAGTAATAAAATGGGACTTTCTTTGATGGATAATTCTGTGGGAAGCTTTTAATACAATTATATGAGGATCTGTATTGCTGGTGAGGCTGGGGTTTTACGTTCCCTCATAAGCATGGAAAAATGGTCCTGAAACAAAAACTAAGGGATTTGCAGAATTTATGTAAAGCTTCCTGGGATCCAGTGGGAGAAGGTTTGATTTTGATTAGAGTATTTGTAGCATGCATAGCCTCGAGGGAACCAGGCAGAAACTACATATATGTGCAGGTGTCAGTAATCTAGGAAACAAAGGACCGATCAAGAGTTGAAAAGGATGATTTTAGCTTCTTCCTAAATAAAGGCAAGGCCTTAACTTTGCAAAGGTCGATGGGCAATGAATTCCAAATTTAGGGCCGCAGATTGAAAAGCATCTGTCTCTGCAGTGAACAAAATTAGAAAAAGGAATTGTGAGAAGGCTTTGATCGCCAGATCGAAAGAGGCATGTAGGACAATAAGTAGAACTCTTGGAAACCATGTAACTGGGGGCTAGGCCATGAAGGCACTGTATAACAAGACGGAGGATCTTAAACGGGGTCCTCTGTTGTACTGGGAGCCAATGCAGACTTCGGCAAAGAGGAGGCATGGAAGTGGTTTTTGAAGGATTAAAGTCTGATGGGTGTATTTTATGCGACTTGAAGACGATGCAGTTGATCCCCATAAGAAGGGCATTGCAGTAATCCAGTTTTGAGTTTACTAAAGTCCCGACAGCAGCAAGGCCAGATTTTTCTCTAATAAGATGGAGGATGGACAGTAGCCGTTTGAGTCGCTAATAGATTGATTTCACAATTTCAAATTGCAGTTCAGGTTCGACTGCCAAATGCAGCCAAGATGTTTTACTTTAGATGAGAAGATGGTAGGTACTTTGAAAAGAGCTGGGTGGGGATGCAGGACTGTTTCTGCCAACAAAGGTTTTAGTCAAACAGCACAATCTCAGTCTTGGCGTGGTTTAGTTGCAGCCTGCTTTCTAGCATCCCTATTTCTATTTTTTAGCACAATCTAAAATCTGTTGAATTGCTTCTGTTTTTTAGCCCGACGTAGATTTGAGTATCGTCTGCATACGAAAGATTGAGATTGACTTGTGAAAAGATATTGACTAGCGGCTGAATGTAAAAGTTAAACAATGTTAGTGTTTTTAAAAATATTCTCTAAATTACTAAATTGCAGCACTGCGACCTGGTGCACCATCCTGCACCGGTGAAACAAGCAGCTCAGTCCATGTTTTATTGTGCTTCCCGTTGCGCTCACTGTGAATGAAGAGTCCCTCTCCAAAATGGCCACAGCGCCACTCAGCACCAGAGTGCCCTTGTATTGCAATGTGAAGTTCCATTGACTGGTTGTCTGCCTGTTAAAGCAGGGCAATTAGGCACCCTCCAAAGGCCCATGTTCTGGCCCCGACATCTGGCCTCACTTCCTGCATCTAGGCAGCCTTGGAAGTCCCTGCCGCCTACGAAATATATGGACGATGCCTATGGCCCTGGAATCCCTGCATAAGGTAAGCCCTCCAGGGCTGAATGCGGTTTGACCGCCAACTGAAACGAAATGTTTTGAAAAATATTCTCTAAATTATTAAATCGCTGCGACAGTGCATCATCCTGCACCGGTGAAACGACCAGCTCATTCTATGTTTTACTGTGCAGTTTGTAGATGGGAATTTCACTGCAAGAAAACATGGAGATGGGTCGGAATTTCATCCTTTTTTGCCTTCTGTCATGTGCAGAATCTAACCTACATTTAAAAGATTCAGGATGAGAGTGCAAATATTCTTCTCTGGTTCGTGGGGTAAAAAAGGACATTCCTTTGTTTTAAAAATGTTTACATTCTTCTGGGCTTACTTCCTCAGTGCAGATTAATGCTTTTTTGGATCGGGCTTCACTGCTGTCATTGCACCTCACTAAAGGCTGGCATTGTACAGCCCTATTTTGGAAGGAGAGATTTACAGGACTATTGATTTTCAGGGTAAAACAGTGGGACCGGAGTGATTCTCTGGTGATTTTTATGAATCTTTTCACAAAATATTGGCCTTGCACCTACTGTCAACGTTTAATGAACTCTTGGAGATTAGTAGTCTGCAAGAATCTACTAGGGACACCCTCATGATTTTACTTTTAAAGCCTAACCAGGTTGTGGATTAATGTGGTTCATACCATCAGATTTATTTTATAAATATGGATTATAAAGGTGTGTTGCTAGAATTGTGGTTAACGGACTGTTGGCATGGATGTCCATTCATCAGGCTGGTTTTATGCCAGGCAGATCTGCCTCCTATAATGTTTTCACTTCTCTATCAAATTCATCCCAAGTACCATCACTTAAATGGGATGCTGAAAAAGCGTTCAGTAGTCGAATGGGCTTTTGTTTTCTTAGTCCTTCAGAAGATGGGGTTTGGGTGCAACTTTCTCTCAATGGTTACACTTTTATACACTTGTGAACTTGCAATGTTGTGTTGTAAAGGGGCCATTTCTGCTCTTTGCTCTGGCGAGAGGAAATCTCCAGGGGTACTCCCTCCTTTGCTGTTTGCCATTGCAGTTGACACGTTTGTCGCCATTATCAGGGACTTCCATGTGGAGAAGGGGCGTTTAGTCACAACTGAAAGTGTTATCATTGTGGACTGATATTTTCTTAAAACACCATGCTTGTAAAGTCCTTCTAATCATAGGTTAAGTGGAATATATCAGTATTCACCCTGCTCTCAACATTAAAAAAGAAGAAAACATGATTAGACATCAATTTTAAATGTTGCCCTTGACGCAGAGTACTATTTTACCTTCATTGGGTTAGCTTGTTGCATGCATGCAGTATTGAGTTAAATATTTGGTTGTCTGTGACGGTAGGCACATGGAATTATGGTATCCCTACAAAATATCCCCACCAAAAATATCGCCGTACATATGGACGTTTGTCTCGCCATAGGCAATATTTTTTGGGGGATAATTTGTTGGAGCAGAGTTGCGGGGGTGTCCCCCGCACATTTTTAAATAATGCAGAGGTTGCAGGGGTGTCCCCCGCAGGGGCCATGGCCCAACATCGCTGCAAAAATATGGAAATCTTTTTGTATCGAGATATTTTTGCGGGGATATTAACGCATGGAACTGAAATTATCAGGCTGCCGCGGGTGAACTGTAAGATCAGGTTGTGAAATGGGTAAATGGGGCATTGCCGTATAATGGATAGCTTTCCATCAGTTAACGTACACAATCAGGAAAGGTTTGCTTCATACAATCAGACACATTTCGCTATAGATAGTATCAGGTAGTACATTGAGGCATATATGCAAAATATGATGTATCATATTTATAGTACAGCTTGGGTTAGCCCTGCGGTCACAGCTGGTATAGGTGATCCCGGGCCACTGTCTGATTGAGAACTGCAAAATTCAGTCCATACATTTCTCGGGCGAGCTTGTATAGGGAGGGTGTTGATGTACTCCTAACATGTCTGGGTCCAGGTCATTGCATTCAACCACATTGTAAAGGTCGGAGGGGGAGGAACGCTTCCAGCACTGGAGTGTACGTTTCTTTGCTACCATACAGCTTATATTAAAAAAGTAGATATTTTCTTAGTATTGTATTCGCTCTATAGTCTGAACAGCACTCAAACAGGGTCAGGGCCCATTGTGGTGCACAACATTTCAGAAAGTGCATTTAGGATCTCCCAAGAGTCGTGGAGCTTGTGACAAGCCCAAAACATGTGTGTATGGTTGGCTGCCTCGTATTGGCACCTTGGGCAGGTGTCATGTGGCGGTCGAACTGATTGAATGTATGGGGGTTCTAGTACAGTCTATTAACTAGTTTGTATTGGATTCAGCGGTACC
Source organism: Ambystoma mexicanum (assembly GCF_040938575.1). Lineage (NCBI taxonomy): Eukaryota > Metazoa > Chordata > Amphibia > Caudata > Ambystomatidae > Ambystoma > Ambystoma mexicanum. The sequence continues at coordinate 803,561,042 of NC_090935.1, read as the reverse complement.
TGACGTTGAGGGAGACCTTACGCATGTGTGAGTGCCATTTTTGCCACATCTCATCAGATTTCGAGATCTAGTTTGTGCGCCCATACGCCTCACACTTTGGGGGGGGCTGATCTGGGTTTTTGCCAATAGTATCTTATATAGTAAGGAGACCACCCACCTGGCCCGACTGAGTTGGCTATGTAGTGTATTTCAGGTGTATCTGAGGGTTCGTCAGGGTAGCACGGACAGAGGCGCGGAGCCTGTAGTATTGCAGCATGTCCGGGCCGCCATGTTTGTGGGCTAATGAATTCCCCCTCTGGGAATAGGTCGCTCAGCACTAGGTATCCCAGTGTCTGCCAATGTTGTGACAGGAGTCTATCATGTGTGGGTTTGAGCCCTGGATAACCCCATATCGGAAGCCATTTATAGTACGGGCGGGTGTCTGCCAATGGGTACAGTAGCCTATCCCATGCTAATAGTGTGGTCGCGGTGGGATCTAATGGCCAGTCATCTTTGTAGGGCCGATGGAGTATTAGTGTCTTGGGAATAAATTTGCCCGCTGCAAGCGTTGCCAACTTGACATGAGGGGGAGCACCAGAGTTTGAGTACCAGTGCATGTGGCATGCTGGGCTTGTGTTGCTATCCAATAGTTTGAGGTTGGTGGCAGTGAAGCCCCCTCTCTCATAAGGTAGTCATGTGTGCCCATTTTTTGCAGACCACCCCGGCGTGCCATAGAAATTGTGCCCATGCTTTGTGTAGACCCTCAAAGTATTGTTTTCCTGGCCAGACGGGGACATTTGCAAATATGTACAGATGTTTTGGCACCAGAATCATTTTCACCAGTGATAATTTCCCAGCTAGTGTTAGCTGGAGGTAGCGCCATCTCGTTATTTTGGAGTCCACATATCTTTCGGCTTCAGCATAACTATCGGCTATCAGCGTAGATTTAGAGCTAGACACCTGGACCCCCAGATACCGAATACCACTTGGTGACCATCAGAAGGGGTACTCGCATGTGGGTCGTTGGGTTGTCGCAGTAAGCGGAAATATCTGATTTACTGCAGTTGATTGTGAATCCGGAGAAGGTGCCTATCCGGATCACATCCCTCAGTATAAGTTCCAGGTTTGTGGATGGGTTCCGGAAGTACAGTAGCACGTCATCAGCGTTTAGTGATATTATCTCAAGTCTTTTAGGCGTATTCCCCTCCGGGCGTGTCGTGCTCTGATATAGTCCGCCATTGGTTCAATAACCAGCGCGAAGAGCATGGGGGAGAACGGACAGCCCTGCCGGGTGCCCCTGCTCAATTCAAATGCTCTGAAGTTTCAGAGTTAACCAGTACTCTCGCCTTGGGACATGTGTACAATAGTTTAATTTGTCTGCCTCCACACTAATTTTCCCCGTAACAGCCACAGCCTCTGCCTTCTGGTCAATTCTAGATGGTACGTTAAAGAGTCTTCTGATGTTACGGTCCGTCCATTGCCCAGGGACCAATCCTCTTTGGTTGTCATGTACCAGGTGGGGCATAATCGGAAGGAATCTGTTTGCTATTCTTTTGGCGAATATTTTTGTGTCTGTTCATAAGTGACAGGGGTCTATACGAGCCACATTCAGTACTGGGTTTGCCCGGTTTCAGAGGACTGTTATGGTTGCTTCGTGCAGAGAATGGAAACGCTGAGTCCAGAAAGGTCTGGACTGAAACGATTCAGTCCAGACCTCCAGCAGTCATGGTGCAAGGAGCGCTACATGTTCCTGATAAAATTCTGAAGTCAAGCCATCAGCCCAGGGGCTTTACCCTTTGGTTATGGCTTTTACTATTTCATCTAACATGATTGGGGAGTTAAGGAGCTCTCTAACCGAGTGGGAAATGATGGTCATTGGTGAACTGGATGATCTCTCAAACAGCCCTTTAAGATGAGTGGCAGTACCCTCAAAATAGATGGGGATGCAGATTCGTACTCGTGAATCAAATAATTAAGAACACTCAATAGTTTGGCAAAGGGAGTCCGTTTAATGACAAGTTCATAAAACGGGGAGTACAACGAACATTGGCAACCGCTCGATCTTCTCGCCCTCTTCAATTTTAGAAAAAACGCTATTTATAGCAAAAACTCGTCATTGCTGACGTACAACCTGCGCACGTACTAACGTCATCCTACGTGACTATCTTAAAAACCTAACATACAACGTGATTGGTTATAGGAAGGTAACTTAACATACTTACTATATCTGTGTATGGTAACGGGGAGAGAGGATTGGATAATAAATGTCAGGTGGGGCATCTAAGCCCTCCCTTCAAAATGGCTACTATGAACGTCACTAAAAGTACGACGTCCCATTGGCTCTAATCACTATAGGACCCTTGATTACATGGTCCACAATGATTGGGTTGGCATCAACCCCAATCATACTTTTCCACCTACGTCTAGCAGCACGCAGAAAGAACATCCCGGTGCAGAGAAGCTCGTCTGCACCCCAGCTTCCCACCAATTATGCTAAATCAATCATCACCTCAGTGGTCATGTGTCAATTGCTGCTTTTTAGTTTGGCCTTTTGTCTGTTCTGTACTGAGAACTTTCAAGGATTATGGGCATGGCGGGGATCCATGCGTAGGTGTGAAAGTCTCCTTCCAGCCGGCCTTGGTCATGTGACTGGACACTGTGTCTTTTCGTATATTTTATTTAATTCTACCCGTCTTCTGACGTCTGTGGCTTATCTTGACCTTTCTGAAAAGGATCCACTGTTCTCTTCTCTCCTTAATTGTATCCAATGTCGGCCTATTCCAGCCAGATAAGACCTTGGTTTCTTGGCATGGTCCTCCTTAGCTGAGTTTTGCTTAGTCTTGATTCTCTGCTCATGTACGTAGTGGACTTAAATCTATACATAAAGTGCTTCTTGAGGTATATACTTGTAAATGTTGGCGCTTGCCGCAATCTATCAACTATGAAGCATAAGCAAGCTTCACGATTTCTTTGCCTCTTGCAGTTACTTGTATCTGTACACGTTTAAACTAACTGAATATCTTCATGTATGTCGCATATGTTTTTTCATCTTGACATCAACTTCTTCAACTTAGGCTCAAGATGTCACTTATCCATGGTATTTCGTCTGTCGGTATTCTCAGGTAATATATCTTCTATATGTGCGTCAGTCCGATTTCTTATGACGTCACCATTCATCTTCCTTTCTTTGCTTCAAGTATTTTATTCAAACAGTCATATTGTTTAGGGTGTAGGTATGGCTCGTTTAAAGGATACCTTACTGTCCAGGTTTTCTTGGGTGTCAGTATATTAACAGGTGCTGTCATCCTAATGGGTACTGGGCAGAGCCCATGTGCTGCTCTCTGCTGATTTAACTGTTCTTCATACGTCACATACTTTGGTGTGAATCCAATAGGAAATGGGAGGGGGGCAACAGGAGTGGGGACGATACTCTACACTTCATCTTCATTGGGATGTGGTCAAGTAGTTCAGGTATATCGTATGCGTCATGTGGCTGGACTGATGTGTACAATTCAGTGTATAATTTGGAAAAAACCTCGTATTTGCTGGTCTGCCCACAGCAGAGTGCCGTGGTCATCGGTGATGCACTCGATCTAGGAGCGCCCTCCCTCCGCTCGCACCAGCCTAGCTAATGTTCTGCCAGGCCTTTCACCCTCCCCATATTTCCTTGCAGCCCGCCGGCGTAAGAAGTAGCATATTTCTCGCAAGGCATGCACTTTGAAGATCACCAATTCCGCCCGTACCTGTGCTAATTTAACAGGGGTAGCTGCTGTGGCGCATTCCTCTTCCAGACCTTTAAGTTTGTCTTCAGAACGGTTGAGATCATTCCTAATTGTCTTTAGTATTCCCGCCTCCCTTGATATAGACATGCCTCTTATGTACACCTTGAATGCCTCCCAATGCGCCCCCACTGTCGTATCATGTTGTGTGTTGCATTAAAAAAATGACTCGCTGTCCGATCGGATCTCCGCTTTAAATACTATATCCAGGAGCGCTTCTGATTTACAGCGCCAGGCATTGCGGGCGGGTGGGACGATTCCAGCACTATGGATAGTGAGTGGGGCATGATCTGACAATGTGCGAGTAAGTATGTCAGCGTTTTCAACTTTGCCCATTAACTCGCCTGATGTTAAAAAACGGTCATTCTGGGGCAAACTATTGTGTACTGATGAATAGTATGTGTATCGCTGCTCCTTGGTATGTAGTGCTCTCCAAGTGTCTCATAAGCCTAAAGATACCATGTGAGGTGTAGTCTTCCAGCCGCACATGACAAGGCCCTTGGTGCTGTCCCTGTTCTGTCCAGGGCAGTATCCAATATCAGGTTCATATCTCCTCCCCAGATGGTCTGTACCCCTATATATCCCATGAGAATGGAGACCACTGTGTCAAAAAACTCTGGAGTGTCCACATTAGGTCCCTATGTGTTCTCCACTAGATATTCCCTGTTCGCTCTCATACAGTGCAGGACGATGTATCTGCCTTCAGGGTCTATATAACTTTTTTTCAGTGTGAATTTAAGCAATTTGTGGATTATCAATGCCCTCCTCGCTTGTGTCGAAAAGGTTGTATAGAATCTATTTAATCCCCAGGAAGGTGCTAGGCCTGTTGCTATGTTTTGTGGCATGGGTTTATTGCAGTAGGAGAATCTTCACACCATGCCTCTGAGCATATGCGATGATTCTCCGGCCCTTTGTGAAATTACCAATCCCACGGATGTTCCATGACATTAGTTTTGTCGCCATTTCAACTGTTCACGGTGTATCCCATATATCCCGCCTCTGTGCATTGTGTGTTGTCTATTGTGTCTGCGTGTTGCCCATCCGATGTGTTCATTGATGTGCCATTTTTAACATTACAATCCCCCAACAGCATACACCCATCCCTCACTGCCCCTCCCCGCCGGGCAGTGTAGTTTCCCTCCCCCATGGTCCTGTTGCTGGTAAGCCTACCCCAACCTGGCCTACTCACTTCTATGGTCCAACAGGGACCTGTGTGCTTCAGAACCTCCAAGATAACCATTGCAGCTGCAAAGTGAAGTGCTGCTGCCACACAACCGACAAATTAGGATATGGGATGTAACACCACTTATTGTAACATACGGTGGTTACATTTGCATGTGTCACTATCGACTCATGACCAGTAGGATGATGGAGCACTGAGATAAACATATTGCTTAGGTCGTCTACCCCGCTCAGTCGTTTTCCCTCATATCAGCAGGATTGTTCAGCGGAATTTGTGCCTCAATAAATTTCACAGCCTCATCCGGGATGGTAAAGAAGTAGAGTTTACCTCTAAAAGTACATTTTAGGCGTGCAGGGAATAGTATGGCATACTGGATGTTTCGTTCCCTGAGCATTTTCTTCACCCCAAGGAATTGGTGCCTCTCCTGCTGTACCCCCACAGAGGAGTCGGGGAAAATTCTGATGGTCTGGGATCCCAGCCTCAGTTTGTTTCACGAGCTAGGCAGAGTACCTAGTATGTCTCTGTAGCTTAGAAGTTTTGCGATTATAGGCCTAGGAAAGTCTACAGTTTTGAGGCGCGGGGCCAATGCACAGTGAGCTTGTTTGACCGTGAAAAATGGAGACAAGTCGGGGTTGCCCAGGAGGTCCTTCAGCAAATTTTCAATAGCTAGCTCCATCTTTCCTGTAAGTGCATCTTCGGGCACTCCAACTATTGTTGTTTCTGTGTGATCGGGATTCCAATTAATCATATTTGGCCTTGACAGATTTAATATTGCGGGTGAGGGAAGCTACTGTGTCCTGCAGTGTATGTATTCCATCTCAGTTTGCTCGTATTCTAGTTTCAGCCTTCGTAATTCTTGCGCCTGCGTGATCTAGTTGTGACTTGAGTGATGCGACATTTGCATTGATGTCTAATTTTCATGAAAGGACGCAATATCTTTGGCCAAGGATTCCATCATAGTAGTTGGGTCGGGGGTAGTTGCGGCTCCGGCAGTGAGGTGTCGCTGTGGCATGATGTGGACTGTCCCTGTAAGGGTTTGGGTGCTGCCTTTGTAAATTTGTCCATAGCGCCGGTCTTCTTGGCCCCACAGGACCTACCGAGCATTCTACGGGTAAGCAGTTGTCACCACATCCCCACAGTACGGAGTCAGGCTTTGGACGCCTCAGATGAATAGGATGTTAGTGCCCCCGTGTGGAACTGAGATGTGCCAAGTGATGCAGAATGAGGACTTTGGGGCAAATGAATGACAGTTTCCAGCTGGTTCCTGGGATCCGCTAAGCGTGCCCGGGGGTCTCAAAGTTCACCACAGTTGAGATGCACGGGACACCGCAGGGGGCCTTCGCTGGGCACCCTGGTGTATTTTTGAGGCCGACGAGAGCGGCGGTGGGTAGAGGGAACAATGGTGAACCTCCTGCCCCCACCGTGATAGTGTATATCCCTCCTTGCTAGGCAACTGCGGTCGGAACCAATAATGCAAACAGGGCGGCAGGTTAATCTGCAAGTGTCTCCGGTTCCAATGTAATGAACCTGGTGGTGAGGTCTCGTGTGTGGATCAGCTCATTGCATATGGCGTGCGCCTGTAGTAGTAAGCGGCAGGTGGGGTTCCATTGGTCACAAGGTAGCGGTGGATGGAGGCCCAGGGGGGGGGGTAGGATGCAGCCCAAGTATGTCCCAAACTGGCACAAGCCTCATTCCGAGGCACACGGGACCGGTGTTTCGCCCTCCTGCACTTACTTGGTGTGAATGAGGCAGCCGGCGCTCGTTGAATCGGCACTGTAGCATCCTCGGTGATATGGGCCTTGGAAGAGGATCTCAAGTGTAGGGAAGGAGCCCCAACACGTTGTTTCCCCTCACATGTGGTAGCGGAGCAGAGGTGGCCCTGAGCGTAGGCCCCACCATCTGCAATGCGCGGCATATCACCAGATTTCTTGAGGCTACGTTTGTCCAGGTCTCAACACTCTCGTAGGCGCCCAGGAGGAGGCCGCCACATGACCGCAGCCTCCCCCTCGGCCAGGGCTCCAGCCCCACCCCTGTAGCTAATGCGCCTCTCCACCTGTGTTAAAGGGTTGTGGGTAGTTGTCTCATGCCCCTCGGGGGAGCAGCATGGAGAATGTCGCTGCACCTTTTGTTTTTGAATGTTCCAAACCACATCCACAGTTAATGTCGAGGCAGAGGAGCCTCTGAGGCTTGGTCCCCACACCACCCAGGGTGGGTGTCAGTCACAGGGGCCCCCGGCGGTCGCCCTTGCGATAATTTGCTTGATACTGTCAGTGAACAAGGCAAGAAGCGAGGCTGCACCCTTCGGCGCCCTGTGCAGGTCCGCCCGCAGGAGAGGCAAGAAGGGCGCCGGCCAGGCAGGGCAGCAGCTTCCCAAACGCTCCGTCCGTTCTCGGGTTTCCTTGCGGCACACAGCAGTCCCCAATTGGTTCACCCAGCAAGGGGAGGGGAGGCCGGTGGGCGTTCTCGGAGTTGCTGGTCTAATCTCGGCATAGCAAGTGGGGAGGCGTTCCAGGCAGCCCTGCCGGATGTTCGTTATTGCGGGTCCTGCTGCGTATCAATGTCTGCGGCACGCTGGCCCAGCCGCACTCCAGGCTGATTGGGCTCAAACTTCGCAATGGGGTGCTTAATCTTCGAGACTTGGTCTGGAGGTGAACCCCACTTTCAGCACTCTGTCCGTGTTTTCCCAGCATCAGGGAATCTGTAGAACCGCCACCAATGTCGAGTCTTTGTCGGCTTCGTGCGCAGCTGTTCAGCTAGGCAGTCATTTCTTAGGCTGCTCAACAGCACCCCCGATAGCTTTCCATCATAACGTGTTTTTTTTTTTTTAAATATCCTCCATATTCAGATTCACATTTCACAGGCTTCTTTCTGAAATCTACATTCAATACTTGTGAAGCTAATTTCAAATGGATTGTGTCCTCCCCTGTATTCCTCATCTTAGATATATCCTTACCTTCAGCTTTGCTGCTTAGTACATTTTTTCTCTCTCCACCAGAGAGTGCTCCACTCGAGGCAGTGGCGTCAATGTCCCTCAGCGGCATCCGTTGAGCACCGACGTCATCTGTTGTATAAATGCCTCGAGTGCGCCCGTTGGCCTCAGTTCCGTTTTTCCGTTTGCTTCGCTTTGGATCGAGATAAAACGGCGCTTCAGTGAAAGGATGTCTTTTTCATCGAATCCGTCCACACCGAAAACTGGTTTTAAGAAATGCCAGAAATGTGGGAGAAAGATGTTTCTGACCGACCCTCACCGAAATTGCCTCTGGTGCCTCGGTTCCGACCATCGAATTGATGACTGCGGTTCTTGTCAGTCAATGACCCATAAGGCCTTAAAAGAAAGAAGAGGTAAACTGGTGGTGGGGGAGGAATCCTCAAAGTTTTCTTCGAGAGGGAGAAAAGACTCAGCTGAGTCTTTGACAAAACGTCATGAAAAATCTAGGTCGAGGTGTGAAAAACAATCAAAATATCGAGGCTGAATTCCCCCAAAAGGAAATACACCGAACACGGGTTACAAAGGAACATACAAAGTACTTTATTTTATACTGAATCCAGTTACGAAGAACAGAGCAAAAATCAGATAGCTATCGGCCCTCAGTGCAACAGAATGAACTCCAGTGTGGTTCAGTGTGTTCACTGAGAGACGCTGCACATTAGAATGCATTGGTCTTTTATACTCTTCGTGAGCACGATGTCCAGCCCTACTTCGGGTTAATATTCCACTAGTACATCACCGATTTAGGGTTCATGCCGAGTTTCGTACATCCACATGTAACTGGTTTGCTTTTAATACATATATCAACAAGCCTATACGGCAACTGTGTATTATGGGATTTCCCATGCAGGTCTTCTCAAACATTAATACAATGTAGTTAAACAAGTGTTCTACGTTCAGTATTTGAATACATTGTTCTTAACATATGCTCGTGGATTAGTTTCATTGCACGAATAATCTTTTACACACAGGTCAACGAAGGACAAGGTCTCTGTTCACGACCTCAACAAGTGGCCTGCAGGCAAGTTACACATTAGCTACATACAGAGGTCAAGACAGCCATGTTGTATTTCGGAAAGAGATCGTCCACCATTTTAACTCACAGGGTGACTTTACAAAGCGAACTTAAAATGGCTGATTGACCTAAAATGGCGGTTTACATTGATTTTAAGGTCAGAACCTTGCAACACGGATTTCTTCGCATGCGACTTATAAGCAGCTTGGCGTACGCCAATATACATATATTTATTGCGATAGGAGGCACGATATAATTTCTCATTTGACAGAGTAGGTCCAGGAAGTCCTCTTATTAGTCTAACAAAGCGAAGAAAGGACAACACAAGTCTCCCTCTCCCTCTCACTCTTCCTCTTCCTCAACGACATCCGAGGCAGTTATACCATGTCTGACAAAACATGACTCCCCCAAAAACGTGGGAAGCTTTCCAAGCATCTATGATGACCATTTTTGAGAATGCGGCCCAGACCCCCTCAAAAATGTCTGAAGACCATGCACCTACGCACAAAAAAAGTGACAGGGGAAGGTCCAAGACGAGGAAATCCAACAAGAAATTGTTGAGGGTGTCTTCCAGGGAATCTTCCCAAATGCCTCAAAAGAAAAGCCTTCCAGGGCATAAATTGGAGATAGAACTTAAGAAAAATAACGTTTGATGTATGAAATTCTAAGTCCTCGTCTAAAACATGTCCGAAGCCTTCATCGAAGGCTGTCGAGCACAAGGGGTCGATGACCCAACCGAAAAAGGTTGCGTCGAGTACTCAATCGACGATATCGAAGGCTCCTTCGACGGCGCCGATAGTCTCGACGACTCATGATTCCTTCGAAGACTACCTCGACAACATTGAGGGTAGTAGCTACAACATCGACGCCATCAACGCTTCTGTCGACGTCGACACCCATCACATTGGTGAAATCAACACCAATGTTAAAACCCATACCTGAAAAGGTTTTTCACCCGGAAAGTAGACATTTCTTTCAAACCATGTCATCTATATATGAAGGAATGTCGTCAGGAGAAGGGGAAGATGATGAAGAAGAGGTTTCATCTGCAGGTGTTAAATTTGGTACAAGACAAGTCCCTGAGGAATTAGTTGATCCTGCAAGATCTGAGTGCTTGCAATCGGCAAGTGGACTGGATACTTCTCCAGAATACAAATTTGAAAAGCCTGACCAAGCAGAACATGCTGATTTAGGTTATAGAAAATTAATGAACAGTTACAGAATTTATGGGGTGGGGTAGAAACTCACCTGTCTACCAGGATGATGACATGACTGATATCCTGTTGGGAGGACCTCACCCAGACCCCAAACTTCCTTTTCATATAGCTTTACAAAGAAGGGTAAATACTGATTGTGAACAACCTGAAACTATTCCAGCAGTAAATAAAATATGTTGCAAAGTATAGACCCTGTAATTCTGACACAGAATACTTAAGTAAACACCATCTCCAGAAAGTCTGGTAGTTCAGGCAGTTACATCAACTAGGAATGCTGCATACCCTACAATTCCCCCTGATAGGGATGATAAAAAGGTTGATGCATGGGCTAAAAAGATTTTTACAACGGGGAGCATGGCTCTAAAATCCACAAATGTATCTTGCACTCTGGCGATATTTACATATACCCTGTGGGACTGCATGTCAGGGGCAGCTCAACACATCCCAGAAGGTGAGGAACGTGATGAGTTCCTATCCATAGTAAAGGATGCAAAGGATGCTTCGGGGGCAATGCCTTCAAGCAGGTTTGGACACAGCTGACAGTATCAGTAGGTCCATGGCATCTAGCGCAATGCTACGCAGATTTGCATGGCTTAGAAAGTCAGGTTTTGCACCGGATGTACAATCCAACTACTTAATATGCCATTTGACGGCTTGAGGTTGTTTGGCAGCAAGGCGGATGAAAGTTTGTAATAGCTGCAGACCTCCAAGGCAGCGGCGAAATCACTCGGTGCCGCTATAAAACAACCTCAACAACGCCCCTACACCGGCTCGTCTTCCTGGAGGGGTCGTCCCTTTCGTTTTTACTCCTCATTTGGGAAAGTAAGGGGACAGGCCAGTCAAGGAGGACAAAAGCGATTTCCTCGGGGGCAAGGAAGAGGTGCTAGATCTGCCCCAGCAGCGGCATCTGTCCCTTCAGCCGCTGCTGCAGCTGCTGCAAAACCACTCTGAGGTTTTGATCCACAAGACCCCAGTGGGAGGCAGAATCTCACAGCATCTGCAGGAATAGCGGGGCATTACCTCAGATGCGTGGGTTCTGGAAACAGTATGCCAAGGTTACTGCCTTCGTTTTCAAAAGAAACCTCAATCACCCACCGGGATACAACTCTGCCAAAAATCCAGATCTGCTCCTGTTGCAGGAAGTTTAACCCTGCTACAGAAAGGTGCAATAGCACATGTACCCGTAGCGGAGCGGAACAAGGGTTGGTATTCCCCATATTTCGTCATACCAAAGAAAGACCGAGGATTGAGACCCATCTTGGACTTTAGAGACTTGAACAAGTTCCTCAGGAAAGACAAGTTCAAGATGGTTACTCTTTCTCAGATCCTTAACGCTCTCTAACTGCAAGACTGGTTGGTATCATTGGTCCTTCAGAATGCTTACTTTCATGTGCCAATACATCTCAAACACAGAGTACCTGAGGTTAGCGATTGGCAATTCTCACTATCAGTTTCGAGTTCTGCCTTTCGGTTTGACCTCTGCCCCAAGAGTTTTCACCAAGGTGATTGCAGTGGTAGCAGCGAGTCTCAGAAGAGGGGGGGATTCAAGTCTATCCCTATTTGGACGATTGGATGATCAGGGCACGTTCTCCAGAACAAGCCCAGGATCATCTATCCAAGACTTGTCACTTCCTTCACAAACTAGGGTTTTCTCTGAATTTAAAAAAGTCAAACATGATGCCATCACAGAAGCTCCAGTTTATCGGAGCAGTCTTGGATACTTGTTCGGGCAAAGCCTCGCCTCCCGAAGAGAGAGCTCACCACATTCTACAGATGGTAACAAAATTCCAGAATGCCCAGCATCTACCGGCCTTTGATTTTCTCCGGTTGCTCGGTCTCATGGCATCCTGCATTTTTCTGGTGCCAGAAGCCAGATTGAGGATGAGATCCCTTCAATGGGCCCTCAGGACTCAATGGTCCCAATTCTCAGGGGAAATGTCAGATCTTTTACAAGTTCCAACCAGGGTAGTACAGGATCTGCAATGGTGGGCTTGCAAGGAGCATATCTTCAAGGGAGAATCTCTTTGGCAACCATGGCCTGAGATAACGGTAGTAACTGACATCTCACTCACAAGGTGGGGAGCACACACCAACGAGTTGACAATCAGCGGTCGTTGGTCTCCATCGGAGTCCAAACTACACATCAAAGTATTAGAGCTGAGGGCAATCAGACTAGCGTTGAAGGCCTTCCTACCCTCTGTATGGGGAAAGAATGTCCTGATAATGACGGACAACACAGTGGCCAACAGGAGAGGTGTTGGGGTCACTACCACTGTGCAGCGAAGCAATGCAGCTCTGGTTCTGGGCAATACAAGAAGGGATCTCTGTTGCCATTCACCTAGCAGGAGAGCAAAACGCAGTGGCAGACGCTCTGAGCAGGCAGAGCAGTCTCCCACGAGTGGGAACTAGCTCGGGAAGTCCTTCAAGAGATCTTCGCCCTTTGGGGAACCCCGCAAGTGGATCTGTTCGTGGCCATTGTCAATAGGAACTGCGAACAGTACTGCTCAAGGGAATTTCCCTTGAGAGGAGCTCTAGGAGACGCATTCGGAGTGGGAGTATCCTCTTCTATATGCGTTCCCTCTAGTCCCTGTGATCCCTCAAGTAATCAGGAGATTGAGAAAGTTCAGGAAAATCAAGATCCTAATTGCCCCAGATTGGGCCAGGAGAACGTGGTACCCGGACCTTCTTGACATGTCAATCTGCCCTCCAATAAGTCTTCCAAAAAGAGAAGATCTTCTCTCTCAAGAGGGAGGTCACGTTCTCCATCCAGAGGTCAACATACTCAACCTTCACGCATGGCTTCCGAGAGGTTGAGATACAAGGATTGGGACCTTCCGGATGACGTTATGGAGATTTTGCTTTCAGCCACAAGGCCAGCAACTAAATCTCTGTACCGGTGTTGTTGGAACAAGTTCAGTAACTGGTGCAGGGATAAGAATGTGGACCCTTTTCAATGTAATATTCCTACAGTATTATCTTTTCTGTTACACTTGGCTAATCTGGGGCTCCAGGTTAGTATGATCAAAGGATACTTAGCAGCGCTATCTATCTTCAAGCGCTCGTCAGAGGAAGAATCTTACTTCAAGATGCCTTTTAATAACCCAATTTTTAAAAGGTCTTAATGTGTTTCCTCCAATACCTTTTCAAGTTCCCGTGTGGGATTTAAACTTGGTACTAAAAATTCCTCACATGTGCTCCATTTGAGCTTTTACATTCTTGTCCATTAAGGCTTCTTACTCTTAAAACAATACTTCTAATTGCATTGACATCAGCCCGCAGTGTAAGTGAGTTGCAGGCACTTTCTAGTGGTGGTCCTCACAACATCTTTTATAAAAATAAAGCTGTACTTGGGGTCAAACTTTCCCTCTTGCCAAAAATCGTCTGACTTCCACCTGTCACAAAAAATACTACTACCTACTTTCTACCCTCCTCACACAAGTAAGGAAGAGGAACGACTACATAGATTAGATCCTAGAAGGGCTCTTAGCTTTTATATTTCAAGATTGGCAAAAATACGTCAGGGTGACCAACTGTTTGTAGGATACACTGGCCGTAAATTAGGACTAGCTGTAACCAAGCAAACATTATCAAGATGGATAATCTTAGCCATAACTGAGTGTTATAGGCTGGCTGGGAAAGATTACCCCCCCCCCCCGATCGGTTGAGAGCTCATTCAACTAGGGGCATGGCAACTTCAACAGTGCTTCAAAGGGGTGTCCCTGTACAAGATATTTATGCAGCAGCCACATGGTCATTCATGCATACTTTCATAAAACATTATGCTCTGGACTCAACTACCTCTCAAGGAGGTCTATTTGCTAAATCAGTACTTCATTCTGTACATGACTAAAGAATACCTGTACTCCCACCTCCAATACAAAACTGCTTTGGGAGTCTATCTAAGATGAGGAATATGTGGGAGGACACAATCCATTCGAAGAACAAGTTACTTACCAACTGTAACGTTCTTTTGATTGGATGTTCCTCCCACGTATTCCCTATCGACCCCCCCCCCTTCCCCCCCTCAGCCTACCCCGCAGTACAGTTTGTGCTTTACACTCTAAGTTCTTTTAAGGCTTGGGTCAAAAGAGGCACGCCTTTAACTACAAACCATGGGCTTTTATACACGTAAAAAACTGACTCAAGCCAACGGGCGCGCTCGAGGCATTTATACAACGGATGACGTCTGTGCTCGACGGATGCCGCCGAGGGACATCAACGCTGCTGCCTCGAGTGGTGTGCCCTCTGGTGGAGAGAGAAAAAATTTCCAAAGCAGCAAAGCTGAAGGTAAGGATATATCTAAGATGAGGAATATGTGGGAGGAACATCCAATCGAAAGAACGTTACAGTTGGTTAGTAACTTGTTGTTCTGCTGGTATGCAGAAAGGCTAGATGACGTCTGTTGGTCAGGCCGTATGCTAAGCGAGGTACAATGGTCCATGAATTTCAGACTTAATGTTTGGCGTCTCAGGGCTTCTGTGCTTCGTACTGGTTTAAACCTTCTTCAGATCCTTTGCATGTGTTCATAGAACGAGCCTTGGCAGCTTCTGATCTGAGGGCATGCATGCTATATACCTCACCTGGCATTTTTCACAAGGTGCCTCTGCAGTTCATGCATTTCTTAGGGATTCAGATCATCTTGGGGTGGTGTGTGAAGATCCTGGATTCTCCCTCTTGGCACATTCTTTGATACCTCAGTAAGCTCTTTCAGACACCAGCCTATTTAGTACAGTGGTGGGTAAAAACTGAATTACAACTGTGGAGGATCATAGTTGTTGATGGCAAGTTAATCATTGGAGCAGTTGGAGTCCCGGCTGGTCCTGCTTGCCTGGATGTATTTGTGCATGTCCGATTAAAACACTCTCTCACTAAGCTTTGGCTGGGCTTCTATTTTAAGCCTTGTATTTTCGTGCCGTTAGAATTTTGCAAACACAATGTAAAAGATCTGCTTCTAATCTGCATAAGACCTGCCCTGGGTTGTAACACTTAGCTTGCTGATTCAGTGGGCATTTGTATGTAGGCGGGAACAGGCATGCTCCTCTATTCAAAACCACTAGTTTTGCCACTTTGAATCAGTTCATAGAGTTGATCATCCCTCTTGCATCTTAAATAGAACTTTTTCTAATATACCTGGGGTGGCAGATATAGAGGTTCTGCACCTGGCATTGCCGTCTTTTGGGGATGGCATTTAAGGTAATGACTGATGTTTTGGTCTACAACCCCTGAACTTCTAACCTTACTTCACCATACCCCCAGGACATATCGGAGAGTGGTAGGAATAGCCCTTTCGCCAGCTAAAAGGAGGGTAGCCATTTTCTAGGTACACGGTCCTGTCTCTACTTGCGGACGATGGCTGGGGGGTGTGACCTTTATTATTTCTGTTGAGGAAACTTACTGTGACATTCTTTCCTCCGTTCGAAGGTTGAGAGATAAAAGGAGCATATACCGCTACTTTAGTATGGGCTACTCTTAAAAGCTAGAAGCCGTTAATTATGCTGGAGTGTTTAATGCCATTACCCATTGTGATGAAGGGTTTGGTTCTCAGATAACTGTTAGGGGGTTGCTGTATGTTGCCTTGGCTCTGTTTATATTCTTTTTTCACATCGTACAGAAACATTTTCTTGTCTGTTTTAATTGTTTTTGTTTCCTTCTGGAACATAGTATGAGGTTAATTCTTATTTTTCATTTTACATTTTGATATTTGTACCACACAACCAATGGCCCGGAGGCATACAGGGGGTTGTTATGAGATCTTAAGTGAGCAGACAATAGGATAACTTGGACAGATGTGTAACGAGGGCCACCCTCCAGACATGGCTAGTTATCGAAACAGAAATATCTTGAGTTTCCTTTTAAGCATATTGAGTGATTTAGTTTCTCAATCGGGAATTCCATGCTCTTAGTGCTGCTGCAAAGAAGTCACTTTTGCTGACTCGAGTCAGCTTGAATCTGGGCACTGCCAAAAGATTGGTATTGTTTGATCTAAGAGTTTTCAGCAAAGGTTTCCTTTTTTAATTTTATCCGATTAAAGTGCACAATTATATAATGCTTGGTTAGTATTTATATTTGAAGAATTAATCTCCAACTTCTAAATATAGGATTAAAACATTTCATTCTTAATAGTCCTTCAATTTAAAGTCCAATAAATAGTTATTTAAAATAGTTTTAACATGCTATTTTTTTCTTTTCCATTTTTGTCTTCAGGATTCGTCCAGCAATGACAACACTGAAGATGAGTCGTCTATTGAAAACAAAAAGAAAAAACATAAAGAGTAAGTTACATTTGTAGATGCTGTAATCAAGGTTTATGCTCTTACTCTGCAGGGTAGTTAAGACATAGCTTGAGCGTCTACCGGCTTGAATTTACTTGAACAAGCAAAGATGGAATATTATGTTATAGGTTGCTCCCTATCAGTCAAAATGTGCAATGCCTGTAATGTAAAGGGTAAAGAGAATCCTTAGAAATTAAGCAATTTGATATTTTTCATATGCAGAATTTTCCTCACTGTACATTCCACACTGTTTGTTTCAGTGTAAAATGTATTCATTTACTGTTAATTTGTACAAGTGAGTGTAGAATCAGTAGCCATGAAAGTGAATGCAGTGTCTGTAGTCCCGGTGGGTGTAGTTTTGGGACTTCTGAAGGTAGAATAATGTGTATCTTCTATTTGTGACATGGAGTATGTAATTGCTGTGGATTAGCAGGCAAGGTGTATTGTTGTGCTTGCCCTTGGCCAAGTCCACTTGCAGGAACAGGTATTCTTGGAGGTGTATGTTCTGGTTGTGTTCAAGGCTTTGTTTTTGTGCCTTTGTATTTAAATAACGAATTCAGTGCGTTTGCATTTAAATAACAAATTCACATTCCACCAGAGATATGGCCATTAGTGCATCAATCACACAGGTTTGTTAGAATCTCAGGGATTTAAAACACATTCTGCAAGTGCACTGAGATGCATTTAGTGCAGATGTGGAAGGACCGATTTACTTTTTATGTGCTTCTTATTATTTTGTAGGTTTTTATGTTCTGCTTTTATACTATTTGTTCCATTGCCATTAAACCTAACTGACTTAGCATTAGTGCAGTTGTTCTTTACTATAGTCATTGCTTTAGTAATGCCTATTATTTTGGAGGGATTCCATTGAATATATATATATATTTTTTTTTTTGTTTTATTAAATTAAACCATTCACAAATTAGAAAGTTTATACAAACAATTCCAAAAGTAACATTTCATAAATAACTGTTACAGGTAGAAAAAAGAAGAAAAAGACACAATTTCAGATGTTAACCCATCAAAGTTTCTCCCCCAAATTTTCTTTATAGAATGAATATAGCAATTGACTCATGTGCTAGCCATCTCAGCCTTGTTAGATTGTTCTGTTTTATTCTTTACTGCACTTAAGCTACATGACAATAGTTTAGGGACATTATTATCTCAGTCGAGCAAGTAAAGGGCCCTGTATAGAATCCTAAAGTCTCCTGAATGTTTCCACTAGAACATTTGTAAAGGGCAATTAAAAGAGCTATGCTGTGCACCCACATAAGCTGTGCCCAAAATAGCTCCCCCAGAACACTATCTTTTGATACTGCAAATTTAAAGTACTGGAGTCTGTCAGCTTGGTGCAATCTAAAATTAGATGTTTTAAGCTTCTGGGGTAAACTAATTACCACCATATTCTACAATGTATAGGTCACATTACCTCGGAATTCCAGCAGCCTGTGCGTTCTAGCGTTGGTAATTGGTTTAATCGAAAACGCTAGTACAGGCTGCACATTTTGTTGCATAGGAATATCTTTAAAAAAGTTGGGAGATCCTCCCTTTTCCTGGGGAAACTGACATATTCCTTATGATTTGTAACTGGCCAGGTGATCTATTGTTATAGCAATCCACTGCGAACATTATTTTTTTTTGTGCTTTTTTTGGCATAGTTGGTTAATTCTCTATTAACCCTGGCTTTTAGGGAAACGACCCCAACTCATGTCTTCTGATAGCATTTGGGATTGACTTAGACAAGCCCAGAGTCTCCTTCCAGATAAATCCCTGTAAACTATTCAGGTACAGACCTAAGCACATTTTTTTCATATCTGGTCTATATAAAACCAAGGGCTCCGTTTTGGCCAAGTAGAATCACAGTAGAGTAAGGACTGGCAGATCAAAGGCCTTGGTTTCCCTTGGAGAGTAGTCATCAATTCAAGATCGCGCATTGGATAGATTGTAGCCCATATAATTCATCGAAGAGACTCTTTCTAATCTATGATCGCCCACCTTCAATACATGGTTTTAGGTCTAGTTAGAACACCTTTGATAGTTCTGTTTACCAGGAGGTTATTTTCGACAGCGTATGTAAAGAACAGGTCAGGCTTTCTTTGGTAGTCCCTTTGGTGTTTTAATCCCAGAAACTGGGTCATCTGCAAAAGCCAGGCAATTTAATTTTAAATGCCCCAATTTGACTGGAAAACTTGTTTTTTCAGACCACAGGTTTTCAATATCGCTGATATAAACCTTAATTAGGGTAGGAGCCAAGACACAGCCCTGTCTGAGACCCACAAAGGTCTGGGCTGATCTTGACGCACTGCCCTCCTTAGTCAGCCTGATCTTAATTGTAGTTTTCTTGTGCATACCAGCCAACAATTGGACTATCTTTGTAGGAACTGACTATTCTAGCAACTTGTTCCAAAGAAGTGTTCCATGTACTCTGTCTAAAGTGCTCTTATCAAGCGAGGCCATGTAGGTGGTACTAACTGACCCCTTTTTGACAGCCCCTAGTTAATGTGCCATAATGGTGGCGTGAAGTGCTGTCCCCATACCAGACCTAAAACCCACCTGGAAGAGATTTAGCACCCCAAGATGCTCTAGAGAGCTTCAAAATTCTCAATAGCAAGGCAGAGAAAATTTAGTTGGTGCATCCATGAGTGTAATAGGCCTGTAGTTGCTGGGATCATTAATGGGCCCCTTTTTGTCGATTGGATTTATAATTGATTCATGCCATGTTGGGGGTGGGTGGGGGACGGTGAGTGACAAAAAATGACGAGATGTGTCACCGAAGGGACCACTGTTAAGTGAGTTTTCCTAAAGTCCTCTTTAGGAAACTATCCCTTGGCGTATAGGTTCCCAACCCTTAGTAGAAGTCTGTACTACCCAAAGGATCTGGTAAAATTGCAGAGCAGTCAGACTTATCTTAGGAGGAGTATGTGAGCTGTAGGTAAGTAGACTGAACCCAGTGAATACAATATCCCAGAGAAACATTTACACAGTTATAATGAAATATATTTATTTTAAATACACAAGGTAGGTAAGTAAATACTCTTTTTAGGTCACCAAAACACATAGGAAATCTCAACAATACTTTTCAATGGCGAATGCTTCAATTGTAGTTGCTTGCAATTAAAATTGTTACAGAGAATGACACAAATTAGTTTTGCTGTATTACTAGTAAAGCCACGCACTTGCATAGATTACACAAACATTCAGATCATAAAGTCACAGCAGTCTGTCGGAAGGAAAGGATGGTTATACACGCTTGAGCAATTGTATACGCTCTAGTTACACTTTTTAAGGCTTCTAGTGCTTTAAGTCCAATCCCTAACTAGCAGATACTCAGTGTAGGAGTGGAATAGAAGTCTTATGTATCAGCTGGAAAGGCAAAGTTCACTTTAGTCACTAGAATAAAAATGCTTAGCAAGATAATGCAAAGTACATAAGGACCTGCAAGGAGCACCCTAAAGGACACGAGCTGTGTAAAGCCAAACACCTTGTAACCCACTCCAGTCACACTTCAGCGATTCTTTGGCTTAAGGTAAGTTCTACCTTCAGCCCCACAGTACGTTTTAGGTTATAAGAAGCAAACGTAGCTGGATTCTCTCCTGTGCAGCAGCGACAGTCTCCTTATTCCTTAGTCTGGTGACGAAAGGAAAGACTCTAAATGGGATGTCACAGCAGCACTCTCGAGAGAGTTCCCTTGTCACAGATTTCGTCGGTTTCCTTGGTTGGTCTGCGGTTTTGGCACCTCAGCTCCAACAAAGGACGGTTATCGCCCGGGGTTTCTGCTTCGATTCTGTAGTCCTGCACTCTGGTAAGGGGACTTAGATGAGTGGGATCATGCCTCTGGAGCTCACCGAAGTTCGGGACGGATTCGGCCTCGCCAAGACGTTGCACTGCAAATGGAGCAGAGGTCTCCTGGTATTCGTGGTTTACAGCCCTAGAAGGTCACAACACCTTGGGAGATGGCTCGATTTATAGTTCGTCTTGGGGCTTCGTTTTTTAGACATTGTCAAATAATCTGAGAAAATAATCTTTTAATGTTACTTTTCTGAGTTTTGTATGTGCCAGTAATTGTAATTGTTTATTTATAACGTGCTTAATACCCAGAGGTTTCTAAGTGCGGACCTGGGGAACGGACCTGTGGTGTTCGGCATCGTCTTGATACTCTTACGTCCTGTCCTTTCCTCCATACTTGTGGGACATTCCGTCTGTCGGGACGGGACTCGAGCACTTTTGTCAAAAATAAAATGTTTTTATTTTTCGCGGGGTACCTCACGTGGCTGTAACCCTGCCCTCCTGAGCTCCGCCCTGAGCATCGCCCTTTAGTCCTTTTCTCCATGCGGTCGGGGCTGGACACACTAGCATCACTGGGAATTTTTATTCCTGCTCCGGTTCCTCGGTCATCTAGTCCTCCGTCTATGCTGGATCGTCTGGGATTCGTGTCCTGTTCTTAATGCGAATTTAGCTTCACGAGGGTGAATCCTCCCTCTTTGTGGAGTATCTAGGCCCAGGGCATGGCAGAGATTTGTGCTTCTACTGCGACTCCCTCTTCGTCCGAGCACTTCAACGTCGTCATCTTCGGTCGGAGGAAGTGTTTCAGCTCGTTCCTCCACCTCATCGCCAGCTTTTCATAAGAAACGCCTGGTAAGTTCTTTACTTTTCAGGGCACCCCAGCCAGGGGACTCCTAGGTCCGGTAGGGGCTTGTGCAGCTCTGTCAACGGGTTCCCCTGAGGTGCCCCAGGGGGCCTAATAGGTGTACAGGAGTGGTCTCCGAGGGTTCCCACGGCAGACCTGCCAGTACCTGACATTGTTCCGAGGTTCACCATTTGAGTGCTAAGGTTAAGCCCAGCTCATCTGTGGCTCTGGATACCAGGGTTCGCCCTAAGGTCTCCTTTTCTGGAGCTTTCTGTACCGAGTCACGGCTCGAAGCCCCTCTTGAGGGAGCTTTTCGTACTGGGTAAAAACCTGAGGTTCCTCTTGTTGAGGCTAAGGTCTGCACCAGCAGATCCGAGGGACCCTGTTTGACGGTCTTGTTGGTGAGGTATATTCCTCAATTGTCCCACGCTCAGGGTCATGGTGGTACCGGTTCTGTCGCGGGGCAAAGAGGGCGGTCACGGACCATTATTCCTCTACTACCGGCTCTGCTGAGGTTTCTCTATTGGAGGCTAAGTTTGGGTCTAGTTCTAAGATGTCCTGTAAACCTCAGTCCACCCAGTACTGGCTCTGCAGAGGATCCTTGTAAGGTTAAAGTGTTAAGTCCCCTGACTCTCCTGAGGAGACAATTGCCTCATCTCCACATGTGACACAGTTCTCTTCAGGTGTAGACAAAATGGCGGCCCAACCTCAGTGGTCCACGGCAGCCATTTTGGATACCTCCCTTATACCTACGTTCAGAACGTCTGTTGCTGGGAGTATTCTTTTTGGGCTCAGCAGCCTTTTCCATGCCACGTGGATGACCAAAACACGTTCCGCCCTTCTTTCGACTGGCGTGCACGGGCTCTGCTGCCTGATACTGTCTCGCTCCCTCCTCCTTCCGCTCCACTGATCTATGTGGACCAGGCTAGTGGTGGACCCTCATGGCAACCATCCTCTCTGCTTTCGTGGGGGTAATGCCCCTTACGAGCGGCCTCTTCCTCTTCCAACGCCTAAGCCCTCAGCGGAGGATGTGTTTTTTGGGACGTTTCAGATCCTCAGGCATTCTGTTCCTATGAGGACGTATTTCAACCGTCTGTTCCACCCCCGGCACCAGCTGTTCTGATTCAGGTTCCGGTGATCCTCCTCATCCGCCCCGTTGTCTCTTATAGAGAAGACACCGGTGGACAGGGACAATACTTTAAAACCTGAAGGGGTAGGCGTGGGGGAACCAATCTTCTGTTCCGTCTCGTTGGATGAGCTTCAAGCGGATCAGGACAGCGATGGACAGCTCCGCTCGGTGAGAGCATTCCATGACCGGGAGCGGCTTGTGTAGCTCTGTTACCAGGTATTCCCCTGAGGTGCCCCAAGGGCCTAATACGCGCACCCAAGTGTTCTCAGAGGGTTCCTCCAGATGACCTGCCAAAACCGGATGTCGTTCCAAGGTTCACCATTTGGGTGCTAAGGTTCAGCCCAGTTCTTCTGTGGCTCTGGATACCAGGGTTCGCCCTGAGGTCTCCATTTCTGGAGCTTTCCACACTGATACCGGGGTACGCGCTGTTGTCTCAGTTTCTGGAGCTTTTTCACACCGAGCCATGTCTCAAGGCCCCTCTTGAGGGAGCTATTTGTCCCGCGTTAAAACCCGAGGTTCCTCTTATTGGCGCTAAATCAAGTACTGATAGTTGAGGGATCTTCTGAGGGTCCTGTCGGTAGGGTATGTTCGTCCCACGCTCAGGGTTGTGGTGTTACCGGGTCTGTCGATGGGGCAAAGAAAGGTGGTCAAGCACCACTGGCATTCTAGTACCAGCTCTGCCGAGGTTCCTCCACTGGATGCTAATTCGTGGACAGTTCCTAAAATGTCCAGTAAACATCCTAGATCTGCCAGCATCGGCTCGGCTGAGGATCCTTGTTTCAAGGCTAAATATTGTTAAGTCCCCCGAGGAGAAAGTTGCCTCACTTTCTCCAATGACGCAGTTCGCCTCAGGTGTTGACAAAATGGCGGCCCAACATTCTTGGTCCACGGCTGCCATTTTGGATACCTCCCTTACACCAACGACCACAACGTCTGGTGCTGGGAGCTTTTCTTTTGGGGCTGAGCAGCCTGTCCACGATATGTGGACAACAAAAACCTGTTTATTGGTCCTGGGGAAAGCTTCAGCTAAGGCCCCTTATACACAGTGGTCAGGGTCCCAGACTCTGTCCTTCTCTGGATTCATGGTCGCCATGCGCGCCGGTCTGAATCTCTGGTTGGTAGCCCCGCCGAAAGCAGCAGCGGCAAGGTGGTTGGTTTTTCTTTCGTCCACCAGCCTCCTCTACAGGGAGAGGTAGTCTCCCTGCCGACAAATTAACCAAATGATATTTTTTGTCGGTCGCACGAGACTCAGGTGGGAGGACGAATCTCGTCTCATCTGGATGCTTGGCAGACCATCACCCAAGACCGGTGGGTTTGTCCATCGCTCAGGTGGGCATTCGCTCCCCCCCCCCCCTACCCAACCCCCCCACCTGACCCTCCAAAGCTCTTTTCCAACAGATCAGGCCACCCTCCCCCAGAGCCAAGGTACAGGAACTTCTAGACCTCAGAGCGGTGGAACCTGTTCCCCCACATGGAGAAAGGGGCGGGGGGCTATTAAACCTCTTCACCCATGAGAAATTCAAGATGATCACGCCCTGCCAAATAAAGTCCTCTCTTCGCAAGGGCGATTAGCTCTGTGTGGTGGACCTCCAGGATGCGAACATGCACATTCTGATTTGGACCCCCTATGGGAAATATCTGCGGTTCTCTGTGGGAGCAAAACACTTTCAGATTTTAGTACTCCTTTTGGTCTCAGCTCAGCGTGACTCACCAGAGACTCCTTCGAGGGCCCTGCAGCGGGTTCTGCCAAAATTGGATCTTACGAGGTTCCCCGTTTGGGGCTAAGATTGAGTCCAGTTCTGCTGTGGTTCTGGATACCAGGGTTCGCCCTGAGGCTGCTGCATCTGGAGCTAACTGTACAGAGTCTTGGCGGCTATATGGTCCGGGTTTAAACCGGAGGGTCCCCTTCTTGGGGCTAAATCGGACACCAACCGAATTGAGGGCCCTCATCAAGGATCTTTGCTGTAATGTATATCCCTCAGCCTTCCCGCGTGCATGGGCACGGTGATAAGTTCCGTTGAGGGGTTGGGGGGGGAGGTGGTCACGCACCATAGGTCTTCCAGTACCGGCTCTGCCGAGGATCCTCCACCAGAGGCTAATTCTGGGGCAGTCTCTAACGTGTTGAGTAAACACCGTAGATCTGCCAGTACCGGCTCTGCCAAGGTTCCTTGTTTCAAGATGGCACACAAGGCACCGGACTCTCCTGAGGAGACTATTGCCTCACTTGCTCCTGTGATGCAGTTCACCCCAGGTGTCATCAGAATGGTGGCCCAATCTCTGCGGACCACGCCAGCCATTTTGAATACCTCCCTTACAGCAACAGTGTAGTTTGTGTTTGCACAGACAATTCGCTGGCAATGTTTTACATCAACAAGCAGGGTGGCAGCAGGGCGGCACCAAGTCTCCTCTTCTTGTAGATCTTGCCACACAAGTTTGGTCTGGGCCATCCAGCACATTGTTTGGCTCCAGGCTGTACACATCCTTGGTCACCTCAATGTGGCCGCAGATGCACTCAGTCGCCATCTGTTACGAGTGGGAGATGAACAGCAATGTCCTTTACAACATTTTCCATCAATGGGACACTCCAGAGGTGGACCTCTTTGCAACTTCTTTAAACAAGAAACTGCCTCTTTATGCGTCCAGGGACAGGTTTAGAGCATCCTCCTTGGGAGACGCCCTTGAGATCCTGTGGGACAAGATGTAAGCTTATGCTTTCTCTTCATTGCCTATTATCCATCTGTCACTCTGTAAGCTCAGGAGCACATCGAACTGCACTCTCCTGTTCATGGCTCCTTGGTGGCCAGTCAGATTCTGGTTTTTGGAGCTACAGCATCTGTCGGTACCACGCGATCAGATTGCTGCAGATTCTCGACCTGCTTCACCAGAGCGTTCGCCAGATGTGGCACCCCTCCCCACAATCGTTCCGCATGGGGGCCTGGGCCTGAGTTCAGACCGTTAACACAGTTCGATCGGTCAGAGGACAATGTGCGCATTATCCAAGCGTCCTGGAAGACATCTAGGAGAGGTTAGTTCAGGAGCAAATGAATCCCAGGCAAGCTTCTGTTGACATCATTCTATCTTTTGTCTCCTGGCAGTTTCTGGCATCCATGCATAACTTATCCGCTATTGCGGCCTATCTGTCCACGGACAGCTGTTCCTTTTCATCAACTAATCCAGTCATCGAAGGCATTTTGCGGGTCTCTTCATCTTTTCCCGCCGGGGCGTTGTGCTATGAGCCATTGGAACCCATGGCCACGATCGAACTTAAGTACCTTTCTTGGAAGGTGTCCTTCTGATCGCAATAACATTGGCAAGGTGAGTAAGTGAGCTTCAAGCTCTTTCCGTGAAGCATCCGTTTCTCACTTTCCACAGGGATGAGATTGTGCTTCACTCTCATACTTTCTTCCTGCCTAAGGTGGTTGCTGATTTTAATTTGAACCAATATGTCTCCTTTCCTGTCACATTCGGAGACCTCAAAGGGAAACCAGCTTCCAAAGCAACTATTCCCAGCTGCATTGCCTCATGTTTTTCAGTAGCCTAAAGCATTCAAGGCCTTCATCCACTGGAGGGTATCCATGCAAACCGACTGCTGTTGCCTGCCAAAGTATGTTCCTTGGGAGTCCATCGCCAAGGTGGCTTCGTGGGCCTCCCCATCGGCTTTACCTGAGCTCCAAGGCTGATGCCCAATTTGGCCAGGCTGTTCTTTAGAACGTATTCCTGTAAAGGGGTTATCCATCCACCAGTACTATCTATGATGTGTGCTTGTGAATCCCCCACAAGTATGGAGGAAAGGGGACGGGGACGTAGGAGTATGACAAAGTTACTCACTGTAGTGACTACCTCACTCCTAGTCCATAGTCCTCTTTCATCTATAAGCCTGCTGCCATCCCCTCTAATTAGTATCCTCTATTATTGCTTAAATGGTCTCAGACCTGGCGATAGAAAAGGACTTAAGGGCGATGCGTGGGGGTGGAGCTCAGGAGGCTGGGGTTACGGCCATGTGCGGTACCCCACGTAAAAATAAAAGGACAAAAATGTAAGGTTTGCTTTTTGACAAAAGTGCTCTGGTCCCATCCCGAAGGACGGAATGTCTCAAGTATGGAGGAAAGGGGACTATGGACTAGGAGTAAGGTAGGCACTACGGTGAGTAACTTTGTTATTCCAAGACTAGCGCGTTACCCCTGAGCTATCCTCCCGACAGTGTGATTGTGTCTGGATATCGGCGATATATTGCCAAGGATGACACTGTTTCTTTTTGGCATCACTGTCTTGTTTGATGTCACTGTGGGTTGTCATTGTGTTAACTTGGGTGACTGGCAACTCTGTGGCATGAGTTTTTTGGTTTTGATTGTAGCGGTTTGAGTAGCATTGGTAGGTGAGGTGGGTTGGATCCCTTACAGTCCACTGCAGTAGACATTTCACCACAATATTACTATGGGTGGGCCACAGGCCTCTTTGCCTCCCGTTCTCCCACTCCTCAACCAGTCCCTATTTTAGTACCTCTGATCCTTTAACCCCACCTCCCAGTTAAATGCAGTGAAATGCCCCTTTTCACATTTGTGGTTAAAGTGATCTGGGAAAATGAGGGGGCAGGAGGGGGATGCGGCTCTGAGGCCCAGGGCTGCTTCTTAATCACCCCATCTGTTTAGTGTGATTATATCTGCCTACATTCCTTTTAAGAGGTAGGATGGTGACAACTGTTTAGTTTTGGCTTCACCAGGGGCACAAGCAGATTTTCTGAATGGGTAGCTCAGTGTACATTTATGCTAGCCGTTGGGGCACTGATGGGTTTTGGAAGTTCTAGGCTCTGCCCTTTTTATGTCGGGGCCTTCCTTCCTGTTCATTGGAACCAAGAGGCAAGGCCTAAAATAATTGTTCCGCCCATGTGAGCTTTGTGAACCCAAGATGAAGCCTCCATAGAGGTTTGAACTGGTTTGGACCAGTTCCAGACCCTGGGTTGGGCCACTTCGCTTCCTGTGGGACTGAGACTGTTTATTTCGCCATTTGTCGGGCCAACCTGATAAGCTTGTCACTAAAATCGTTATTTTAATTAATGTGATTACAGGGGCTGGCTTCTTCTATATCACCAAATAGGTG
This sequence comes from Ambystoma mexicanum, assembly GCF_040938575.1. Lineage (NCBI taxonomy): Eukaryota > Metazoa > Chordata > Amphibia > Caudata > Ambystomatidae > Ambystoma > Ambystoma mexicanum. Next base: position 803,533,755 of record NC_090935.1, on the reverse strand, counting down.
AAGCCTTGTTTCTGTACCCACTGCTGCTGATTTTTTAGAAGGAAAGCAGATTAGCTTACCGTTTTGAGATTTTCTCGCAATTGCTGAATTTTTAGCCCTCTGCCAACCATATTGCTTGTATGAAGTCGTGTGGGCAGATCTCGGGTTTGGGTTTTTGACTGTGTGGTATCTTTTCTTAACCTTCCCTGTCCTGCTACTGGACTACACCGGTTTGTGCCAGTCCTTTCATCCTGTGACTGCTTTCATTGCTGTTTTACAGCTGCTTATTGCAGTTTACCGCCAGTGTGCCACCCTGGGCTCTGTACGCTGCTGCTGCCTGCAATTTTATTGTAAACCCAATACCTTGCCATATCTGCTTCTCTGGGCTGTCTTTTTTGTCTCTAGCGCCATTGTCCTTCTGCAGGGATTGCTTTTGCTGATATGCCATGCCCATTTGTCTGCTGAGCTGCCAGGGTCTGCAGTGTGCTGGTACTTCTGTCCTCGTGGAGCGCTCTGTCACTGATTTCACTTCTTGATGGTGGGTTCCACACCTGTGAATGACAATTCTTCTTTTGAGCCATCAGGATCGTCGTTGGCTAGGGCTCAAGTCCCTGAGTGACTGGATCCTTCATCTTAACCAGCAAAAGAAAATTGTTTTGTCTGTGAACCGACTTTCTGGAAGCAAAGGCAGTGAGTACTTGGCACAGGGCTATAAGTTGGCGAGTTATTCAAGATTCCCCCCCACCGATGTCCATGGTCTCTGGTTCTTTAGGTCCCCTTCAACGGCGTTTCCACATTGGAGGCTTAATTCTGCTTTGCTTTTCTGCACTTGGGGCTGCTGGGTTGCAACCATCCACTCTTGTTTAGAGCCTCCACTAGTGTCCGTGGGGTCGATTTTGCTTTCTTCTGGGTAACTGTGGGAAGGTAATGGTACTTTTCTGAGGTTTCATCATACCTGCAGGTCTGCCTTCAGACTTGGTCCGGTTGTTACCACTACAAGGCACTTTGACTGGCCTTTTTCTTGTTGCTGGAGTTCATCAAACACTGGAAGGTATTAGACACACTTTGATTTACTAGGCAACTTTAAATTGTGCACATGGTCTAAGGAGCTCGAATGTTTCTCAAATGTTTCACTGTGGTGCCACTGTTTCCCTCCTTGGTGTGTAATATTCCTTTTGTATGGATTGTGTCCTTTACACATATTCCTCATTTTATGATTATCCCTCCAGCTGCTTTGGAAGTTCTTTTTCAACAGTGCACTGTGTATCGTCTCGTTGAGTCAATGTCCCTCGAGGGCCTCATTCGACTGTCGACATCATCAGTATAAGTAGCGCACGCAGCGGCCGTTAGCGGCAGTTCAGTTTTTCAGAGCTAACGCTTCGAAGAATTACAGCGCGCTTTGGTTCTTCAGTGAACTTCGTTAGTTATTCTCAATCGAAAATGTCTTCCCCGTCGGCTCCAACGCCTAAGATGGGCTTCAAGAAGTGTCAAGATTGTGGATTGAAGATGTCTATCACAGACCCCCACCACAAACGTCTGTGGTGCCTTGGTACCGGCCACCGTTCCACTGACTGTAACTCCTGTCAGGCGATGACCAAAAAGGCACTAAAGGAGCATAAAGGTAAATTGGCCGTGGGGAGGCTGCCTTCGAAGTCTCCTTCGAAGAGCTCAAAGAGAGACTGATGAGTTGAGGGATTCTCCTCGATCGAAAAATTCTAAAGGGTCTCGATCGAGAAGTCCATCAGCCCATTCTTCGTCTTTGAAGAAGGCCAAGAAACGGCATCACAGGTCACCTTCGACCTCTATTGATTCCTCAGCTGAAGTAATTGAATGTCCAGCTAAATCGGACTCCCCAGCAAAATGGGATGCGTTTCATAATTAAATGCTTAAAATCTTCAAGTATGCGGCCCAACCCCCCTCGAAGGACAAGCAGAAAGCCTATGTTGATCTGCATAAAGACGACAAAGGGAAGTCGTAGACAATCTTCGAAACCGAGCCATAAACCGGTACAGCATCGAGAAAAATCTTGATCAGATGAGAAATCGTAAGGGGCTTCGACAAGTCGGTAATCCAGTCCATCAAGGGTTGCTTCGAAAAAGCATAAGTCGACAACGCTGACGCCAGTGTCGATGTCGACTCTGACAAAATCAACCTCGAAGTTGTTGAAGCAAACAGTAATCCAGGAAAAGGTTTTCAAACCCTTGCCAAAAAAAGATTTTTTTAAAGTCTTTAACTGCCTTCTATGAGGATAATTAACCTTCAGATAACACACCACCATTTGGGTTACAATATGGCACACCTAATGTGCCAGATGAGTTAATCTCGGAAGAGTCCAGATTAAAAGACTTGTATGATAACCTTTAGTCAGCCAGTGGTTTAGATACCTATCCCGAATTGGAATTTGGCAAACCAGATCCTACTGACCATGCTGACCTCTCGTATGGAAAGCTAATGAGCAAGGCCTTTGAGTTTTTAGGTTGGAGAAGGCCTACTTCTTTTGAGCAGGATGACCTGACACATATTTTGGACCAGGGTCCCCAAAAAGATCAAATCTTGCCATTTCACAGTGCACTACAAAAAGGGTCTCCGCAAATGGGAGACACCAGAAATGGCGGCTGTAATGAATACAAAGCTTGCTAGAAAATATAGATCATCCAGCAGTGACCCATAGTACTTGACAAAACATCCTACACCAGAAAGTTTGGTGGTTCTGGCTGCTACATCTAACAAGCAATCAGCATACCCCTCTATTCCTCATAAGAGTGGATGCCTGGGCTAGAAAAATATTTACTGCTGGCAGTATGCCATTAAAGTCAACTAATGCAATTTGTACCTTGTCATGGTTTACGTTTACCCTGTGGGGCTGCGTAGCTATGGCAACTGACCACATCCTGAAAGGTGAGATTTCTTCCTGGCAATCAAGGGTGGTAAGGAGGCAATGGGTGAATGTCTCCAGTCAGGTCTGGATACTGCAGACCGCATTAGCAGATCCATGGCAACTAGCACAGTGTTGCGCGGATTTGCGTGGTTGAAGTGTGGATTTGCACCAGATATGTAGTCTAGACTCTAACATGCCCTTTGACGGCTCGAGGCTGTTTGGCAGCAATGCTGATGAGAGATTGGAGAAGCTGCAGACCTCAAACGGTGGCTAAATCCTTTAACACTATTAGACAGCCTCATACCCCAACTCCGGTTCAACTTCTTGGAGTGGCAAGTCTTTTTTTGATTCTACTCAATTGGAAGTGGAAGAGGACAAGCCGGTCAAAGAGGTCAGAGAAGATTCCCTCGTGGTGGACGAGGTGCCAAGCCAACCCAAACAGCAGCAGTTTTACCCTCAGCCACTTCTTCAGCCGCCTCAAAACCACTCTGAGGCCTTGACTCACAAGACCCCGGTGGAGGCAGATTTACTTAGCATCTGAAAGAATGGCAGAGCATTACTTCAGATGCTTGGGCACTGGAAGCTGTAGCCCAAGGTTGCTGCCTTCTATTTTAAAAAAGGCCTCCGGATCATCCACTGGGGAGCAACTCTTTCAAAGTTCTGGTCCTGCTCCTTGTGCAGGAAATGTTGACCCTGCTAGAGAAATGTGTTAGAACAAGTACCTGTGGCGGAAAGGAACAAGGGTTGCTACTCTTCATACCTTCTCTTTCCCAAAAAGGACAGAGGATTGAGACCCATCTTGAACTTAAGAAACTTGAACAAGTTCGCATCCTCCGGCCTTTGTTTTTTTTGTTTTTTATGTTTTAGGTTGCTGGGTCTCATGGCATCCTGCATTTTTTTTGTGCCAGAGGCTCACCTCAGAATGAGATCCCTCCAATGGGCTCTCGGGACTCGATGGTCCCAATTCTCAGGTGGAGACATCGGACCACCTGAAAGTTCTGAGCAGTCTCTCAGGACCTCCTGTGGTGGGCCTGCAAGGACAACGTTCTCAAGGGAGATTCTTTTCGGCATCCATGGCCGGAGTTAACTGTAGTGACGGATACCTCACTCACTGGGTGGGGGGGCCCACGCCAAGGACCTGAGATCCATCGGAGTCCAAACTATACATCAACCTCCTGGAGCAGAGGGCAATCAGACTAGCGCTAAAGGCCTTCCTGCCCTCTGTATGGACAGACAACACATTGGCCATGTACTACCTCAACAAGAGAGGAGGTGTAGGGGGTCACTACCACTGTGCAGAGAAGCGATACAGCTCTGATTCTGGGCAATTCCAGAAGGAATCTCTCTATCCGCAGCTCACCTAGCCGTATAGGAGAACACGGTGGCAGACGCTCTGGGCAGCAGACGCTCTGAGCAGGCAGATCAGTCTCCCACAAGTGGGAACTAGTTCAGGAAATCCTTCAAGAGATCTGCATCCTTTGGGGAACCCCTCAAGTGGATCTGTTCGTGACCAGTGTCAACTGAAAGTGTGAACTGTTCTGCTCCAGGGAATTTCCCCCCAAGAGGAGATCTTGGAGACGTGTTCATAGTGGACTGGGAATTTTGACTCCTGTACGCGTTTCCTCATGTGATCAGGAGGTTGAGAAATTTCAGGAAATCCATGATCCTAATTGCCCCGGACTGGACCAGGTGGATGTGGTACCCGGACCTTCTGGACATGTCCATCGGCCCTCCAATTCATCTTCCACAAAGAGGACCTGCTCTCGTGAGGGGAGGGTCAGGCTCTCCATCCAGTGGTCAAGAGACTCAACCGTCAAACATGGTTTCTGAGATAAGAATGTGGATCCCTTTCAATGTGACACTGATGTGGTACTTTATTTTTTGTTACATTTGGTGAATCTGGGGCTCCAGATAGAACAATGAAAGGTTACCTGGCGGCGCGATCTATTTTCCAGCGCTCTTCAGAGGATTCATATTCTAAAAATCCCTTTAATTGTTCAATTCCTAAAGGGTCTTACTAATTGTTTTGCCTTTCTGTCACGTGTAATGGACTCAGAGCCACTAGCCTTATTACACTGACCAAATGTTCTTGGACTCAAGGGGGCAATCACACACACTTAGACCAATAGTTAGAATATTATCGGCTCTTTACAGGCCCTTTATTCATATAAGATATAAACATACAAACGACACTGAAAATGAATAGATCTGGTTATACATGGACATGTCCATTTTCACTTATGTATAAGTTACATCGCCGTTAGTGCCGTCGAAGAAGAAAACTTCATCTCAGCCACTACAACACTACCCAGTCCCAAGGCAGGTGGGCAGATAGATCACACATGCTAACAGGGTCTGGAGCGGCACGTCCTCCCTCTCAGCGAGACTTCATCACTGGGGTTCCAAATTTTGTCTACTACCCGTATACCTCTTCTATTATGGGGACCAAATCTCTGCCCACCTCAGGTTGCCAACCGTCCCTGGCCTAAGGACAGAAAGCAAGCATGGGGAACATAGAGTGGAAACGTCCAATTAATAGTGGAAAAACGCAGGTTTTCTCCCTCGTGCTCATCACCAGCACCCCTTATCACTGCACCTGCAAAACTTTGACTCCGTTCTTGGCGCGTTCTTGATTGAACAATACGCTAGCTATCTTCCATAATGAGTTAATCTGCTTCCAAATATACATATTGCAGCCGTGGAAGAACCCTTGTCTGCTGATAGAGCTCAGAGAACCATAGACATCCATTGCGGTTTTGGAAGTGAATGTCCAAAATGGCTGCACACTGACGCCATGTTTTTAAGCTCATTTTCACATACGCATTACATTGTATTTCCACCAGTTCCATTGAAAGTCCCTGTATGGGATCTTAACCTGGTGTTAAAATGTCTAACATGCATTTCTTTTGAGCCTATACACTCATGCCAATTAAGAATGCTAACCTTGAAAACTGTTTTGCTAGTTGCAATAACGTCAACCCACAGGGTAAGCGAGTTGCAGGAACTTAACTGTAAACCCCTGCATTTGGTTATGATAGGTCTGATGGGTTATTTATAACGCGCTTAATACCCAGAGGTTTCTAAGCACGGACCCGGGGATCGAAATTGCTCTGTCTTGTTTCCAAGGCAAGCACCTTTCCACTGAGCTATCCTCCCGAGACTGGTTTTCTATAAAGATCAGGTTGTTCTCAGGGTGAAACCTTCTTTTCTTCCTAAAGCATTCTCCGACTTCCACTTCTTGCAAAAGATCATTTTGCCAACTTTCTATCCACCACCTCATCCTGGAAAGGAGGGGGAAAGATTACACAGGCTGGACCCAAAATGTGCTCTGTTTTTATAAATCAGGAATGTCAATTTCGTCAAAATTACCAATTATTCATTGCCTATACAGGTTCTAAATTGGGCTAGCAGTTAAAAAACAAACCCTATCCAGATGGATCATCCTGGCTATTGTGGAATGTTGCAGGTTAGCAGGCAAAGACCCGCCGGAAGGCTTGAGAGCACATTACACAAGGGGCATGGCAACCTCTGCTGCTCTTCAGAAAGGTGTCCCAATCAGACATTTGCTCAACAGCCACTTGCACTTGGTAGTCTAGTCTATTAACACATTTGTGAAACATTACTGCCTGGATTCATCTTCGTCATGAAGGACAATTTGCGAAACCGGTCCTTAACGCAGCCCATGACAACAGTTAAAACAAAATATAATTCGTAGTCCCACCACTAAATTATTACTGCTTTGGGAGTCTATCATAAGATGAGGAATACATGGGAGGACACGCTCATTCGAAGAGCAAGTTACTTACCCCATGTAACCTTTTTTTGATTGGATGTTCCTCCCACATATTCCTCATCGCCCCTGCCAGCCTACCCTACCGTAGAATTTACGCTTTCTTACACTTTACGCTTTCTTGGAGCCTTCGGTCTACGGTATGCTTGGTAATTCCTCTTCAGGAGGGGAAAAACAGAACTGAAACCAACCGGTGCTGCTTGCTCTGCATATACTGATGACGTCGACAGTCGAACGGAGGCTCTTTCGAGGGACATTGACTCGACAAGACGGCACACAGCGCCCCCATGTTGAAATAATTTCAGAAGCAGCTGAAGCTGGAGGGATAATTATCATAAGATCGGGAATACCTGGGAAGAACATCCAATCGAAAGAATGTTACCAGGGGTAAGTAACTTGTTCTTCTGGGCCTAAGGGCTGTTTAATTAAAATATATCTCAGACTTTGGTAGCTCTCCTGGCTGGGTTGCACATTGTGTGTGTGTGTGTGTGTGTGTGTGTGTGTGTGTGTGTGTGTGTGTGTGTGTGTGTGTGTGTTTGTATTATATATCACGCTTGTATTTGGAATGTAGCAAGAAACATGCGACTAGGCTCTGTGTGGTAGTGTTGGATTCTGACTGGCAATTATAACTGTTAATCTTGTCTACCAGTCTTTTCTTAACTTTCCTTTTGAAAGCCTTTGTGGATAGCGCCTACTACCAGGCATGGGGCTTGTGTTTTAGGGTAATGAGCGAGTGAGGCCTTAACTGGACTTTTTTGTTATATTACAAACTTTCCACACATTTATAAAACCAGTTTAAAACTAAAATGTACACAAATTCTGCAGTAGAATAATTCACCCATGTCATAAATCTTGAAAGTTCTTATAAACATTAAAAAAGTAGATCATTACCACAATTCGTAAAGTAGGTATGTAGGCGTGCACTATTACCCGGGTTATTATTTTAATTATAAAAAAATCTGTACACTTACTTTACCAGATAGTATTTAACAGTTTATACACAAAAAATGCATTCAAATTGTTAGATCTGTGTAACAAAAAATGCATCAAAATTGTTAAATCTATGTAATGGTTGCAATTCATTGATGGGGTCTACTGCGTAATATCAGCTAGAACTAAGATGGGTTGAGAATTCCATTGTTCATTGATCATGGACCCTAACAAGCCAAAAGGTGTAGTAGGGGTGTATTTATGTCATATTAAGCTATTGTGACTGAACATCCAGGTAGCATCATCACACTCTTCGACTATAATTTCACCTTTCACTATTTGATTTTCACTTTACTTTTCATCTCGTTTAGTGTCTTTGCTACATGTGATAGCAAGCCTTTTCTCTATCCTGTAGCAAAGGTTAATAATGGTTATGGTTAATGACTTATTGGTGCCTCCCAGGCACCAATACTAAAAAGCTTAAGATTTAAAATGTTCATAGTACCTATTTCCCCATACTAGTCACATACCATGGAAATAGGGCATTGAATGATGATTATTTCTATTTCATCCTTGTCATCACATGATCTATAGAATCTATTTCCCAACTTCACACCTCTCCACAACCCACATACTGCCATAGTAGGTAGTTTACTCATTCTCAATAAGAGAAAACTTCTTATATATTTTGGCGATAGAAAATTGCATAAGATAATTCTGCACAGTGAGATGCTTGAGCTCCTAATCTAGAGAACCTTTTGTAGCTTTTTCAGCTTCGCTGTATGCTAGTGAGAGGAGTACCTTTCTTTAACAAATTCTCCCTTCAGTTGATAATCAGGAGCCTAACCTATGTCTCTGAAGTATGATTTGTTAGTTTTACAGTAGATCATTTCTATGTTCATTAAACGCTTTAGCTATTAACACCAGTAGAGGGCACACAGGATTAGTCCAAGATTTGATGTACAACAGACCACTCTTAATACAGACATTTGCATATATAGATGAGTGTCCTAGCTCAAGCCTTATTGTTTCAACAGGTATTCCTTGCGACACACCAAGAATACGCTTCCATATTGTTGCCTCCAATTTATGCTGCCAGTTTATGTGGTGCCAAAAACTGGCTTCGAATCCATACAGGTCTTTAAGCTTTGCTTGTATGCCATGTGATAAATCCTGCAGATTTCTCACAAAAGCCCTACCTAAAGTCTCCTCCCTGGTGGCCAGGGGAAGGCAGCCACTTCCTGATCCTGACTGTGGCGTTGGTATTAGCTGGGTGGATTACCTGGGATAAGGGACCCAGGGGACCAGGACTCCATTGGATGAGTTGCAGTATTTGTTGTCTTCAAAGACAGAAATATCAGTGATACTGGAATGTGAAATGTCTTGCTGTTGGAGAGCTTTGATTTCCCAAAGCCAACTATCTTAATGTTGGTGAAAACGATCATAACTAGTCTTGCATTGGGAGCAAGAAACGCCCTTTTGAAGTCACTGACCTGAATAGAGATGAAAAGCCATCTGACCCCCAGGGGAACAGTAAAAAGGAGTCTTTAAATATTAACAATTCAGATTCCGAAAACCCTAATTTCCATGTAAAGTAAAGTTCTTAGGAGAATATTTATAATTCTCCTTTAGGGAAAATAATTAAGTATAGAAATTAATTTGGTAATTATATTTCCATTGGAAGTGTTAACTTGAACATTGGGGACTTGAAGTCCCACAATGCTCAAAATACTGGGATGAAGAAGAGGGCTGCAGAGGCAAGAGACTGCATGTTGCAGCCTAATGCTGTTAATGACCCACAACCGAGGGAGACCGGGAGGCATAAAAGGCCCCTTCGGGTGCAGGCCATAGAGAGCAGTAGCAGGAGGTGGAGTGATTGTGGCAGTTCCACGTTGCAGTGGAAGAAGAAACTGGAGAGTACACACACCGGGGCCTCCGTTGTGTGGCAAGCAGATGCCAGTCCTGAGTGGGTCTCTTCTTCCAGAGACCTTGATTGCAGAGGTTACGCAGCTGGAAGTTTGATAGCTTTCTCCCTGAAGACTCTAGCTTCAGAGGTTGCGGTACGGGAAGCGTGAAATTTAAAAGCTTGCCCCATAGTAAGTCGGGCTCCGGTGGCAGGCATTCCTGGGAGAGCCTTTGGAGTGAGGAGCGCTCCTTTCCCGACTGAAGTGGGCCACGGAAAGCTGGAAGAAGCGGTTTGCCTGACCGCACAGGTGTCATGATTCCCATTAGAGGGCAGGGTGTGCACCCACACAACAGTAACACTGTCACACCAACCAGAATGTTGAGCACGTTTTCACACACAAGTAACATTGGCAGAGTATGGACTATGAGGTTTGCTGGCTGGCGAAGGCAGCACTTGGCAGATACTGGTCTGCACCAAGATGGCTTCCAAGTTGAACCACAAACTGTTCCCCAAGATGGCCCCCAGGCAATCCATGGCTTGAAGATCCCTGGTTGTGTATTGTTCAAGGGTGCAGCCCAGGGCTATAAAACCACTCCCGGGGCCACACCCCGTGCTTAGCGTTTCTTCTGCTACCACTGACAGCAGTGCAGCGCTTACCATCCGTTCAAGCGCAGTTCTTCCAGTAGAACGCTGCAACTTCCGATAACGCTGTGGATATTCGGACTGCTGATACGTACCTGTCGTTCCCGCCTCATTCCAATGAGCTCATCGGAGTGACTGCTGTCATGCTGCATGCTGCTGGACACCTGGAAAGAAAGCACATGTAAGAACCTCAATTTGCCTCACGGCCGGGACCATCCCGAAGAAACCCACTTACCTCATTCTCTCGACCACAATTCAGACCACTGCAGACATCCTCCAGTGTCCGCTACATTCCGGAGGTAACCGCACCTAAGGAGAGCAAGACCAGGACATTACCTTAGCGCAGCTTGTGCACCGCGCATAAGCCAGCAAGGCAACAAAACAGAATTTACAAACTTGTGCCTTGCTGCACAGCCACCATCTACTCTGCCAGAGACATTCACTTAACAGGAGCATCTTGTGTGTCACAGCTGGACTGGACCATGATCGACCAGTGAAGTAAGTGGACCTGGTGCTGAAGACTACATGCTGCAGCTTGCCCTTTCACACAGAATATGAGCCAGTGCCCTTGCCAGCCAGCAGCCTTTAGGGCAACTCGAGGGAGGTTGGGAGGGAATAGTATTGAACCAACACTAAAGTTCTCACTTGTTGCCCATAGGTCACACAGTGGCCTCACAACCATCTCAACCAGAGTAGAAATTAACCCCAAAACACTCCCACCTGCATCGGGCACTGGGTCAACGTGCCATTCCGCGAATATGATGGGGAAGGAGTATCTTGGACTGCCCATCACGTCTGACCACGAGAGGGGAGACAAAAAACACACAGCTGGCAGCCGTAGACTGGGCGCTCCTGCAGGGCATCTTAAGGTAAGCGTTAAAACAAGACAGCATAAGCAAAGGGACCTGTAGGCAATGGAGCGAGTGGATGCGTATGCCGGATCTGGTGAGTTCACTACTGCATTGTGACACTGGAGCGCTCCGTGAACGCCCACTGGCCATGTCTGGGTGCACAAAACTCAGAAATGATATAACGAGAGTGAAGTGGCAAAACAAACATTATTTTGAATACCGAGCTGGTGTAAAGCAACATAATACTTTTGAAAACCAAGCTGACTCAAAGAGGGGAAAAGTGTCATAACGAACTTGACAAGTAGACCAGAACGATGTAATTCTATTTATATGGGTCTGAATAATTGCCAACAACACGAGAGGGCAATATTTCAAGAAAGCAATGCAAACTATTGGCAAAGTCAAAAGAGTAATATCATGGCAAGTTAACAAGAACCAACATTGCTAAAGCCAAGATAGGTAAATTAAGAAATGGAAGTGTTTGCAAATCCAATTGCCAGTGTGTAGAAGAAGCTATAAGAGATTGCCAAAGCCAAAGAATTGAGAGAGCGAAAGAAAACTATCAGCATTTGGTTAAAACAGAATTGGACAAACAAAAGAGGCAGGAAAGCTGCCCTTTCTGGCAGAAGATAACCTGCATTTCGTGTGACAATTACAAGTGTGTAACAAATGGCACCAATGTGTTTCTTGTCTTCCCAAAAGAAGTAGTAAAACCTGATGATGCAGAAAATAAAAAGACATTGCTAAAGGGTTTGATGCAAACCTTTAGCACAGAAGAACTTGTAGTAGTTTCATTGGTCCTGGCAGGTGAGTACACCAGGCAGAAGTTATTGAAAAACTGTGGTGTGGATAAAAGTATCGAAGTGACAACTACTATTGCGTGTTGTGAACTGTTGCAGTGTCATCGTGACAGACATTTTTGTTGATACTAAAGAACTGTGGAAATATTCCTGTTCAATGAGAAGGTGGTGTATTGAACTTTTTTATACAAGTGGAAAGATGAAAACTTGTTGAACATTGAACTTTTGGTGGAGTTCAAGTTGGAACCAGTAAAACTTTAATGGAGCTTTGTTGCAAGACAGCATTTCCTTATTCTTATGGAACTGTTGATCAAGATCGTGTTTGAATCTGGAGACGGGGGAATTCACCCAGGTTATAAGGAGAAACATTTACCAGTTTGTGACCATAACGATTATTTCTGTAATATTGGAACGATCAAACATTGCTTTAAGTTATATGAATAAGTGTGAGGGACAGAAATATTTTGTTAGTGTTTCCTTTATTTTATTTTGATAGACAGGGAAATACTCTGGGATAGTGAGGCATTTACCCAACCTTTTGAGTGAATAAAATGGCATCTTTTGAAAAAACCTTTACAAAGTTGTCCGCCTCGCATTTCTGACTGCTCAAAGCCATGACAATGCCCTTAAGGCTGTATCCTGCAGTTTTATATACAAAGCTCTTAAGAACCATCATCAAGTTGTTGGCTTTTCTAGTTTTCGACATTGAGTTCTGGGTACCTGCTCTTGGGTGTAAGACCACTTGTTCAATATATCCCAACATGGTAAGAATATTCAAAGGGTAAACGTTACCAGCCCAAATAGCTCGGATTTTCATTTAAATTAATTTGCAGGCCATTTACCTTGGCATATTCGCAAAGCTTCAAGGCACTGCACTTAATGCCTCTAAGGGTTTGACAAAGATCACTAGGTTATAGGCGTATGCCTTTCAAGCCATATGATGTTCTCCCAGTTTAGGCAGGTAAAACAATTTCTAAGCCAGAGTTTCACGTAGATCAGCCAGGTATAGGTTGAATAGCATTGGGGCCAGCAGACAGCCCTCTTTTAGTCCTCTGCTGGTGATCATTTATTCAGTGACGGCCCCCATGCTATTCATCCTGGCCTGAAAACTAGTTGCTGTGTGTAGTTGGGCTATAATAGAGAGCAATCCCATGGTATTGCCATATTCCTGAACTTGGCCCACAGTGTATTTTGATTGACAGTATCAAATGCTGTTGAAAAGTAAATGAATAACGGAGTGGAGTGGCGCTTCATGCTAGCTTTCTGTATCAAAATGTATTGGGGTCGTCCACGAGCACATAGTAAATCAGATATCAGAAGTAATCCAAAAAGGAGCGTACACCAGGGAAGTAGTTACACTGTTTATTACAGTTGGGCACGCACAAATCAAACAGCACAGTGCAACAGTGCTGATTGATAGGAGCTGACAAAACCGTCCACTGCGGTCAGATTTTAGCCAAGTTTAAGAAATGTTTGTTTATGGGCTCTAATAATGTTCACTATCATAGCTGATAACACAGTAGACACGTGTAGTAGGCGTGGATACCAGCTCGAAAGATTAGATATTATCAATGCCCTTCAAGGGAGGAATGTACGATATTTGCAGTAAACTTCCCCGATTCAACACTTCATGTTTGTCTGGGAATAGATTTTGCATATGGTAAAACGGCTAATTTCGGGATGTCCCTGTAGACCGAATAGGCTGCATGTTTACACATTCCAACTCTGTCATTCAAGAAAGATGTCCTCAGACTTCCATGAGCCATAATATTACTATCACTAATCGTGGAACACATGGTGGTATCTAGATCGATGTTGATGTAACGTTGTAGAGAGTCATTATTAATGTCCATGGTGAGCGCTTTAGTGGGCTGATTGGATTTAGGTTTTATAATCCAGTTAGTGAGATCCCCACGTTGTTTGCATCCTCTTTAATCATTGTTTTGCTCTTTTCTGGCCGTTCCTTGTGGTTGTAATCAACCTGTGGGGTAATTCGTCAGGTTATCTTCAGTTGTCATAGCTTTTAAGTTTTCTGCGACCACCCCCCTTGTTTAGCTTTTAGTATGTTAATACGCTTTTGTCTTCTGCTTTCTTTACGTGACACATGTGACGGTGTTACTTGGCGTGTCAAGGTATATGATTCAAGCGTCTGGAATCTCCTCTTCCAGATTTGGGGATTCCAATGCATTTTCATCAGCCACTGTATGTGCATGGATGAGAACAAAAGCTTCAGAAGAAAATATTTTTGAATTTTCCTTGCAAAAGTCAGTGTAACATTAAGTGTAGTGTCGCAACTGTAACATCCATGTAAACATGCAGTAACCAAAAATCTCCATTGAACCGGTGTGCAAGCTCTGCAGAAGGAGGGCAGACTGCGCAGGAATTCATTTTCTTTTAGTACCAAATAATATAGTTTAAATATCTTGGACATGTGGATCAGCTTAGAATTGTATGCTGTGCATAGGCTGACATCTAGTGGTAGGTGTGGAGTATTGCATTCTTGTTTTCGAGTTTCAAAAAAGAAGTCGACTGAGTGCTTGTAATACTATCCCTGTGTGATGTGTTTTGTACCCATGATCCTTCACGCGTCGAGGTCCCTCATTAATTTTTTCCACCATCGTGGTAGGTTGCATATGCAGAGCTTGTAGCATGCTACTGATATAGATAATAATTATTATATTTCGACAGTCAACGATTGATCCTCCAACACCTGAAGCTTCAACAAACGTCTCCTTCTCGACGGCTGGCTGCAGTCTCTCCGTGCTTCGGCCTTGCAGTAGGGAGCGCATGGGGTCTCTACTTACATGTCCTTGGCGTATACTTATCTCAATCAACCAGGCATCAGAACGGATCCCCAGACTCCGGTTCCACCACTAAAATCCTGCGGTACCTGCAGTGTTTGGTATTTTACACCCGGACAATGGGGAGCAGGGCACTTTAAAAAAGGGGTTGCAAACAGCCCCTCACAGCCCTATCAGAATAAACAACCACCATACTTAATTAGGGCCCTTGTGTACAATTGCTCTCATCGTTTTTCCAGGATTTATGAGGCTTCTTCAGATGACAACTTGGTCATCTGGGTCTGGCAAGTCAACAGCTTAACTAATTGGCCGAAGCATGGAGAGACTGCAGCCAGCCGTCGAGAAGGAGACGTTTGTTGAAGCTTCAGATGTTGGAGGATCAATCATTGACTGTAGAAATATAATATTAATTATGCAATCTATCTCAGTAGCATGCTACAAGCTCTGCATGTGCAACCTACCACGATGGTGGAAAAAATCAATGAGGGACCTAGACGCGTGAAGGATCATGGGTACAAAACACATCACACAGGGATAGTATTACAAGCACTCCCAGTCGACGACTTTTTCGAAACTCGAAAACAAGAATGCAATACTCCACACCTACCACTAGATGTCAGCCTATGCACAGCATACAATTCTAAGAAGATCCACATGTCCAAGATATTTAAACGGTATGTATAAATGGGTGATCCGTATTTTTTTGTTTACGGGGGGTCAAAACTGTAGGAAGGGATTCTCTGTGACGGAAAAATTTTACAAAAAAACAGATCTTTAAGTCCTGTATGGGTCACGGGTGAAGATAAAGGTTGACCTGTACACTTTGTTAGTAAGGTTATCGCCTTTTTGGGAAAAATTGCACAAAAATGCAACTAGGTACAAAAAATTCTATCTTTTTAATAGTCATAAAAATACCTAAAAAACATTACAAACTTGACAAAACGTAACAAACTTAATACATTTTCAATCAAACCATTTAGTCATCATTCATCTATTCTAACAGGGGAATACTACAACTTAAACAGCTTTGTGCACTGTCACTAATGCATATCTTGATTTACCGTTATGCACAAAGCTGTTTAAGTTGTAGTATTGTAGTATTTTTATGACTATTAAAAAGATAGAATTTTTTGTACCTAGTTGCATTTTTGTGCAATTTTTCCCAAAAAGGCGATAACCTTACTAACAAAGTGTACAGGTCAACCTTTATCTTCACCCGTGACCCATACAGGACTTAAAGAGAGGGGTAGTCGATCTGTTTTTTCGTAAAATTTTTCCGTCACCAAGATATTTAAACTACATTCTTTAGTACTAAAAGAAAATTAATTCCTGCGCAGTCTGCCCTCCTTCTGCAGAGCTTGCACACCGGTTCAATGGAGATTTTTGGTTACTGCATGTTTACATGGATGTTACAGTTGCGACACTACACTTAAAGTTGCACTGAATTTTGCAAGGAAAATTCAAAAATATTTTCCTGTGAAGCTTTTGTTCTCATCCATGCACATGTTCCCATCCATGCACATACAGTGGCTCTGATGAAAATGCATTGGAATCCCCAAATCTGGAAGAGGAGATTCCAGACGCTTGAATCGTATACCGTGACACGCCAAGTAACACCGTCACGTGTCGCGTAAAGAAAGCAGAAGACAAAAGCGTATTCACATACTAAAAGCTAAACAGGGGGGGTGGTCGCAGAATACTTAAAAGCTATGACATCTAAAGATAACCTGACGAATTACCCCACATGTTGATTACAACCACAAGGAACGGCCAGAAAAGAGCAAAACAATGATTAAAGAGGATGCAAACAACGTGGGGACCTCGCTAACTGGATTATAAAACCTAAATCCAATCAGCCCACTAAAGCGCTCACCATAGACATTAATAATGACTCTCTACAACGTTACATGAATATCGATCTAGATACCACCATGTGTTCCACTATTATTGATAGTAATATTATGGCTCATGGAAGTCTGAGGACATCTTTCTTGAATGACAGTGTTGGAATGTGTAAACATGCAGCCTATTCGGCGCCTCCCTCTGGAACAGCCTCTCTGAAACTTGAGCAGAAATATCTCCAGTTCCGGAAGCACCACAAGGCTTTCCTCTTTGCTTCTGCCTTCTCTCTTCCTCCTCCCTGCTGATCTCCTGTCTGATACTGCACTGGTCACTTGGCTACCCTCTGAACTTCGGGCCCAGGTCCCTGCCCGCCCAGTTGTACACCTGCACTGCCTCCCGGCAACCCTTGCACTTGGGTCGGTATCTGCAACCCTACAATCGCTTTACCTGCACTTAAGACACCTGTTGTCTGTACTTGACCCGTGCACTGCCACCTGCTGGCAGCACTAGTTGTTTTTGATCCTGTGTCTAGCACTTGCCCTGCCTCCCCTTCCACTGGTACTTTTTCCCTCCCCTCTCCCCTGCACTTGCGCGATATCAATGTCGCTAGGCCTAGTAAGATCGATGCCTTTGTCCTCACTTGCCTAGTCGCACCTTGAAACACTTGTGTATAGGCGCGGTATAAATGTCATGTCGTATATCGTATATCATAAATAGAAAGCTGTTCAAGGCGGGAGGGTTAGATTTGAAGTTTTACCAGAAGGGATGCGTAGTCTGTGGTGTTGGCGGAGGCGAACGAACTACGTTTTTCCAGAACCCCACTAACATGGCAGAAAGAAGCCTTCACACACTAGATGTGAGAAGAGCGGTTATTATCTGGAAAAGACAAAACCACTAAGAAAAACAAACCAGTTTTTTCGTTTCAGTGGCAACTGGTAGAGAAGGGGATCCTGTCTCTAAATCAGCTCTTTCAAAGTGGATCATAAACTGCATTTTACACTGTTACACTCTTGCCAAGAGAGATCTGCCCTTCCGGCCTAGAGCAAGCTCTACGTTGGGCACAGGGGCTACCACAGCATTCATTGCAAATGTTCATCTTGAGTCCATTTGTGAAGCAGCAACCTGGAGTTCTGTACACAACACTATTGCCTAGATACACACTCTAGGTCTGATTTGCAGGTGGGACCAATGGTATTAAGACATCTCTTTGCTACTGTTCATTCACACATCCCACCACCATCTGTGGGTACTGCTCGCTAGTCTATGCACAGCATGTGATTCTAAGCAGATTAACAAGCATCAGAAGACATGCACTACTCACCGTAATAGCATTTCTGATGATTGTATCTGCTTAGATCACACATACCCACCCTTCCTCCCCTCATGGAGTAGAAGGAACGTAGGCATCTTACACCTTCTCTCTTCTGTACTCTCACCCTGACTATAAGGCTCCCTCACAGCAGTCAGAGGAACCTCAACGAGCAAAGGATTTTGGGTACACTATACGTCACGGGATAGTGTTAGTCGTGCCCATGTCGGCGTCGCCTCTCGATCTGAGAAAGAAAGATGCAATACTCTGTGATTACCACTAGATGTCGGAATATATGCACAGCATGTGAATCTAAGCAGATACAATCCTCAAATGCTATTACGGTGAGTAATGCATGTCCTATGTGAAAAAGGGATCAGGACAAGCCCAGATATGGTTTGACCCACACTTTATTTTTTTAAATTCAATTTCTCATAAAATAGACTAAGTGTGATGGTACAAAACATTTTTTGTTTTAAATGTAGTACAACCCAAAATGTGGCACAGGAAAAAATAAAATGTACATTAAATGCATATAAACACACGAAATATCAAACTACAAAAGTAACTCAAATAAATGTAGAATGACCCCTTTGCATTATCTTGGGGTCATATCTAACTGTATATGCTGCATCAATCAACTGTTTATACAATGTCTTGGTTAAACACTGTGGTGTTTTGAGGTTGTCGACACAACTGTGTTTCAGCCTGTATAGTAGATGGAGGGTGCTCTTGGTACAGCGGCCTTCACCAGGACGTGTGATTCTATAGGAGCCTCAGTCAATGGGATATCCTGTGACAAAAATCGTGCAATGTGACAAATGCACACATATTTTTCAGAAAATCTGTGTGGTATCTGAGGTGGTTCAATATTGCGGATCGAGTTACAGCAAAAGCTAGCCGTTAGCACGTTCAGGTTCCCCAGTGTAAACACCAATGACTGTCCATTCATTGGTCTTTGCCCAGGGGAATCTGATCTTCTTGCTGACCGCTAGCTTCCGCTGTGACTCGATCAGCAATAGTCAACCACCTCAGATACCACATACAGATTGTCTGAAAATTATTAGAGTAGTATAGGGCTTGAAGAGCTGGCACTTCTGGTTTGTTTGTCCTGACAAACTCCTCTAACGTTTTGGGTTAATTACTTGAAAGATTATAGTCCCTTTTCTTCTAGCAAAGCCACAGGCTCTTGTTGACTTCTGATTCCTGCACCTCCATCTTGATCACTCCTCAAAGCCTTATCCTGTCATCTCCCAGGATCCCTCCCTCCCATAAGAAGCAACCCACCCCACAGCACCACATCTGTCGCCCCTTTTCCTCTGACCTCCCACTTATCATCAACTGCCTCCCCCCGATACTCCGACAACCCCTTTTCTTGACATTTCCACCCTCAAATGGCATAAGATGTAGGAACCTTCTGATCCTCCAACACAACTCCAGCTTTACATGAAAAATTTGATAATCACCCCCTCATCCCCCATAACAACTATCAAAGGGCATAATCCCCCCAGTAGTTTTTTTTCAACTTCACATCGGTGGGTTCACACTGCTAGCTTCCCTGCCACATTTGGATATGGGGCCGCTGGGTAAAGGCATCTTTCTCCTTCGATTCCCGTCGGGTCTCCCTACCAGACTGTAAGAGGATTCAATCCAGCACTACAGCTAAGTCAATGCCTAGTCTGGGATACTGAATGGAAACCCTTATTGATATATTTTTATGTCCAGTTCATGAGTTCTGGATGACTACCCCTATATAACACCCCTCTCTTGGAACCCCCCTGACCCCACTGAGCCAAGAAGTAGTTCGGTTTTGCAAGTTTAAACGGTTTATTTGAGAATGTAAACAATATATATCACTTTATAATAAATTAATAATTAATATCACACTTCAGAACATGAGCAGTTAACAACAATGGGTAATGTTCTACTAATAAACTGATTTGATTACCCAGGAGTAGTATAAAGGATGAGTTACCATGCTTGGGAATAGGAACAGAAGAATAAGGTGGTAGAGAATGCTTTATCTAGTTCAGATGGATGCAATGCTGAATGAAAATGCAATACAGAAAATACTCAATATGATTTCAACAAAACAATATAATCACTTTTCTCTGGCAATCCACTCCCCCAACCCCCGCCTTATGCAATGTAAGGAAATGAAGAGGAGAGCACACAGTTCTTAGAAATGCAATCAAATAGAATTCAGTTCAATTCCCCCTCAGCAGCTTATACAACAAATAGGAGATTTGAAACACAGGCAAAATGCTTTGAGTATGGTGACAATGCAGTGAGAAATATGCTGAAAATGCTTTTAATTCCCTTCAGGAGGTTCAGGGTGAGTGGTATCTAGTTAATATGAGTTCAGGCTCACTCTAGCAATGATTCAGGGATGGTTCTTAAGAGGCAAACGAAATTTGAGCAGTTCAGGCAAAAGCTGCTGATTTTTACAGTAAAGAAATCGGGCCAAATCGCGGCAAAATTCACGAATGCGTGAATCGTGATTGCGGAGAAAGTATAAGGAGTAGGAAATCGGTTCTAGGCTTGTTGGAAAGGTAGGATTCTAAGCTTTCAGAGGAAAGTTAAACCAAGTTCCTTGCCCAAACGGTTATGGAGTTATGAACGATTTTGTGAAGGTTGTTTTTCGGATTTGAAATTTTAAAAGTTCAAAGCGACAGGTTACAGCTTGCAGCTAGAAAATGACAGGTGACAGCTTTGCAAAATAACAAGTGACAACTTCTAGGAGGCAGTTCTGGTTAGATTAAAATAGTTTGGATTAGATTATTTTAACTAAGAGATGGGTTCTGCACAGTTCTGCTAGGTACTCACAATATATTTCTGAAATAGGCCTCGCCACGGATCTGGTCAGGTTTTGGACTGGACTCCGGTTCTGGTCTCGGCACTTCAAAGTGATCTGGGTCAGCTCTCTGGTTCTGCTCACAGCGGTCTGGGTCACTCTGGATCTCTGGCCTCTGGTTCTGGATACTGTTCTGCTTTCTCTGGGTACAGCACTGCTTCTGGATCTTTCTGGCACAGGGTTTCAGGCCAGAATCAACACCTGGGTCCGGCTGTGAATAGTCTGCAAATGATTTTTGGGCCTGCTGACAAATACTTTTGCTTGCAGTGGGCCTTCTTGGTTCAAAGTTCTGTAGTCTCTGTTTAGCTTGGAAGTCTAAGTGTAGGATCTCTGGATGTGAAGCCGTCGGTCAACATGCTCCGCAGCAAATGGAATTGAATGTCCTCTCTTGCTTCCAGTGGCTCTTTTTATGTCTTTTGAAAGTGGGTGTGTGTGCAGCATCACTAGCCAGCCCCTCTCTCAACCGCCCATTGGTCAAGCTTTCCGCACTGCTTTGATTTGGGGAAGGAAATGTGTGTCATGGTGATGCTGTTTTATGGTCTGCAGAAAGGATACTCCCCTGTCAAATTGCACACATCTATATTTGACCCAAATACATATTTGCACAGGTACACATTTGTTTAAAATTACATGCACCCATCACATATCACATGAAGTATACTCTGATCAAACTCTGCTCTTCCTGGAGGCTTGCATTCAAAAATGGCAACATATTTTCGATTTTAGTGGGCTATGCAACATTGGTTTGTCATTAAAATTTATACAAATGTGCGCAAGGCATGTATGCATTTATATAAGGAAGTGTCAGATTTTTAACATGCATACATTTGGAGTGAAACCCTATTTTCCGCTAGCAACCCCCCAGATCATACCACCAGGTCCTAAAACCTCTTAAAATGTGGGCAGAAAAATCACAAGAATTATGGTATCATTTAGATAATTTTGACAAGTCCGCACCATGAGTTATACATCTTTCTTAAAATCATATTCTGGCCAACAGGGGTGTGTCTTTTCAGGTCACATGGTGTAGAAACCAGTTTATCCAGTTTCTGCCAAGCTCAGAGACCCTGCCCCTCCCAGCTTCTGCCAAGAGGAAGCTATTTTACGATTCCCCCAATAAACCATCTGCCTGGGTCCTGGAAGGCCCATTGTTCAAGAGGAAGCCATTTATGACCTCCCCCCAATAAACCCTCTGCCTGGGTCCTTTGTTTAGTCTCTAGCAGTCCCTTGGTAATTCAATCAGAGAGGGGTAACCTCCCCTCAGAATGCAGCCAGGCCTGAGAACTGCTGTGGATCCAGTTTCACTCCAATTGGGGGGGAAGTTGTCAGGCAGAATCCAGTTCCTTAAGCCAGGCCCCAGCTAATGTCACTTTTAGTTACCCAGTTTTCTGCATTCAAATAAAACTAACAATTTTTACATGTGCAGCTAGAATGCTGATTCTAACTTCAAAACTATGACATTTTACCAGTTACAAACTATGTGACACTCAAAAGTAGGTCACTCAGTTAATTTAAACATTTCGATTTTGGTGGTTTTAATCCAGTTTGTTAGGCTGCTGACATACATAGCTCAGCCAGTTTTGTTATGAACATTGTTTTGGGCTCTTCATCTTCCCAGATTTAGTATGCACACATACTTCATTCTGCCAGATGTCTGCTGGTGTTCAGTGAGATTTTTGGATGTGTTGCAATGTTTGAAAATAGGCATTTTGAGCTGGCATTCAGAGAAACAAAAGGTGATTTTAAAGTGCGGTTTTTCCTTTGGCACACATTTCACTCATGGCACCCCGGCCCATCCTGCTCGCACTGGTGGGTGGCAAGTTAGGCAACCATTTTAGTGTGCACAAACTGCGTGGTTCTCCTGGATTTTGGCGCACATGTGGGCTTTTTGGCCATCTTGGATTTTCTAAGCCCACAGCACCAAATGTTGCAGCATGATAGCTCAAACGTGGGTCAGGACACCCAACAAAGCGGAATAGTTGGCAAGAATTGAATAAATGTTGTCTGTTAGGTATGAATAGTGTATAGGTAGTTCTGTCCCTCTTGGGTGATATAGGCTAAGGAGGTGAAACATACTAAACGATGCTTAAGTGAATTGACACCTGACACAACGAAAAGTGCAAGGTGATTGCTTGGCTGTATACAGAGAACTGATCAAAGAAAGAGAAGTAGCAAAAAGTAAGAGTAAGACCAGTGTGGACGGAATCATAGATGATGGCAGAATTGGTCATAAGGCTCGAGGTAGCAAAGAAAGAACATTTACCAACATAATTGATAGATGTTATCCCTGCAGCAGCACTGCCCGCCTTTCGTTTGACAAGGAATGTTAAGTGGTGAACGTTGGCTGCAGACATTGTGGCAAGAAAGGACATCTAGCCAGAAAGGCCACATGGGGACCATAAGTTCATAAATTACAGATGGGTTAGAAGAACTAAACAAATTTACCAGCTTAAAAGCACTTGTAATCTACTCCAGTGCTATAAAGGGAGTAAATAAAAAACGAAAACTGAGTGCGATCACCTTCTACAGGCCAACCTCTTCCTTTCTGAAAGGGCCGACCTCACTTCTTCTCTCCTTTCCTAAAACTCCCAGCTTCTCCTCCTTGGGGATCGCAACATCCACCTGGACTCTCCTGACTCCTGGGCTTTTCCTCAACCTCTGAGACTCTCTCCCTTTCCATTCTAATCTGTGGTCCAACTCTCTCTGCCAGACACACCTTGGATACTCCTCAGACATCCCCCCTCTCTAATCCTCTCTCCTTGACTGATCACTTTCTTCTCTCTTCTCAATTGAAGCTTCCTGTCCCCTTGGCAAAGGCCCACTCAGCACTGCCACCTTCGTTCGCGGTCATTCGACCCATGAAGCGAGTGTCAGTGACAGCCTTTGCCTACACTTACACTCCACCACCGAATCCTGCGGCTGACTCCCACCCTGAAACAGCCCTTTCCAACCTTAACCTTCCTGTCTCAAACACTCTAGACATCCTTGCCCCTGTCATGAGGATTCTCATAAAGCCTTCCAAAAAGTGCAACTCTTGGTACGACTCCGATTTGGCCGCTCTAAAAAGCAAGTGCAGAGCAACTGATTGGAAATGGGGCGCTTCAGGTACACCTTCTGACAAACCGACCTGTCACCTACTCCAAAGGCAATATATACCCTACATCCTCTCTAAAAAAGAGGGTCCATATTCAAGCCTGCATCTCCGTGGCAAGGAGCTGGCCAATCCTATTGCAGCATCCTCCTCTTCTACACCCACCCAGCGCCTCTGCTCTTGCCATGCCTGTCATTTCACCACTAAAACCCAGGACATCCTGTCCTCACTAATCTGCTCCCATCCCACCCTCTACCTCTCTCGGGCCTTCCTAGGCCGCCCCCTCTTCTCACTCCTCCCTCTCTCCTGTCACACCTGATGAGTTTTCCAGATAAGTCTGTTCTATGAAAGTCTCATCCAAACAGGTGTCCCCCTGTCAGTCCCGAACCATTAAACACAACATTGATTCTCTCGCTTCATCCTTGGCCGATCTCTGCAACCACTCTTTCGCCACTGGAGTTTCCCCTCTCCTCTCAAGCACTCCCTTGTACTCCCCTATCTAAAAAAAATAAATAAAAAGCTTTCTGCCGACCTCTCCGTTCCGGCAAACTATCGCCCAATCTCTATCACTCCTTTTTGTGGGCAAAATTCTGGAGAAGTTGTCTAGCGCCCAGCTAACCCTCAACACTGAAGCTGTTGGTTGCCTCTGTGACCATCAGTCTGGCTTCAGAGCAGCCAGAAGCACAAACTGCTCTCCTGAACAACTGTGAAGATCTGCTATCTCACTTTGACTGTAATTCTCCCCCTGTCCTCATTCTCCTGGACCTTTCCTCTGCTTTCGACACAGTGAACCACGACATCCTGTCTCCGAGACACCCTGGGCTTCACGGATCAGGCTCTGGTGAGGCTGTTCCTTTTCCTCTAGGACATCCCTCCCAGGTCAAACTTGGGTCCTTTCTCTCCACCACCCACCCTCCACATGTGGTGAACCCCAGAGCTCTATCCTCTCCCCCTGGATTTTTAATGTCTACCTGGCCCCCTTGGCCCGCCTGATCCCTACCTTTTCCTCTAACTTCCAGTGTTACACGGATGACACACAGCTCTTTTTCAGGCTACCCTCTGCCTCCTCCACGTCGTCTTTGCTCATCCCCGACTGTCTATCCGCTATTCAGGCATGGTGCACCTGTAATGGTTTCTGCCTTAATGCCAGTAAGAAAGAGAGCCTTCTCATTGGGACCCCCTGTTCCTGCTTTTCCTCACACTCTGGCCGGCCTCCCATGGCCCTGTGAGGCAAAAAACCTTGGTCATCTTCAACTACACTCTCTCCTTCTGACACATCAGACATTTCCAAAATGTCCCATTTCCAACTGCACCTCCTTGGAGATATTATTCCTTTTCTCACCTTTCCATAGACGATAACTGTCTCCAGAACCCTGGTTCTCTCTAGGCTGGATTACTGCAACAGCCTCTTTCTTAATCTACCTAACTCAACCCTTTGCCCTCTTCAACTCATCCAGAACAGGACTGCAAGACTTATCCTTGGCCTCAAGCCCAGAGACTGCATTTCTCAGGCTCTGAAATCCCTCCACCGGCTCCCGGTGGCTGCAAGGATCGAGTTTCGACCATCTGTATCATCCACAAGGCTTTCTGGTGCCGGGGCCTGTACTATCTCCAACACTCCCTTCCTAGGTACCACCTTTCTAGACCCCTCCACTTGTCTACATCCAACTCACTGCGGATGAGTTGCTTCTCAAAGTAGACTGTGTAGTAGATCTCTCTCCTCTGCAGGTGCCTCCCTCTGGATTGGCCTCTGCCGCTCTCAGCCTTGAGCCAAATCTCCTTCAGTTCTGGAAGCTCCTCAAGACCTTGTTTCTTCTCTTCCTGCTCTCTGCATCTCCTCTGCTAACCTTCCCTTCCTCCTGCATCATTACGCTGACTGGCTGCTTGTGTTCCTCCGAGTCATACAGGACACACGGCCCCCCTTGTCCAGTCCAATGCATTTGCCTGATGGCCTTCCCGCATGGCCTACCTTGCACTACCTGGGTATGATTCCCTTGGGATGCCCTCAGGGCTCCCGATAAGGTACGCACCAGGCCTTTTTACGCATGAAAATCTTGTAAATTCGCCGTGAAAGCACCTTTCCACACAGCTGCTGCAGTCTGGGTTGTGCAATCGGGCACGGTGGCCCCTGCATTTGCTGCCATTTTGCCCCCAACCTGCTCCCGCACCACGAGAATCCGCCGACCAGCATATTCAAAATGGCGGCCATCGAAACGCTTCCATAGCGTCCTGGTTTCCTAGCAACACACCAAAGCCTCCTATTTCAGCCGTTGCCATCAACCGGAGGCGGAAGCCAGCCCACGTCCACAAGGACCACAGAGTATAAGGGTCCTTCCTGTCTGCCCCTGTCGGCCACTGTGCTACGGCGCGAGACGCTGCCCTGCAGTCCTAACGCCTCTTCTCCCTCCGAGCCCAGCAAACACACACCCCGCATCGTCGTGAAATCCATGATCCCTCCTGCTTGCTCTCCTCTAACGAAGGCTCTCACCCATGAACTCTGGCACCTGAGCCAATGTCTATGGGCTAGAATTAGCTCAATCTTAACTCATGGAAGACACAGTAACCGTAAGTCACTACCACTTGCCTGCTAATGTTACTGCATAGCATCTCCCTAGACAGCATTGTGTTAGCCTGCCAGCATTGTGTTAGCCTGCCAGCATTGTGTTAGCCTGCCAGCATTGTGTTAGCCTGCCAGCATTGTGTTAGCCTGCCAGCATTGTGTTAGCCTGCCAGCATTGTGTTAGCCTGCCAGCATTGTGTTAGCCTGCCAGCATTGTTAGCCTGCCAGCATTGTGTTAGCCTGCCAGCATTTATGATAACCTGCCAGCATTGTTAGCCTGCCAGCACTGTGATAGTCTGCCTCGCGCAACAAACACACGCTCAGTATGTCCCCCCGCTCCTCCACACCTGCCTATTGTGTGCGCTACTAACCCTCATGATCACATTACTCAGCAGCAACAGAGAGTTTCACCCTCACGACCTACACTCACTGAGACCTTCAACTATAATGGACCGCTTCAGCACACGCACACCGCCACTACAACTCACGGCACTAACACCTGACTCGAACACTAGATTAGTCAGACTCAGAGCCCGCACAGCCCCCATCCAACACCAGGCCAACACGGCACACACACCACTCAGAAACTACAGACTTAGCTCACGTACCACGAAAGTCAACACACCCTACTATCATAGGAACAATACCTCATACCACAGTAGTAAGTCTACAGTCTATTCACCCAGCAGCAATCCCTGCACCCCAATTAACACTACCGCTACACCAAATCCTCTTACCCCAGGACCTCAGAACTCCGGCCATACTCCATACAAGTGCGCTCTCCTCAACGTAAGATCCCTCAACGCCCACGCCATAGAAGTACATGATCTACTAACCACTAATGACCTAGACATACTAGCCATTACCGAGACATGGCTTCACCAAGCGTCTGGCCCTGCCATCGCTCTAGCCCTACCATCGCTCTAGCCCTACCTCCAGGGTATGTCGTCATCAGACAAGACAGATTGACCAAAACAGGAGGGGGGGTTGCCCTTATACACAAAGAAATTCTACCCATTAGAACCACACCACACCAAGAAGAGGGAAAGGTTGACATCCTATCGATCAAACTAGCACCTTCGCAGAACTGCACTATTAATATTCATACTATTTACCGTCCACCTGACCCCGCCACCAACTTCCAAGGCCAAATTAACCACCTAGTAGGAAATAACATTAAAAAATCCACGAAATCACTCCTCTTAAGAGACTTAAACTTAGGACTCAACGACCTCAAGGACAAAGCTGCCTTGTCTCTAGCCAAGGACTTCCACAATCTAGGATTCTCTCAAAAAATCGTAACGCCTACACACACTAAAGGACGCACCATAGACTGAATCTCTGACCACAATTGCAACATAGCAATCACAGCCAACACCAGCCTCCCGTGGACAGACCATAATCTCATTCTCTTCGAGATCCCCAGCACCAAGAGCAGTAGAGTGCCCACCAAAGCTATGGCTACCCTAGCTAGAAGTTCCAAAAAACTCACAGCAGCCAACATCAGTGCACTACTTAACGTGCCCTGTCTAAAGCCCCCTTTCTCATCAGACCCTAATACACTCGCGGAAATATTCAAAGATTCCATCACAAGGGCAGTCAACACTGCCGCCCCCCCTAGAAAGCAAAAAAGAGAAAAAATCCTTCCACTCCAACTCTTGGTTCTCAGAGGATCTCCAATCAATGCGCACAGACAAACGCCAAGCGCTCAAAAACTAGCAACGCATTCCCTGCGACAACACAAAAGATATACTCAAAACCATAGCCAAAAAATACAAAGAGGCCATCTTCCCAGCTAAATCCGAAGCCTACAACCAACGCATCACGCAGCAAACTCTCGAACTAAAGAGCTATTCTGCATCTTTAAAGAACTAACCATACCTCCTACATGCCCAGACGAGATCGTCAAGGATGAGGCTTGGTGTACAGGCATACAAACAGCCATGCTAGAAAAAATAAAACTCCTCCAAAAAAAGATATCGCACCATTACAACTCCTTACCCAAGCAAAGCTCACACACACCTATGAAACCCAATGTCAAAGCCAACAACATTCCCAAGTTCACCTTCACCGAAATCTCCAATACTGAGGTCATCAACATCCTTAAACATCTCAAACCTTCACTATGTAAGGGTGACGTATGCCCCCCCAAAAATTATCAAAGAATGTGCGGAGCAGCTCGCACCCATCCTCACTGCGTTCATCAACGCATCATTTAGGTCAGGAATAGTCCCAGACACCCTCAAAGAGGCCTGGGTGCGCCCCCTCCTAAAAAAAAAACCTACACTTGACCCCGCGAACCCCAACAACTATCGACCCATAACCACAGTTCCATTCCTTCTAAAATTACTTGACAAAGCTGCCCATATACAGATCCAACACTACCTGGAATCTAACGCAATCTTAGGTAAAAGGCAACCTGGATTCTGTAAGGGACATGGAACTTTCTAGATTTTAAAAAACGAAATCACCAACATTCTTGACATAGGCAAGCCTGCTCTCCTCCTCCTCCTCGACCTATCAGCAGCATTTGACCTGGTAGATCACAGCACACTCGCCAACCATCTAACACATGCAGCACACTTCTCTAAAGACGCTGCCTCATGGGTAACCTCATGCCTACAAGGCAGAGCTATCAAAGTCTTCTCCAACACAGCTCGTGCAGCGCCTTCCATCATCCACTGCGCGGTCCCACAAGGCTCGTGCACGGCCCCAAAGCTATAAATCTCTTTACCAAGCCCCTATTCGACAAGCTGGACGCTATGGGGATCACCTACACAAATTACGCTGATGAGACGCAGATACTCTTGCCCATGACTGGTAACTATCATCAAGACTCCACCGCCCTTCAACTAATCTACTCCACCATACAAGCCTGGATGGCCACCAACGGCCTCTGCTTGAATGGGGACAAAACTGAAATCCTCATCTTAGGCCAGAAGCCCACTCTCGCCAACCTCAACCCACTATACACTAACTTTAATATAGACAACTGCATTATCCCAGTCCTATCAGTCAAAACACTAGGAGTCCACATAGATGCCACCCTATCTATGGATAAACAAGTAAGCGCAATAGTCTCGGCCTCGGCATTAAGCACCAAACTCATCAACGCAATAAAACCGTTCTTCACTAAAGATAACTGCCTGTCCATAGCAAGTGCCACCATTGGAGCTAAACTGGATTACTGCAACGCGCTCCTAGCTGGCACATCCAAGAACAACCTATCAAAGCTCCAAACCACCCAAAATAACGCTCTCAGAGCAGCGCTCCGCATACCAAAAAGAGAGCACATCACTCTAGCTAGGAAAGCTGTCCATTGGCTCCCAGTCAAGGATAGGACTGGTTTCAAAATCATCACCACGATGCATAAATGTATCAACCATACAGCACCATCCTACCTATCCGACACCCTGTCTAGATCCCAGTCCATAAGACCTACCAGATCTACATACACCAACCGTCTCATCATACCACGCATCAATGGATCCAAGGCAGGAGGTATAGGCTTCCCCTACCTGGCACCAAAGCTTTGGAACACACTGCCCACTAACCTCAGAGCAGAAACATCCCTCCTCTCTTTCAGGAAACAACTCAAAACTGCTCTCCAACTAACATGGGCACCTGCCCACCCTCTTGCTCTCTATTTACATGTACCTTAACCATAACCATTGCCCAATGTAACCAAGGGCACAACTGTATGTAACTAAGTTTAAGAAACACTGTAACCAGCGCCACGATGCCTTTGGTCTGATGTGCGCTTAACAAATGCAAATAAATAAATAAATACATAAATACGACAACTTTATTTTCCTGTGTAGATTTACACACACGTTTAGAGCAGATGGCAGTGCTAAGGCCAGGTTACTTGATAGAAACCACAAGGCTTCTTTTGAGCCATGGATAAAAACCTCTGAAAAAGAATGTATTGCTCTGAAGCCTTTCAAAAAAAGAAACTGCACACTGTGATAAGAGGAATGGTTTATTTCCATTCCGCTTCTGCTGTGTTGCTGCTCATGGAGCAAACGGAAGCACTGTGCGTATTTATTTTCCTAGCATTTTAGGATTGTAAAATGTTTAAGATGGAAAATTAAGCTGCAATTGAGAATTAATATTTTATAACATTATGCTTTTTCTCCCCATTGAAAGCAAACCAGTATTGCACAATTGTATTTTTCATGAGTTCCTGTACTGTGTGCATAATCATGCACAGGCAGATAATTTTTACACTTATAATTTAATGTACACTCTAATTATAAAAACAGTGCGTAAAATGACTACGCACAGTCTAGTTTACATCCATTCAACCTTGCAGTCAATGGGGTACATTACTATTAATGGTCAGTGGCAGCAGAGTCTTTGTTCAAGGGTGAGTGATTGGCATTGCACCAATCATAGGTGTCTTAGCCGCTCATATCTACAAGACTACAATTAAAACATCCAAAATCTCACTCTCCAGGAAGTGCAATCGCTGTTCAAAAGCAAACAAATGAAAGTTACATTTTTAATTGAAATAGAAACCCAGCAAAACCTGTCCCTGTGATAATCCAGATTGGTAATTAACTTTATGTAGCGCTTCATACATGGTTTGTCCAACATCTAGACACTGTGATTATTATACCTCAGACGATACTCGGGTAACCGACCTCTGAAGGATGTTAGCCAATAAAATAGCTTAGCCGGTTGAGAACTCGTTGCTGCGATCTGTGCTTGCAACTGTAGGTTGCAGGTTCGAAGCCCAGCAAGGCCAACTCAGCCTTTCAAGGTGGATAAAGGAGTACTGGCTTTGGTTTGGTGATCATATGTTCTATGTACAGCGCTTTGCCAAAAGAGCTATATAAACAACCATTTGACCATGAGATTAGATATAGTATTTAGCATGGAGTCCTTGCCTCTCTGCACTGTTGTATCGGAACATTGGCATACCATTAGGTAGTAACAGCACCAGGAAATGAGGATATTCATTAAACGTCCAAAGACAATTCTGCTATCGAACCTCAAACACACAATACAATTCATGCTTGCTTTACTATGTAATTGGCTAAGTGTTTGTGTTTTCAACATTTAAATATATACAGGAGAGATGGAATGGCCAGACCTTAGAGAAATAATGAGATGTGTATTCCGTGACAATGCAGAAAGCTTCCGCATAATGAGTTCCATACAGTTTTTGCACATGTTAGCTGGATGGCACATACATTTTACTCTTGCAAAGGAGAAAAGTTATTTTTACTCTTAAAATCGCATTCAAAGGGATTGGTTCCTCTGTTCCACATCTATGACAAGTAATGACCACAGCTGTGCTGCTTCAGAAAGTGTCCTGCATAGATTACGTCGATACGCTGTCCTCGAGGGCCTCCATCGAGCTGACGTCACCGGATGTTATAAGTAGGATGCACGACGCCCGTAGCCTCAGTTCCGTTTCTTCCGCGAACGTGCGCTTCGGAGATCTCTGCGTGCCTCGGTTCTTCTGATTTCTATTGGTTCTTCGAACTTGGTGTTTTGTGAAGGTATCATGTCTTCGTCTTCTTCTACCCCGCAGTCGGGATTCAAGAAGTGTCGGGACTGCGGTTCCAAGATGTCACTTACGGACCCGCACGTTGTCTGTCTCTGGTGCCTCGACGAGGACCACGCCACTGATGACTGCGACAATTGCTAGTCAACGTCGAAGGCCTTGCGGGAGCGGAAGAAGCTATTTGTAGGTAGGGTTTCCAAACACCGTAAGTCGAAATCCGCTGGGATTTCGACCGACGATTCGAGGGGCGACTCCCCGAAACATTGGAGTAAGTCCAGGGGGGTCTCGGTCCCAGAGTGGTTCCCGCCAATCCTCTGCCTCTACGAGGCACTCGTGGAAGCGCCGCCACCGGTCGCCTTCCTCGTCCAAGGACTCCGCCAGACGGCGGGTTGCTTGTCCCAACAAGCATTCCTCTCTTGCGGATGCCCTCAACGCCTTTTGTGGAGGCTTTACCGGAGGTACCCCGGGCATGGGTGGAAACTCTAAGGAAGGCCCTGAAGAAGTCAGGGAGGCCTATATTTGAGCCTTTTTCTGTGCCCTCATCCATGGATTTATTCCAGCCTCTGGATTACATCTCTGAGGTGGATGAAGGGTCTGATGAAGGTTTGGTTCCTGATGAGGTTCCTGACGAACTGTTGTCTGGTCATAGCCAGATGGAAGACCTGCGTCAGTCTTTGCATGACGCCAGTGGTCTGGACACCTCTGCAGAGGTTGAGTTCGGTAGGCCTGAGCATGGCACGCACACAGTCTTCATACCGGCGTCTCATGTCGAGGGTGACGGAGCACTTGGGGTGGTCTGCGCCACCAGTGGATTTTCTGCAGGATGACCTGACAGATAGCTTGGACCAAGGTCCACCAACTGACCCAGTACTGCCATTTCATATGGCCTTGCAAAGAAGGGCGGTGGCGTCTTGGACTGCTCCGGAGAGTCTCTCGGCAGTGGGCAAGTCGTTGCCAAAAAAATACCGTCCAGCCAGTGGCGACCCCGGCTACTTGTCCATGCACCCTACTCCAGAGAGTTTGGTGGTACAGGCGGCTACGGCACCAGCAAAACGGGCGTCGTACCCTACCATCCCTCCTGATGGGGACAACAAACGTTTTGACGGTTGGATGAAGAAAGTGTTTTCTTCAGGGGGTATGACTTTGAAAGCAGTCAACTCCGTGTGTGCCTTAGCCCGTTTCACTCACACTCTGTGGCATTGTTTCTTTGGCGGCTGAACATATTCCCGAAGGGCAGGAACGGAATGGCTTTCTTGCCCTTGTACAGGATGGCAAGGATGCCATGTGTGAATCCGTTCCACCGGGTCTGGACGTGGCAGACTGTGTCAGCCGGTCCATGGCGGCAAGCACCATGATCAGCAACCATGCAAATCTGCACAAGTCGGGGTTTGCTCATGATGTACAAGCCCGGCTTCTCAACATGCCCTTTGATGGTGAACATCTTTTTGGCAGCAAGGCTGACGAGAGCCTTGAGAGGTTGCAGACCTCGAAGGCTGCAGGGAAGTGGGTGAGCGCTGCAGTCCACCAACCTTCGCCTTTTTGTCCTAGGAGACAGCAATGGAGGAGAGGTTCCTTTCGATACTACTCTACCTGTAGATCGAGGGGATCTGCAAGTCAAAGGGGCCAACATAGGAGTACAAGAGGTGGAAAACAGGGTACTCGAGGTGCCAAGGACGCTCGAGCAGTTGCCTCTTTGCCCTCAGGCACTGCTGCAGCCGCGTCAGCTCAGTCATGAGGCCATATCCCATGGTTCGCCGGTTGGGGGCGGGGGGAAAGGCTGGCGCAGCATCTTGTAGAATGGAGTGCCATTACTTCAGATGTGTGGGTTCTGGAGATCATAGCCCACGGCTACTGTCTTCCTTTCGTGACAATCCACCAGGGAATCTCTTTGAAGAGTCCGAATCCATTCCTTGCGCAGGAAATCAAATCCCTGCTGGAGAAAGGCGCCATAGAACTGGTGCCTGTAGCGGAGAGGAACAAGGGGTGGTATTCCCCATATTTTTTGATCCCGAAAAAAGACTGGGGATTGAGACCCATCATGGACTTGGGTGTTTTGAACAAGTTCCTCATGAAGGACAAGTTCAAGATGGTTACTCTCTCTCAAGTTCTGCAGGCCCTTCAACTTCAGGACTGGTTGGTGTCTCTCGACCTCAAGGATGCTTACTTTCATGTGCCAAGCACAAGTACCTGAGGTTCGCGGTTGGCGACTCGCACTTTTAGTTTCGGGTCCTGCCGTTCGGATTGACCTCCGCCCCAAGGGTCTTTACCAAGCTCATGGTGGTGGTAGCAGCATATCTCAGGAAAGGGGGAATTCACGTCTACCCCTACCTGGACGATTGGTTTGTCAGGGCGCGCTCTCCCAAGCAAGTCCTGGATCTTCTGTCAGTCACCTGCCAATCCCTTCACAGGCTGGGCTTCTCCCTCAACTTAAAGAAGTCCCACTTGACACCTACCCAGCGGCTCCAGTACATCGAAGCAGTGCTCGACGCATCCCTGGGGCTGTTTTCCTCCCCCGGTGAGGGCTTCTCACATTCTGCAGATGGTGAACAAGTTTCAACATGCCCAGAGTCTCCTGGCCTTCGAGTTCTTGAGGTTGCTTGGCCTCATGGCATCCTGCATTCTCCTGGTGCCAGAGGCCAGGCTGCGGATGAGAGCTCAGCAGTGGGCTCTCAATATGCGGTGGTCACAGTCCTCGTGCAGGATGTCAGATCCCGTTCAGGTGCCACCCTCGGTCGCCCAGGAACTTTGGTGGTGGTCCGTCGAAGGCAATCTGATGAAGTGGGTTCCATTTTGGCTACCCTGGCTGGAGGTGAAGATCGTAACGGATGTATCCCTCACGGATGGGGAGCTCATGCCAACGAGTTGACAGTCAACGGTCGTTGGTCTCTGTCGGAGTACAGACTCCATATCAATCTGTTGGAGCTGAGGGCCGTCAGTCTAGCCCTGAAGGCTTTTCTGCCGTGTGCGCTGGGGAAGAATGTCCTAATTCTGACAGACAATACAGTGGCCATACACTAACTCAACAAAAAGGGGTGGGTACTGGGTCTCTCCCTCTGTGCAGAGAGGCGATGCAGCTCTGGTTCTGGCCATCCAGCAAGAAATTTCAATCTCTGCAGTTCATCCGGCCGGAGACGAAAAGGAGCATGCAGAGCATGGTCTCACGAGTGGGAGCTGGCTCAGGAGATTCTTCTGGAGATCTTCGCCCTTTGGGGGAATCCCACACGTGGATCTCTTCGCCACCAGTGTCAACCGCAAGTGCGAAAGATTTTGCTCGCGGGAATTTCCTCCAAGAGGAGCCTTAGGGGACTCGTTCGTAGTGGAGTGGTCCTTCTCACGGCTGTACGCGTTTCCTCCAGTCCCCGTCATTCCGCAAGTGCTGTGGAGGTTGTGGAGGTTCGGTTCCTGAATGATCCTCATTGCTCCAGCATGGGCCAGGGGAACGTGGTACCCGGACCTTCTCGACATGTCCATCTGCCCTCCACGCTGTCTTCCCTACCAAGACTATCTGCTCTCACGGGAGGCGGGGGTCAGGTTCTCCATCCAGAGGTCAAGTCTCTCAACCTTCATGCTTTGCTTCTGAAAGGTTGAGGTATAAGGATTGGGACCTTCCTGAAGACGTGATGGAGGTGTTGGTTTCGGCCGGTTGGAGTTGCCGTTGGAGAAAGTTCTGCGACTGGTGCAGGGTTAAGAATGTGGATCCTTTTTCATGTGCCATTCCTGTGGTTCTGTCTTTTTTGCTTTCGTTGGCCCCCAAGGGCCTGCAAGTGGGTACCATTAAAGGTTACCTGGCGGCGCTGTCCATATTTAAGCGCTCGTCTGAGTGTTCTTATTTTAAGATTCCTTTTGATTTCTCAGTTTCTGAAAGGGCTCACTAATGTGTTCCCACCGTCACCTTTCCAGGTGCCCAGTTAGGATTTGAACCTGGTTCTAAAATTCCTAATGGGAGCTCCGTTTGAGCCTTTACATTCTTGTCCTTTGAGACTGTTGACCTTAAACTATATTTTTAGTGGCGGTTACTTCCGCTCGCAGAGTGAGTGAGTTGCAGGGACTAGCCGCTAAGCCACCTTTCACGGTGTTCCATAAGGACAGGGTTGTCCTTAGGGTTCGTCCTTTTCTTCCGAAGGTTGTGTCGGAATTTAATTTAATCCAGAAGGTCATTCTTCCGGCGTTCTATCCTCCTCCGCATCCTGGTAAGGAAGAGGAGAGGCTCCATAGGTTGGATCCTAGGAGAGCTTTAAGTTTCTACATCTCACGCATGTCCCGGGTCAGAGTGGACGATTAGCTCTTTGTGGGATACTCTGCAAGGCATTCAGGACAAGCGGTTACTGAGCAGACTTTGTCTAGATGGATTATCTTAACAATTTCTGAATGTTACCCCTTGGCGGGTAAGGACCCTCAGGTAGGCTTACGGGCCCATTCTACTAGGGGTGTGGCTGTCTCTACTGCTTTGCAGAGGGGTGCTCCCATACGTAACATTTGCGAAGCAGCCACATGGGCCTCTGTCCATACTTTTGTCAAACACTACTCCCTGGATTCTATCCATGGGCAAGATTTGGCCTTTGGCAAGGTGGTCCTCTATTCTGCAATTTGATTGGGCATTCCAACTACTTTTTCCCACCTCCATACGTTGGTACTGCTTTGGGAGTCTGTCATAGATGTGGAATACGTCGGAGGAACCAATCCCCTCGAAGAACAAGTTACTTTCTTACCTGGTAACGTTCTTTCGATGGGCTGTTCAGACGACGTATTCCACATCGAACCCTCCCAGCCTGCCCCTCTACAGAATTTCTTATGCGATTATAACTTAAGTTTCCGCAAGGCTTTCTGTAGTCATATTGGCAGAAGATTGGTGCCACACGTTCTGGGGAAAAAACTCCAACTGAGGCTACGGGCGTCGTGCGTCCTACTTATAATATCCGATGACGTCGGCTCGACGAAGGCCCTCAAGGACAGCGTATTGACGTCATCCACGCAGGACGCAGAACATTTTACGAAGCAGCAAAGCTGTTTTGATTACTTGTCATAGATGTGGAATACGTTGTCTGAACATCCCATCGAAAGAACGTTACCAGGTAAGAAAGTAACTTGTTCTTTACTCTCTAAGTTTAAAAATGGGGAGTAAAATATTCTCACCTCCAAAATCTTATCTGGAGCACTGGATGACCTGCCCTCCTTGCACTTAACTGGCGTTAGATCTCAGTCTTCGGCTGGGGCCTTCCTTTGGGACAGCCTCCCTGCTACTCTAAAATTTGAGATGCTTCCGGAGATGGTTCTCAAGACCTTCCTCTTTGCTTCTGCTTTGATCCCCCACCCCCACTCTCTCCCCTGCTGATCTGTTCTCTCACGGCACCATGCACCGGGCCACCATCTGTTTTCCAGGCCCAGGTACCTGCCACCCTCCTGCACTGCCTCCGGCCTTCCCTTGCACTGGTGTCTGTATCTGTATCCATACACCGCCAACCCTTTTTTTTTTTTCTCCTGCACTTATCAGACCTTCCCTGTCTGTTGCCTTAAACTCAGAACTTGCCACTTCTGGCTGCACTACCATTGTTGGTTGCCTTTATGAATGCATGTATTTATTCTAATGTTCTGTTTCTCCTCAACTCTGCACTCTCCACTTCTCCCCTCCTTTCATGCACTTTTCCCCTCCCTGTCTCCCATTCACTTGCACGCTCTCAATGTCACTGGGCATAGTAAGATGGTTGTTTTGTTCTCCCCTGTTCTGTATTGCAGAATAGAGGACCTTGCCTTGTCACGCTCAAACACTTTTGTATGAGCGTGATAGAAATAAAATATCAATTCAAAATTCAATTCAGCTCTGGGCCCTGCTGCTCTTGTGCAGTTCTCCTCTCTGCACTTCTTGTCTGCGCATGATCTAAATACTAGGTCTAGTGAGATTGTTTGTCTTGTTCCCCGCACCTTGCGCCTAGAAACACTTGTGTATAGGCGCATTATAAATAACGAATCAATCAATGGAGTAATAGTGAATTTTTTGATACATGAAGCAGATTGTGCACTTAGAAGTGTGACAACATGGAAAAATCATTTTAACCGAAGCACTTTAGAAAAATCATGTATATGGGGAGGTACTCGTAACAATCAGAAGATTCTAAGGCACTTTTGAATTCAAAGAACAAAGTGCACAGGTGGGGATGGTATTTGTAGTAGAGAAAAGGTGGATATCTGCTTTCATGGGGAGAACAAGCTAAACTCAGGATCAAATTCGATCCAGGAGGTCCAGAAAAGATCTTTTTGGTCGGTACGATTTGGGAATGAAGAAGAGTGAAGTTGGGGATGATGTGACCTCCTGGTACCTGGTGTTCAGAAAAGAGACTGTTGGAAATATTGTGGTAAGCGCCATCAAGTTGAAAAAAGGTGTAGTCT
This sequence comes from Ambystoma mexicanum, assembly GCF_040938575.1. NCBI lineage: Eukaryota > Metazoa > Chordata > Amphibia > Caudata > Ambystomatidae > Ambystoma > Ambystoma mexicanum. The sequence continues at coordinate 803,495,623 of NC_090935.1, read as the reverse complement.
GATAACTTCTAAACTCAGCAGTGTGCCATTGGCAGAAAGCTCGGGGGTCAAAGATGAGCCAGAATGAACATAGAATGGAACAAGAAGAAATCAGTGAAAAAATGGAAACATCACAGTGAGTGAGCCCAATAGTTGTAGCGAAGAAACAGAATGCCAAAGTGAAATTAAGTGTAGGACCTCTGTGTTTCTGCTGTTCCTGTTTATCTCCTTATGAACTGGTTTTTGTGACCTGGGAAAGGAAATATTTGTTTCGTAATTGGCTTGGAATGACCGAAAAAGAACAGAAAACTCGAATAAACTAGTCTTGGCTCTTAGTGCCAGTGACACACAAACATTCTGGAACATAGTAAATGAGTCTGATACTAACAAGTTAATTGCTGGCGCCTCAAAATCAGCCTGGAAAACATTTATCAGGAATTCCATTGGAGCCAAACCAGTGAACGCTCAGAATTTAGCACCTATCTCTGGGAAATTGAGTCTTAGTCACACACATACTGGCATTCTTAAGATTATAATCTTCTAAAAGCTCTAGAGCACCTGGCCGAGCTGGAATCTGTAACCCTTCCGAAACAGAATCACAAGTTATGGGCAGCCATTTTGAACCACCTTTTTATGCCCATAATTGATGGGGGCCTGTTACCAAAGAGTTGGGCTGATAGCAACATAGTCCCGGAGCAGGAGAGGTCCACGCTTTGACCCGAATTATAGAATCCTTGCTATGCTGAAGGCCCCAGCCAAAATCTTCACTCAAATACTGCTTGAAAAGCTTAATATATGGTTAGAAGAGTACAACTTTCTCATGCGCCCCGTCCCCTTTCCTCCATACTGCAGGGGCGTCCATTCTCAGGGACGGGAGACAGAACCCTTTTCACCAGAAAAAAAAAAAATTCTCACCCTTTAAATTAAGAGGCGTGTGGGGTTGCGGCCCTGGGAGCTTGCGCTGCCCCGACACTGTTCTCCGGTACCACACCTCAGTTCCCTTTTCCTTGTCGACAGGAACTGCCTGAATTCACCAGCACTCCTGGGCGTGGCTTCGGCCACGTAATTCCACGCGCGGATACTTCTCTTCTGTCTTTATTTATTTATCATTCAGGTATTCGGTCCTTAAGTGTCACGCTCCTCCCTGGCACATGTCCACTTCTACAGTTTTCAGCAGGTGTCCATCCTGTGACGGGCTCTTTCCAACTAAAGACCCCCACGCCCTCTGCCTACGTTGCCTTGTCCCAGACCACGGCTGGCAAGCTTGTAGCACGTGCAATGCGCTCTCCTCGATGTCTCTGAAGAACAGACTAACCAGGTGGAGGGAGCTCTTCCAGAGATTGCATCCAGAGGACCTAAAGGACTTCGATCATTGATCCAAGACAAAGGTAGGGCTGCTCTTTTCCAGCACACCCGACAAGGCAGACTCCTTCCCAAGGACTCGCCCGCGCTGGATAGACCTCTCAGGTCCTCATACCAGCACGAGTACCGAGGCTAAAGTAGCTACCGGCCGGCAGGCTGAGGGGTCAGTGGATGCTCCCACTGACGGTGCAGAGGGTCTGGAAGGTTCTCTTACCGGGTCTACACTCGAGGGGCCACACCCTATAAAAAGCCACATGTCAGAGGGGACACCTATACGCAGTTCTACAGGCAGATCCGCGGAGGACGAAGCACCTACCAGGCCTCGGCATGAGGAACAGGGTAGGCCCCATGATCCACACTTATGTCTTGGGCGGGGCCCAGTAAGCCGAGCAAAACAATGCAGGCAAGTGGAAGGCAGCTTGACAAAATGGCCACTGTGCCATACATTCCTGACATCTGCCCGATACCGCACCAAGGCAGGGAGCAGGTGGACGAACGTGTCAAGGTGGGACTGGTGTCAACCAGGTATGTGGCCTACAGCCTATCTTTCATTTGCACAGGGCAGGTTCTTGCTGCATCTGTATGGGCAGGGCAGGCAACGGCTCCAGCAACTGCCCGTTACCCTGTCAATATCACCTACCACCCATCCGGCCTGTGGGGACAGATTTTTTGAAAGGTTCCTCAGGCTCATGAAATCTCCTCTGATGGGGGTCATCCTCAGGGACGCCATCAGGGACGTGCTCCCGCTAATGTCTACGGCGCCACAGGCCCCAGTATAGGCGCCCCTGTTCAGCCTCAGCCGCCCAGCCGCTTTGGCCCCCCAACTACTTGTGCAGGCGGTTCCGTACCAGCCTCCGCTGCAGCCTCTGGCTCCCAGCACCCCTCCACCAGTGCCGGACCAACCAGACCCTCAGGTGGACACGGATGAGGACCAGGACCCTAACACACAGTCAGCCAAGGCCTTCCACGAACGTCTTGCAGGGCTGGCAGAGTACTTGCTGGTTGCTCAACCTCGGGTTGAGGAAGGCCCAGAGGGGGTCCTCGCCGAAGTCCTTGCACTGCATCCCACAGCAAGAACAGGGATCTCGATGCAGAAGGACGTGGTCACCTTGGCCAAAAAGGGCTGGCTCATGTCCCATTCGGTCCAGCCGGTCAGTCAATGCCTGGACACCAAGTAGAGGCAGGTGGAGGGGATACACTCTTGCTATTGGCCCACTCTCACCCGCACTCTTGGGTGATCGCTGCGGCATCACTATACTCCAAGCATCGGTCCTCGGCCTCTTTCTCTACGGCGCTGCTAGGCAAGGAGGAGAAGACGCAAACGTGAAGAAGCTGTATGCCATTTCCAACGCGTCCCTGCATCTTCGTCAAGCCAACGCGGATGCCATGCTGGCAGCCGTTAACCAGAGGCTTTGGCGGGAAATTGCGGATTTCCTCCCATAACTTCTGGTGCAGAGCTAATCCCGATTCAAGGCGGGACTGGCAGAGGCCAAGATGGTGGCACAATGGGTCGCCCACATTGACACCTCTGGCAGGGCCATCTGCATTGCCACGTACATGAGAAGAACGGCCTGGCTCCTTGCTGCTAAATTCAACTCGGATGTCCAGGAACGCATCTTAGTCCTTCTGTTTGAAGGGGGGTGACCTCTTCCACTCCACCACGGGCGAGAAGCTGAACAAAAAGAAAAACAACGCACAAACGGCCTAGTTTTTATCCATCTTTACTAAGACCACACCCAAAATGTACACCCAGTCACAGCAGCGCTCGGACAAGGGGCGTACATACAGAGGGTTCTGCGGCTTCCAAGAAAAGAGGTCCAGGCAGCCTGACCATTCGCCGACCCAACATCGATGCAAGAAACAAAAAGGGGAGAGGGGTGTTAAGGGCTTTTTCCAGTCCCCCCCTCTCCTCCACCACCGCAAAAGCCTCCGAGGGAAAGAAGGCATGACACACCCCTCCGGGTCCACATGTCTCCAGTGGGGGGCAGGCTTGCTCTCCATGCACATTTATGGTGCCAGAATTTTGCGGACCCCTGCATCCTCTCATCCACAGGGTACCGCCTCCCTATCGCAGCCTCTCCTCCCTCTTCCCCTCCACTCCCACAGGTTGGGACAGCAACTCTTTTAGCGGAGATCCGGTCGCTTGTCAAGAGGCAGGCAGTGGAGGAAGTCCCAGACTCCCAGCGAGGCTTGGGCTTTTAATCCAGGATTTACGCCATTCACGAAAAGAGTTGTGCTGGACCTTTCCACCCTCAACCTCTCCCTACCTCTAAAAAAAATTCAAGATCGTTAGGCCAGCTTTGATAGCGGAGACATTGTGCAAGGAGACTGGATGTGCTCCCTGTATCTGAAGGATGCATACTTACACATCCCGATCTGGCAGCCTCATCGTTCTTTTCTACAATTCAGGATCATGGGCTACCATTTCCAAAACAAGGTGCTTCCTTTCGGCCTCAACTCAGCTCCCAGGGTCTTTACCAGGCTGATGAATACAGTGGTGGCCCTCCTCAGGTCGCAGGGCCACCACGTCTACCCATACCTCCAACTGGCTCGTCAGGGGGACATCTCCGGAAGTGGTGCACCACACTTCTCGCGCTCTTATGAACACACTGCACGAGCTGTGCGTTTCACTCAACCTCAAGTCGCAGCTGCAACCTACGCAGAGACTGACCTTCTTGGGGCTAATATGGGAAACATGCTCCGAGAAAGTTTTTCCTTCAGAGGACAATATCACGGCCATCAAGAGGGCCACAGCGCACTTCCTCAGCAGGGAAGCGACCTCGGCCTGGAGGTACCAACACCTACTGGGTCTCATGACAGCAGTCCTCATGGCCGTCCCCCATACGAGACTCAGGATGAGAAGGATACAGCTGCACTTTACAGCATCTTGGAACCAGGAGCAAGGCTCCTCCGTCGCTTCACTCGGACCTCACATGGTGGTCCAGGGACTTCAACCTGCGGACGGGCAAGCTTTTCTGTCAACCTACCCCACAGGTCACCATCACCACGGACAACCACTGCGTCCATGGCACCTGGACCCAACAGGAGCAGTAATACTACATCAATTGGCTGGAATTTACGCCCATCTGGCTGGCTCTCGGAGCCTTCCTTCCGGTTATCGAGGGCAAGGTCGTCCTCATTCAGACAGACCACTCGACCAGCATGTTCTATGTCAACAAGCAGGGAGGTACCAGACCCTGCCCTCCGCTCCACTGTGCAGACTGGCAGTCAGCATGTGGGAATGGGCCCCGGAGAACATTATTTTCCTCACGGCCGTCCCCCTGCTGGGGTAATCCAACCTGGAGGCAGACAGGCTCAGCAGACTGGGAGCGGACAACTACGAGTGGCAGTTGAACAACTTGCAGGAGATCTTCTACAAATGGGTACACCCCCAGGTGGACCTCTTTGCCTCCTGGAACAACAGGAAGTGCCAACTGTTCGCCTCCTGGCAGGGTCAGGGCCCGGGCTCCCTGGGTGATGCATTTCAGATTCAGTGGGACAGAAAGACAGTATACGCCTTCAGGATTGGTTGGTATCTCTGGACCTTCAGGATGCTTACTTTCATGTGCCAATACATTTCAAGCACAGAAAGTACCTGAGGTTCGCCATTGGCAACTCGGACTATCAGTTTCAGTTTCTGCCATTTGGGCTAACCTCTGCCCGAGGGCCTTCACCAAGCGGTTGTGGCAGCGAGTCTCAGGAGGGGGGGGGGAATTCACGTCTACCCCTACCTGGACGATTGGTTGATCAGAGCCAGTTCCCCGGAACAAGCTCTACATCATCTACACTGTTTGCCACTCCCTCCACAGGCTGGGCTTCTCCCTCAACTTCAAGAAGTCCCATATGATACCATCACAAAAACTCCAGTTTATTGGAGCAGTCCTGGACACATCCCTGGGAAAAGCCTCGCCATCAGAGGTGAGGGTTTAAGACATTCTACAGATGTTAACTAAATTCCAGAATGCCCAGCATCTCCCAGCTTTCAATTTTCTGAGGTTGCTCGCCTCATGGCATCCTGCATTTTTCTGGTGCCAGTGGCTTGCCTGAAAATGAGATCTCTCCAATGGGCTCTCAGGACCCACTGGTCAGTTCTCGGGAAGGATGTCAGATCTCCTACAAATTCCAAACAGTCTCACTGGACCTTCAGTGGTGGGCCTGTCAGGAAAAAATCTTGAAAGGAGAACCGTTTTGGCAACCATGGCCGGAGATAACAGTATTGACGGATGCCTCGCTCACGGGGTGGGGAGCTCATGCCAACGATTTGACCATCAGCGGTCGTTGGTCTCTATCAGAGTTCAAACTACATATCAACCTTTTAGAGCTGAGGGCAATCGGACTAGTGCTGAAGGCCTTCCTGCCGTCTGTACGGGGAAGAAATATTTCCTGATAATGACTGACAACACAGTGGTCATGTACTACCTCAACAAGAGAGGTGGTGTAGGGTCACTACCACTGTGCAGAGAGGCAATGCAGCTCTGGTTTTGGGCAATACAAGAAGGAATCTGTCGCCAGTTCACCTAACCTGAGAGAAGAAATGTGGTGGACGCTCTGAGCAGGTGGAGTACAGTCTCCCACGAGTGGGAACTAGCCCACAAAGTCCTTCAAGAGATATTTGGGGAACCACTCAAGTAGATCTTTTCGCAACCAGTCTCAACAGGAAGTGCAAACTATTCTGCTCAACGGAATTTCCCCCCGAGAGGATCTCTAGGAGATGAGTTTGTGGTGGACTGGGAGTTTCCGCTCCTATATGTGTTTCCTCCAGTTCCAGTCATAACTCATGTGATCAGGAGGTTCAGGAAAACCATGATCCTAATTGCCCCGGATTGGGCCAGGAGAATGTGGTACCTGGACCTTCTAGACATGTCCATCTGTCCTCTGATTCGTCTTCCACAAAGAGAGGATCTTCTCTCGCGAGAGGAGGGTCAGGTTCTCCATCTGGATATCAGAACTCTCAGCCTTCACGCATGGTTTCGGGAAGGCTGAGGTACAAATATTGGGACCTCCCGGACGACGTAATGGAGGTGTTGCTTTCGGCCGGAAGGCCAGTGACCAAATCACTATACCGCTGCCGTTGGAACAAGTTCTGCAGCTGGTGTAGAGATAAGAATGTTGACCCTTTTTCATGCAATACACTGATGGCGTTATCTTTCCTCTTACACCTAGCAAATCTAGAACTACAAGTGGGCACAATTAAGGGTTAGTAGCAGCGATATCCATCTTCAAGCGAATGGCTGAGGAACCCTCATATTTTAAAATGCCTTTAGTAATTTCATTCGTGAAAGGATTGACCAATGTTTACTCTCCAACTCCTTTGCAAAGTTCCCTTGTGGAATCTAAATCTAGTCCTAAAATGTCTAATGGCTACTCCTTTCGAAGCCCTCCACTCGTGCCCATTGAGATTTCTTACCCTAAAATCTATCTTTTTGGTGGTAATAACTTCAGCCAGAAGAGTGAGCAAGCTTCAAGCTTCTTCTTGCAAACCCCCACACACTATCTTTCACAAAGATAGTCGTTCTGCAAGTGAAGCCTAATTTCCTCCCAAAGGTGATTTCGGAGTTTCATATCACCTCCTCCACATCCGGGAAAAGAGGAAGAAAGGTTGCACAGACTTGACCCAATACGTGAATTAGCAGACTTGCAAAACTTGGACAAACAGACCAATTGTTTGTAGGATACACAGGTCATAAGCTGGGCCTAGCCATCACCAAGCAAACCATTTTAAGATGGATTATCCTGACAATTCTAGAAAGCTATAAATTGTCGGGTAAAGACCCTCCACAACATCTGAGGGCTCAACCAGCGGTATCGCAGCTTTGTCAGCTCTCCAGAGGGGAGTTCCAGTAAGACATTTGTGCAGCTGCCACTTGATCGTCTGCACACACCTTTACAAGATTCTACAGCTTGGATTCCTCCACCCACCAAGAAACCAAATTCGGGGAAAGCAGTATTGCACTCTGTGCACAATTAAAAATATTAATTTTATTCCCTCCTCCTGTACACATTACTGCTTTGGGAGTCCATCAAAGATAAGGAATTCGTGGGAGGACACAATCCATTCGAAGAACAAGTTACTTACCAACTGTAACGTTCTTTCGACTGGATGTTTCTCCCACATATTCCTTATCGCTCCTCCCATTCTTCCTGCAGTATTACTTCCCTTGTAGTTGCAGTCTGCGCTCCCTCAAGGGTAGTAACCATCTCATCCTAGACAAGTCTAACACTTCAAAACGGAACTGAGCAGTGGATGCTTTGCGTGACTACTTATACCTGTAATGACGTCGAGACTGAGGCTTCAGAGGGACATTGACTCGACAGGCATCGACGCGCAGCGCCCTCTAGTGAAAAAATGTTTCCAAAGCCAGCAAGCTGCATATGGAGATATCCCGAAGCCAGAAAGCTGCATATGGAGATATCCCGAAGCCAGCAAGCTGCATATGGAGATATTCCGAAGCCAGCAAGCTGCATATGGAGATATCCCGAAGCCAGCAAGCTGCATATGGAGATATCCCGAAGCCAGCAAACTGCATATGGAGATATCAAAGATAAGGAATACGTGGGAGGACCATCCAGTCGAAAGAACGTTACCGTTGGTAAGTAACTTGTTCTTCTGCGCCTTACACTTAAGACTGAACTAAAGATAAAGTAGACCTTCTTGGTCCAGAGGAATGACTCCCTTCTGTGCTGGGGATAAAGGTTCACATCCAGGTGTTGGTTTCTTCTTAGGGGACTGGCTCGCTTCCGGGGTCAAATTTGCCCTGCAACACAAAACATTCCAGCACTTTTCCTTGGCAAGCACACTGCTCATCTTGTAACACTTTGTATCAGTCTTTTCAGATTTGGTTACCATGAGAAGGACTCCTTTCTCCTGGTATCTTGCATTGACATTTCAATACCACCAGAGGGGAAGAAAAGGCAGCTCAAAAAGGACGTACTGCAGCCAAAGGTACCAGAGCTAAGCTATAGGACACAGGGCCAAGCCCGTATTGTCAAATCTGCACTACAATCCAGCTGTGCAGCTTCATGGCAAAATCCTACAGCAGGCAGGTAAGTAACTTTACAGAATCTTACCACATTTATCAGTGGCCAGTATCATCTTTAGATAAAACCATGTACTGATGGGCTGGGCTACACCAGCCCACCATACATAAAATAGGCATTCACACAGGCTGTTAGCCAGCCAATCAGGCTATCCCCATAACTACCACACACGCAGTTCAACCCCCAGTTTGTGTATTGGCATGTCACAGGAAGGAACTAGTCTAAACCAGCTCAAACCACTACACCGAGGTTGCAGGGCTGTGCTCATATTTGTACTGCAGCCATTTTCGTCCTGCCTCGCCGTTTCCCAAAACAAAGGGATTGTCAAAAACAAAATGACCAAGAGTAATACTTAAATACTTTAGTGTTCCAATGGCAGCCATAAAGGCACTTTGTGCTACCAATGGGGTAAAATCGTCTGCACCTCTGGTAAAGCTAAAACTAAATTCCAACTGCCACCAGCCTACCCCACAACAACCATTGTAGGTTAATAGAATTGCCCACACTATGGTGGAAAGGGTTACAGTGACCAGTGGACTTCAGAAGTCCCTCGGATTCCAAAAGTTAGCCAAATATTCTCAAAACAAAATGTGAGGTACCATGAAAAGGGACAGCAGAACCCTCCCCCTCTCCGCACCCCCACTACTCCTCCAATGGAAGTCTGCCATAACAATGTTATATATATTGGTATGGGTCTTCTTTTTTGACTGTTCCTGATGCTCATATTTTGTCTAATGGGCGTCTTGCGATAATTGAAGACTCTTGTCCTGTGAGAGACACCTATAACCTAGGAGGCTGTATTGTGAAACAGCAAATAGTGGTAAAATATGCATTGACTGCTGTTTATCAGATTTTAGTAAACCAAGTTTATTTGGCGCCTTTGTTACACTCAACTGTGGGGAGCTGGTGGGCATTTGCCTGCAGGACTATGTTATAAAAATGTTTTTTAGGAATTTGCCATTCAGTAGTAATGCATTACTATAATGTATGCATTCTCCTCCTCCATTACATGTTAATGATTGCATGTTGATTCCATTTCTTTGAGTACTGTTTCGTGTTTGTTCATGCTGAAAATCAAAATAGCAATTTTTGCAAAAAAAACTCTATTTTTCCCTATTAACGTGCCTAGTGAGGATTGGAATATGTCGAGATCCGGTTCTGGTTCCGATTCGAGCTCTGGATCAGATTCTGAATCAATTACAAATGGACAGAAAAGCAGCTGTGAAGGCAGTGAATCGGACTATGAGCCAAGTCACAAGGTTAAAAGCAGAAAGCCTCCAAACAGGTAAGAATGTGTTTTGCTATGTCACAGTACTTCAAGAGAGGTGGAATTTGTATACTTTTTCCACAAATTAAAAATATATATATACAGTAATAATGAAGCCCAAATGGGAATTCACGTTTGTGGATGGACATAATTTCTTTTACTGTAAATTAGTGTTTTTTCTTCACGTATTACTCTTTATTGCTAGTAGATCCCTGCAGGGTTTTATTTCACATAGAATATGCTCAGTTCTGAATTGCTGCCATTTCGTTCAGCACCAGTAGCATTTCAATGATTTGATATACTGTTAAAGTTTTTTGCAAAAGTTCAACATCTTTCATCTTTGGGAATTGTAAAAGTAGATTCTCCCACTCATCCAGTCCCCTTTTCTCCATACTTGTGGGATGCCAATCATGTGCTTATTGGAACAGAGCCTTTTTCTGTAATGAAAAGACTACGGCCCAGCAGGAGTTCAAGGATAAATACTGGCCAAACAGTCTACTCGGACCGAGCTCTACTACAAACCAGAAATTATCCAAAATCAGAAGGGTGAAACGGGCACAGTTAAGAGATAATATATATCCTTTGCCTTTTGTGGTAATTTGGGTCTGAGGGGTGTGAATGTGCTAACTGCAGATATGGAAGTAAACTGGACCTACAATAATATTCCCTTATTTCAAATGTTTTATTACTTCATTCTGTGACAACTGATAAATAAAAGTAAATGTTTTTATTTTTGAAATAAAGTATCCTGTATTGGTCAACTTGCTTTAGCTTGTGTCTGCCATATTGGATGAAAACACTATTGTAGCTCTACTTTCCATTTGATGTTAAATTGTAATTAATTGTGTAAAAGTTACACATTACCAAGAGAATAAATACAAATGTTTAAAAAACAGTAGCAACTCAAAACAGCACTAGTACAATAGTCCAACATTAAGGCATTTCCAATCAAGGTGCTATACAAATATATATATATATATATATATATATATATATATATATATATATATATATATATATATATATATATATATATATATATAGCACCAATTGCAATAAACTGTGCTAGATGAACAAAAGCCCACCCCTGTGCAAAGATCGCCACTGGCTCCTGGTGGCCACAAGGATCAAATTCAAGAGCCTGTGCATCATCCACAAGGCTGTCTGCGGCCTGGGAACTCTACATCAAGCTTTCCCTCCCCAAATACCTCCCTGCCAGAGTCCTCCGGTCCTCTGGCTCCAACTCTCTGCAGGACAAACGTTTCTCCAAGCAGAGAGTGGGACATAGATCCCTCTCCTCAGCTGCTTCCTCACTCGGGAACTGCCTACTACCCTGCTCAGACTTCGGAGCCCAGGCCTTCGGATTTCAGCTCTAGCCAATCAGTTTAGTATCCTAGGGGTGGGTTACCATGGGTGGGTAGCAACGGCCAAGAACTAATGACTCTACCCTCACACTGCAACATTGTTATAGATACTGATATGGGGATGGACCAGGCCAGCCACCTGACATGCAGGGGCCAGTAGGCTAACTTGTGTGTTACTCAGTATCCAATCCAGTGGCCCGATTTCTGGTGAAGGGCCCAGGTTGTAGCCTCACGCTCACGTCATTCGGGTACAAAACTGGCCTGTGAGCCAGGAGGAGTTGAGATGTCCATGGATTTCTTCTGTCCCTGTATTGATCCCTGTTGGTTTTGGCTGTAATAAACTGCAGCTTGAACTTGCCGTTTGAGACCTCCGTTTGTCATGTGGAATGTGTTGGGCCTTCTGAGAGTCCGCAAACTCCTAGTGGCCCTCTGGCATACCAGGGAGTTTGTCCTAACAGAAGGCACTAGCTTGCTGGAAATTGAGGTATTGTTTTCTCCTGTATCCAAAGGAACTTCTGCTTCTTTTCAACAATGCAAAGTTCCACATATGGATCTGTGGGGTCAACAGGTATTTGTACTCTTCCTTTCCCCTCTCCTGTGCATCTCTATGTTGTATAACCTCTGTCTCTAAAGCAAAAAATGCTATTCCAGACAAGGACCTCGGTCGGGGTAAATCATTGTCGGGAAACTGGCAAGATGTGACTTAGACCATGGCTGCTGGAAAACCCAGTCCAAACAAGCACTGTGTTCCATGGTTGTTAGTCATCTGTCGCCTTTTCTCAAGTATATTTCCATAATCCCAGCTGCTTGGATTCTTTTGGTACTGAGAGTCCCAATCTAGTGGCTTAGGGAAAAGATTGGTCCTTTTCCTTAAATTCTCTAAAAGCCCAGGGCCTGTTGAAGACCTCCAGGGCCCCTAGACAAATTCACAGCCTGGAAAGTACTGGCCAAGTCTAGGTAAGTACAGTCCAGGTACAGGGCCACAAGTACCTTCAAAGTTGAAGAAAGTTTCCCGTATGAAAGCAGGACAATGTCTGTAGGCTGACCTAAGGTTTTGATGAAAAGCCAGGTAAGTCAACGTTCCTTGCTAAAGGGTTCCTTCTGGGTTATTCTAGTTGACTCTGGGGCACATCAGTAGAGATCCGGAAGAACCACCAGATAACTGGCCTTCCCCATCTTGTGACATGTCCGGAAGAGGTCTGTATCAGTGCTTCTTGAAATAAGATTGGTCATTTATAACATGCTTAATTCCTAGAGGTTTCTAAGCGCAGATCTGGGGATCAAACCTGTTGCTCCGTTTCGTCTTGCTTCCAAGGCCAAGCACGTTGCCCCAAGCTATCCTCCCGTTCTTGCTATATGCTCCATCGCCAAGAGTTGCATTCAGTCCCTGGACCCGACTGTAGCAATCATTGCACCTGCAGCTCTTGGGCACCTCTCACTGGAATCAGCATCAGGAAAACATACCTCCATTGACCCCAGTCAACCCCTCTAGTCCTTTGCGAAAATCTGATTCGGGGGCGGGGGGCATTCTTGAGGGGGGCAGGTAAGTAAACTCAAAGCATTTGTCCCCCCATCCCCCCTGTTCCCCTGCTCCCCCTAGAGTACACCTGAGGTATTCTTCAATTCCACCGATTTTTTTGATTGTGTCTAAAAGCAATTGTACCTGAAGGAAAGATAGAAACAGGTTTTTACCAACCAGTAACTTTGTTGCATATCTTCTTTGGAGCATTCATCAACTCAATAACTTTACCTTCATTAGACACTTTCTGAGCAGAAGCGTTGACTTTTGGGCACACGTCTGCACTTCTTAGGGATTTACACTCCTGAGAATATCCTTGAATGCTCTCCACAGCTATCTTGATTGGAGTTTGGCTAACCTCCGAGTTACCCTGTCCACTATAATTAGGGTGGCCTCCTAAAATCTGTCCACAAAGCCAGATAATCTATACAAATGTGGTAAAATATTTCCTTAAAATTGCATATTTGGTGGATGACAGCAAAAAGTGCAATAAATAATCTGTTCCTCCAATTTTGCAATCACATATTTTACTGGACACTGGGCTAGTCCAGCACCAGGATTTGCCACCAGTTTAGAGGACATTTAAAGTCGTGTGAATTAAGAAGGATCTTAACCTCGGGTACAGTATGGAGTTCAAATAGTCTTCAGAGACTAAGGGATCATTTATCGTTGACCATCATTTTGCAAAACTAAGATTTGCGTTGGCCTAGTGGTTTGCATGCCATTTGCTGCTTCTTTGAACTTTATTTTTCTCTGTAGATAAAGCAGTGGTTCCTCCATAGAACAATATAGTTAGTTAATATAGTTAATGTGAGACTCCCAGGGAAACGGATAGTTAATGTGAGACTCCCAGGGAAACGTTTTAGTTTCCCACCCCCATACTAAATTCAGTTATGCATTTTCTAACCGCCTTTTTCATAAACCATATGGCTGATTTTTATTTTTTATTGTGCATCAAGGGATGGTAACGAATGGGTACCTAGCTCAAACCTAGTTGCACTGCAGTTAGGAAAACCCAAGATTGCTTTGGGAATCGGTTCTGTGTCACTTCCAGAGGACCCACTCCCGAGCATTCCCATACTTCTCTATCAAGGATTGTTAGGAAAGAGTTCTCTTTACAGCACCTTTCTTTCCATTTCTATGGACCCCCAAACCTTTAGCTTTTATTTTTGATTCTGATCTATTCTTTTGTCTTACAGGGTTTGGCTACTAACTGTGACTATTGGTCGAACATGGCCATGCCACAAGGTTCTTCGCTTATCCTTTACCCATCTTCTGGTCTGTGAGGCGAGGAAAATCCTTATATGGACTTCCAGTGCCTGGGAAAGCAGAGGCTTTTGGCGGGCAATGGGAGTTTGCTGCCAGGAAGTCGGTTGGGACTGTCTGGTCCCAATCCACAAACCGGCATTGTGTTGTCTGAGTGGTATTCATGAGTTGTGCCACCAGTGGTCCTCATTGGACCACTGGTGGGGTGTGTGTATGTGGGCCAGGTCTGTCATTGGCTAGTGGGAGTTCAGCTCTTACCTGGCTTTTTGGATAAGAGGAGGATCCCCTGCATCCACTCGGGATTCTGGATGAAACTGAAGGAGCCAAGAATCCTGTCCAGCTACAAGACTCGCAAGGAGACCGGAGACCCATTGGAAGAAAGCCTGGCAACCAACCTCTGCTGCTGCCCTGGTATAGCCCTGTCTTGTGGAAGATCTCCAGCAGTTCTGCAAGGGAGCTGCAACCCTTGGAGTGGAGGGAACATCCATTCTCGTTGTCGGCTCTGATTCCTATGAAGAAGAGCCTTCGAAAGTGCCACTGGACTGCCCGGTGGCTGACCAGCCCAGAGTTTGGACTACCATGCTGCAGATGTCGCCGTTCTGAGTTGATGCCTGAAACTTCGGAGATTCTCGGATTGTGCTATAGAACCTACCACGGTGACATTTCGTGGTCCTAGCATCAAGGGGACCCGAGAGAGGAGGCAAAGTCTGACTTTGGCATGTCAATCCCTTTGCGTCGGCGTACATTGGTGGCTGTCGCCCGAAACAGCATACCTGCGTCCAGGCCTGTGCTGCATCGACAACTTTTGCATTTTTCAACTGGAAGAACTTGCAACCGCATTAGTTGCCAACCGGAGAAGTGTTCGAACCTGCAGACCCTGGGGATCAAGGACTGAAGCGGACAGTAGGAAGTGATCTCGGACCCTCTTCAGCAGACCTGCCAAGCCCTATGAAGAATGAGTATGGGGGGTGAGTTGTAGTGACACTTACCTGATCCACCTAACTCTTGACAACTTTTCTACACTTTTGAAATAGTTTTCTTTGCCATTGCTTTTTTGGACAAGCACTCCTAAAGTTGGGGACATGTTTGTTAGAGTAACTTGTCCCTTACTCCTCAGAACTGTTCATTGGACTCTAGAGGCCCTACTTTCATTTTTTTCCAGCTTCTCAAAACTGTATGGAACTTTGTGCACAGTGCGTTTTTGTGCTACTGCTACTGGGAGACCTCTTTGCCGTGTTGCTGGGAGATTCCAGTTTGTCTACACTTTCATTCATCTCCAAACCGTATTCACTGCTTAAAACCTCTTTGCAGCGCAGTGTGCGCATTGTGTTATTGTGGGACAGTGGAAGGCTGAATCCAGGAACCTTGAACAGTGAGTAATTGGCTATTGGTATAATTCCTTTGCCTTTACTCTGCTATATGCACAGTCCACCTGCTGAGTCTTATGGATTTGCTCTGCTATTTTCTGTCACCTTACAGGCGTCTCATAAGGGGTGACTGCTGCCCTTGTGCCTTTGAACCCCTAGTGACTGTTTGGAAGTCAGACTTGTATTTGTTGAAGACACCAGGTTTGTAAAGTGCAAAGATCGCTATCCTGTTGGCGGTCCTCACCCGTTGGTGTTTCAGCGCTCTAACTTAGGTCAGCATGAGTCTTCTACTCCTACTTGTACGCCATGGACCTTAGGAGTGGGGTAAACAAACACTTAACCCTCCACAATCATCGTAGCTGGCTGCAATTGATCTCACTCTGTCTCCCGTCAATTAAACGATTTCAAGACCACTAAGTTGATAAACTCATATTTTATTAAAATGTCAAAAACCATCATTCTTGATGTTAATGTTAAAGGATATTTGTACCGCGCACTATCACCACCGGAGTGGTCCCCTGGCGCTCTGGCGGCTCTGAAAGAGGGGGAGGGGTGTGAGTTAGTAGGAATAAGCTGGAAAAGTGCAAGAGAGCAGTGATGTGCTGTTGGCAGCCTCAGCCCGGTGGGTCCGTCGGCTGGGCTTGGGTGTTTTACGGTCGGTAGTCATTGTGCGCTGTTGTGCAAGTCTATGTGCAGTTTGTTTTGTTGTTGCAGTGTAGTGAAGTTTGTGCGGATTGCTGCGTTATAGGCTTGTGGCTGTGTTTGGTTAGAGTTTGAGAAGTGTATGCATAGGGATGAAATTGTTAGTGGATCGTTTAGTTGGCATTGCTCTCCTTGCAGTTATGTCTAGGTGTGATGCTTGCTAACATTCACTATTCCAGCAGGGAGTGGTGCTTGCTAATTTCTATATTCTGTCTAGATGTGAGCCAGGCTAGTGTTCACGATTCCATTCAAGTGTTGCACTAGTCATCATTCACGGTTTCGTTTAAGTGTGGTGCATGCTAACATTCACATTTCTATCTAGATGCGACGCAGGCTAGGGTTTAAGAATTCCATCTAAATGTGGCACATGTTAACATTCACATTTCTATCTACATAAGGCTAAGGTTAAGAATTCCATCTAAGAGTGGAGCATGCTAACATTCACGTTTCTATCTAGATGCAACTTAGGAAAAGGTTAAGAATTCCATGAGGGCGCTAGTGAGCCATCCAAGATGGCGGCCTTCCCGTAAGCTCCACCGAGCTCCCACGAAAATCCTGATAAATCGTAGCAGCTGTGGTGTGTCTTACTTGCTGACGGCTCTCCATTACTGACTAAGCGATTGCGCTCAGATCGATATAATCCATACATCGGCCCGGTGGCCGCTTGCCCCGAGATCGCCTGGGAAAGTGTGCCCCCCCCTCCCTACAGCCGGCGCGTGGTGCGGCCTGCGGAAGCGGCTTTGAATTCCCTGGATGTGAGAGGCGGCCGGTACAGGGGCGGAGCACGGGCCGCGAGGATCGCTTTAAGGGAGCGACGAGATCGAGCGGGGCCCCACGGCTGGGGCGGACCCGACAACAACAGAGCAGTGTCGCAGTCTCATGGACAGCGGAGCCTCGGAGAGCCGACACAGGAAGGCAGAGCGGCATCAGACGCTGGAGCCGGAGACCCTGGCCCGTCAGGTACGAGCATCCCGCATGCCCCAACACTCCAGCAGTCCTGCCTGGCCCCCGGTTCCCCTGAGCGATACTTAACCACATCGGGAGCTCTGGGAAGACAGAGTGACTCCGCGCTTAAAGACGCCCGCCCAGAGGGAACGGCGACAGTCCCGTATTACCTGGGAAAACACCGCAAGCAACAGTGAGTACTGTTAACGGCTCAGTGGGAAGGGGCTCACCCCCGGACCTCCACACACGCCGAATTAGGACATCCTGTCGGCCTCTTCAATACGTTGAGCGGCCACAGATGCACAGCAACATAAAGCCAAGCCGCCGTAAAGGTGAAGTTATCAGTAACATTAGACGCCCTTAGGGTGAAGAGCAGAGGTGGTGCCGCACCATTGCACCCGTCCTAAGAAAGCTTTCCGAATCTTATTACTGGATCCATGTTCCAATGCAGTAAGCAGCGAAATACACCTCAAGAACGCGTCGGCACCATCCTGCCAGAATCCAACAGTCTCTGAACAGACAGCTCCCCGCATAGCCAGGCGACCTGGCCGAATACCAGCCCCCGAAGAAGTACTTCGGCTCTCTTCAAACGCACAGCAGTATCAGCCCCAGAACTTTTTGGACCACTCGGTCGAAAGGCCCACAACCAGTTCCTTAAGACCCTTTTAGTGCAACAACTTCGAAAACCGCATCAATCATGGGGAAAAGGGACAGGACACAAAAAGCTCAACTTTGAAGGCAGCTCCTCGACGAAAACACCTGTCGCGAGCAGCAGATCGCAGTCCCCCAACCAAGAAGAGACCCAAGTCGAGAACGAGGCACAGAGCTTTGACATTAGGGAAATTTTGCTCGACCTGAAAGTGGGCATAGGCAACCTCGGGAGTAAACTAGACTCGCTCTCCTCCAAAGTTGACCAGCTCCAACACCGGCTGGATAAACGCGCAGACCGGCTTGACTCAGTCGAACAGAGGGTGAAGAATGAGGATTTGGAGGGGCGCTCCCGACGTAATAAGGATAGTAGGTGTCCGAGAGCATCAATTGTTACGCTCACCTGGCTCCCACAGGGGCGTCGGTCGGACCCGGACAGCTGCGGTCTCCACCCACTTGATGCGTAGGGCAGCGATGACTGACTGGATCTGCCCTCCTAATCTTGTCTGCTTAACCCGTAGAAATATTCTCCTGCAAGTGGCGAGGTGGATTTAGCCACTTGTGGATTCAAGTGATGGCACCCCCACAGTCCTCCCCAACTAATGACCTCCGAAATGCCCTCACAGCAATCTCACCTTATATTCTTGAAAGATGGGCTCTCCATCCTGCGTGGATTTGCAGGGGCGCGTCGATTCCAGTTACTTCACTGGTTTGAAGGCTTGGGAGAGTTCCGGAGAGTATTGACTGAGGTTCCTGGTGAGGACCAGTAAGTATTAAGTTCATAGAATTCAATATGTCCGATGTTCACTCTTGTTCCCCCCCTTCCTTTCTTGTCTTGCAGCTGGCTCGTGAAAAGATGCTCTTGTGGCAGCTGGTGGCGCTCAGGTAAGAGTCTGTATTACCCGGCGCAGTCCGGTAAATGTTGCACGTGGAAAACGTGTTGTTTTGTCTCGCTTTACAGATGCAGCACGTGAAAATATGGAAAGCCACAAAAGGATGTCTCTGGTGGTTAATCAGGTAAGTTTATGGTGGTAAGAATTATATTTGTTGGTTCCCTCGGCTCACCTTGTGGTTTTCTTTTGTCTCCTAGGTGCCGAATTTCGGCGAAGAAATGATGGAGGCAGCGCCGACCCGAAGGATGCTGTGAAGACTGAGTATGGCGCGGCGCTGCAGCTGGAGGTGCGGCTCGTGCAGAAAGGATGTTCTTTACAGGTCCGGAGACGAGATGGATCCAGAATCAGGTGTGGAATAGAAATGCGTTTGTTTTCTAACCTTGTCCCTTTCTTTCCTCTTTGTTTTAGGAACTCCGGATTTGAGGCGGGCGTTGCAGAAGACTGGATACAGGCTGCAGGCACGGTGAGCGTTATGCTGCTGGATGCAGAATAACGCGAATCGTGTGTTGCTGGTCGGGTGTGGTTTAAATAGCCTCAAAATTAGTCCCAGGTAAGAAGTCCCTAGAACCACACCAGAGTAAAAAATAGTCCCTGTAGAAAAATAGTCCCTTTTAGGCTTCATGTTGGATTGGAGTCATTGGAGTCATTTGCAGCATAGTCTGCCTGAGGTAAGTAATGACTATGAGCCTGGCGCCTTGGGCGCCAGGACTGATTTCTACTATTTTTATTTTATTTTTTATTTTATTACATTTGTTATACGCCCAGACGCGGGGGTATCACGGCGTAGTTACAGACAATGGGAGAATGCAATCTTAAAGCGAACACAGAAGTACACAGGAATAACAGTCAATAATATACAACAATATACAAAATAGTCAGATATTATACAACAATATACAAAAAAGTTAGGTATGTACAGTTAATTGGAGCGGATTAGTGCTCCGGTTCAGTTAGTACTTGTTGAAAAGCCAAGTCTTCAAAAAGCTTTTGAATTTTGGGAAGGACGTTTCGTTCATAATGTGGGTGGGTAGAGCGTTCCAATGTCTGGGGGCCAGTGTTTTGAAGCTACTACCCCCTGCTTTCTCTCTTTTGTATCCGAGGGTTTCAAGGTATGCGTTTTTATTGGACTTGAGGAGTCTGGTCTGGGGCTTCTTCATGACTGTTTTGTTGAGGTATTTGGGTGCTTTGTTGGCACTGCATTTGTGAGTGATGCTCAGGGTTTTAAATAGAATTCTAGCTTGGATGGGGAGCCAGTGGTGGTCTCTTCTGGTGTTAGAGATAAGTTCAGATTTTTTTGATGCCTAGGGCTGCTCTGAGGGCTTTGTTCTGCATGAGTTGAAGTTTGGCTATGTTGGCTTTGGAGGTGCCAACGAAGAGGATATTATAATAATCTAGCTTAGACAGTATGAGTGCTCTGGCTAGAGTAACGCAGTTATTGGCTGAGAGGAACTTGCGGCTAAGGGAGATGAGTTTGGAGGTGTAGGAGGTGGACGAAGCTAATGTGTTTACTTGTTTAGACATGGATAGTGTTGCATCTAAGTAGACGCCAAGGGTCTTGACTTGTTTAAGAACAGGGATTATGGTGCCATCGATGGTGAATGATTTGAAAGCGGGCTCAAGGGTATTGATTTTGCTGGAGGAGCCTAGTATAAGGAGCTCGGTTTTGTCGTCGTTGAGACAAAGGCTATTATTAGCCATCCAGTTTTGAATGAGTGAGTAGATTTGGTTAACCAGGAGTGAGTCTTGTTCGTGATTGCCTGAGAGTGGAATGAGGATTTGGGTGTCATCGGCGAAGTTAGTATAGATGACACCCATGGCATCCAAAGCTGCAAATAGTAGCTTGGTTTAGGCATTATACAGAGTGGGGGATAGGCAGGAGCCTTGCGGCACACCTGCAGGGACAGGCATCGGGTCTGCTGATTCTTTGCCGATGGATACTTTGGAGGTCCTATCTGCCAAGAATGATTTGATCCAGTTGGTGGCGTTCTGAGCTAGGTTGAAGTTGTTTGCTAGAGTGTTAGAGTTTATTGTGGTCAACCAGATCAAAGGCCGCTGAGAGGTCCAGGAGCATCAGTAGACAGTTAACCTGCTTCTCTAGTGGCATCCATGTGGATCTTCAGATCAAGGAGGGCTGTCTGTGCTATGGTTGGGGCGGAATCCTGACTGACGGTCTCCTAATAGTTGATGGTGTTCCAAATGGTTCTGAATTTGGCAGTAGGCTATTTTATCAATTATTTTTTGGAGAAATGGGACCGTTGTAATAGGTCGATAGTTGGTGGGTATTGACGGGTAGAGGGATGTTTTTTTAAGAAGTGGCGTCACCCAAGCTTTTTTGATACTGGTGGGGACTGTGTTTGTGAGGAAAGAGGCATTGATGAATTCGGTGATGATGGGTGTAAGGGTGGGGGCGCAGAGTTTCACTAGGTGGGAAGGGAATTGGTGGTCTTTACAGTTGGAGGCTTTGAGTTTCGTTATGGTGTCAAATACTACTTTGTTAGAAACTGGTGTGAATTGAAATGGGGGGGCCAGTAGTGGTATTTGATGTGGTCATTGATATGGTGGGTGGAGTTTTGTCAGCTAGGAGTGTTTTTTTATTATCGATTTTATTTTCCAGTAGGAGGATTTTGGATGAGAGGGAATTTTGTATAGTGGTGCACCAGTCTTTACTAGAGTTGGTAGGTGCTGAGGTTTGACAGGGGTTTTCAAGCTCTCTAAGGATGGTAAACAGTTCTTTGCTGTCTGGCGCCAGGACTGAACCCAGATAGCCCCTAGCCGGGGCTGCTGAGGTTTTACTAAATGTCTAGATGCCTGCTCCCGGGGCTGTTGGGCTTGGTCCGGATGCCTGGGGGTAGGCATGACATCTCTCTGGCCAGCCTCTCTTGGCCCGCTTCCTGCTCCTACTTGCAAGGCAAAAAACCTCGGGGTCATCTTCGACTCCACACTCCTTCTCTCCTCATATATCTGACTTCTCTAAGAAGTGTCACTAACAGCTGCACCTCCTCGGAGGTATTCTTCCCTTCCTTTCCTTCCCCCAGAAGCTCACGGTCTCCAGAGCCCTGGTTCTCTCGAAGCTGAACTACTGTAACAGCCTCTATCTTAATCTGCCTGCCTCCACTCTCCGCCCTCTGCAACTCATCCAGAACAGGACTGCGAGACTTATCCTTGGCCTCAAGCCCAGGGACCGTATCTCTCCAGGACTGACATCTCTACACTGGCTCCCAGTGGCTGCGAGGATTAAGTTCAAAACCCTCTGCATTGTCCACAAGGCCTTCTGGGGCCTAAATACCTTCAACTCTCTCTTCCTAAATATCTTCCTTCCTGAGCCCTTCGCTCATCTGTCTCCAACTCCCTCTGGGTCAGCCGCTTCTCGAAGCAACGAGCTGGGGGTCGATCTCTCTCTGCGGCAGGGGCCTCCCTCTGGAACAGCCTTCCTGCCTCCCTGAAACTTGAGGAGAACCATCTCCGGTTCCGGAAGCACCTCAAAACCTTCCTCTTTGCTTCTGCTTTCTCTCTCCCTCTCCCCTGCTAAATTCTTCACTGAAACTGCACTGAACCTGCACCTGGGTCACTCTCACCGACCTCAGTCCTTGGCCCAGCCACTCTCCACTTTCGCTGCCTCCCTGGCAACCCCTGCACTGCGGGACTGTCTCTGTATCCCTACAGCCCCCCTCCCTGCACTTGTCTACACTTACCTTGCACTTGCCACCAGCTGGCCCTATTTATTTATCTTTTATTCTACTTACCCTGTTCTGCACTCCCACCCCACCCCCCCTTCCCCTTGCACTTTTCCCTTCCCCCTACCCCTGCACTTGCGCGATCTGAATGACACCTGGACTAGTAGGATCATTGTCTGTCTTCCCCTTGTTCCCCCCTCCCCGCCTCGTCGCGCCTTGAAACACTTGTGTATAGGCGCGTTACAAATGCCATATCATATATAAACTTGCTACCAGGATGGAAGAACACGTAGAAAAGATGTGCATAGACCTATTCGGATGTGAGATCCTGTCCAAGTTGTCTGTGGTCGAGATGGCACACAGAGTCCCCAACACGAGACCAATCCCGGGGGCGAACCCTTGCCCAATTATAGCAAGATTACTGAACTATAAAGACTGCGAAACAATTCTTAGAGCCGCCAGGGAAAAGGGAGACATTCAATACGAAGGAGACAAGATTAAATTTTTTCTGGACTTCTCCCAGGCGGTTCAAGCGCAAAGACGGTCATTCATAACTGTGAAACGGAGACTGCAAGAAAACCAGATCCAATACGCCATGCTCTTCCCGGCCAAGCTCCGCATTAAACACAACGGCAAGGCTCAATTCTTTACTACTCCAGAGGAAACCAGTGACTACATGGACTGCGCCGGGTGCAGACCCGCCACGAATACAGGCAGACCACAAAGAGGCGATAGACCAAGGAGAGACCCGCCGTAAATGCTAGAAGAGAGACATCTGCCCCTGCGCAAGAATGATACTCTAGACAGTTCAGACACCACCACAGATCAGTTACAGTTGCAGAAGTGGGGTGCCTGCCGCCTTTTTGAGGGCCACCTGCGCTCCTAGCACAGCAATTTTGGCTGTATTGTTAACAAGGGACTGTTACTATGGGCTAGTTGGGGGTTGCTCATACCAGGGAGGGTTACCTGTTCTACAAAGCCACCACATGCCTCACTCCCCCGTTCCTCACCGTCCACACGTTGAAACGTCAATCCAGCAAAAGCCAACTCCTTCGATCTCCTTCAAGACTCAAGACCTCGGGCTGTCCCACAAAGGTCAGTCCATCATGGTTGGATCTTTCCCTGCGCATGGCAGCGACGATGTTTAAGGTCGCCACTTGGAACATACGGGGCGGCAACCAACCGGCAAAAACGAGAAGAATCCTCCACTACCTCCGGAGACATAAAGTCAATATTGCCATCTTACAAGAAACTCAACTCATTTCTGCATCAGAATCTCAATGGGCAAGATCATGGGGTTGTCACCAATATTTTTCATCCTATTCATCGTACGCCAGGAGAGTCACAATTCTAATAGACAAAAGGACCAATTTCAGTCTTCTTGAATCAAAGAAGGACTCTGAGGGGAGAGCTCTGCTAGTGAGAGGGATAATTGCCGGAAAGGAGGTGGTCATAGTCAACTCTTACGGGCCAAACACTGATGGTCCGGACAACTTTAACTGGGTGATGGCCCACCTAGGGAGAACTGATGAGGCGACTATCATATGGGGAGCGGACCTTAATACCCCACTCAATACCAGGCTCGATAAATCTCACCACATCGGGAGGCCCCTCCAAAGCCAGCGCCCAAGTTCAAGAGATTTGCCGGACCTTCGACTTATCAGATACATGGAGAGGTCACAACCAAGACACCAGAGACTATACGTTCTATTCACCCGTGCACATTCCAGCTCCCGAATTGACTACATTCTAGCATCATCCCACTGTCCGTTCAAGTGGGGAACGAGTCAAATTATGCCAAGGTCCATCTCAGACCACTCAATGGTCACATTAGAAGTTACTCTGGCAGGACCCACGCAACCCGGACTTAAAGGCATGGTCTAGTAAAACATTTTATTTAAAAAATAGATAGGCAACATAAAAAAAAATACTAGCATTCTCTTTTTTAAAACTTCCTATGTAAAATTTTGAGCTATTTAAGCTCAAAATTCGCAAAAGCAAGCACATGGGCGCATCCATTTTGTGAAATGGATGCCCTCCTGTGCTTGCTTTTGCGGGACTAATGAAGGAAAAGCCAGCCAGCTGTAGTAAACAAAAGTTACCGCTGGGTGGCTTTCCCTTCATTAGTGCTGTACGCGGAGGACGGGGACCGGAGACCAGAGCAGGAAAGCTGCAGCTGAATCTCGGTAAGTGCTATTTATTTAAAATATAAGCACTAGCTGAAGGAGCCCGGAAAACTTAGAAATAAAACCGCAGCTTTAAAAACGTTGTATTTATGTTTGCGGTCGCTTTTGAAGCAAACGCAAACATAAATACGTTATTGTGTTGGAAAACGCTGCGGTTTTTCTTTTCAGAGGAGCCTGAGAAACTCGGAAAGAAAAACCGCAGCTTTTTCCAACACAACCGCGTTGTGTTTCTGCCTGCTGTGGCTATCACTTTGGGTCTCCGGTGCTCCCAGGGGACCACCGGAGACGCAAAGTGAAAGCCACAGCAGGCAGAAACACAACGCGGTTATGTTTACATGCCGCGTAGTGTTTCTACCTACAGCTGATTTCCCATTTGGGGCTCTCGGGCTCCCCGTGGGGAGCCCGAGAGCCCCAAATGGGAAAGCAGATTCAGGCAGAAACACAACGCGGTTGTGTTGGAAAACGCTGCGGTTTTTCTTTCAGAGTTTCTCAGGCTCCTCCAACACAATAACGTTGTATTTATGTTTGCGGTCGCTTCAAAAGCGGTTGTGTTGGAAAACGCTGCGGTTTTTCTTTCCGAGTTTCTCAGGCTCCTCCAACACAATAACGTTGTATTTATGTTTGCGGTCGCTTCAAAAGCGACCGCAAACATAAATACAATGTTTTTAAAGCTGCGGTTTCATTTCTAAGTTTTCCGGGCTCCTTCAGCTAGTGCTTATTTTTTTTTAAAAAATAAATAGCACTTACCGAGATTCAGCTGCAGCTTTCCTGCTCTGGTCTCCGGTCCCCGTCCTCCGCGTACAGCACTAATGAAGGGAAAGCCACGCAGCGGTAGCTTTTGTTTACTACAGCTGACTGACATTTCCTTCATTAGTGCCGCAAAAGCCAGCACAGGAGGGCATCCATTTCACAAAATGGATGCGCTCATGTGCTTGCTTTTGCGAATTTTGAGCTTGAATAGCTCAAAATTTTACATAGGAAGTTTTAAAAAAGAGAATGCTAGTATTTTTTTTTTTTTATGTTGCCTATCTATTTTTTAAATAAAATTTTTTGCTAGACCATGCCTTTAATTGGAGATTCAAACCTGGCTCACTCTCAGACGCCACCTTTGCCACAGAACTGTGTCAAGAGATAACCTTGTTCTTAGAAATCAACCAGAACTCAGTCGACTCAGCCAGTACCGTTTGGGAAAGGCTCAAATGCTATGTGAGAGGCATTGGTCTATAAAAAGAAAATGGCATATTAAAACTGATTTGCAGAGAACTCACGAACAGGGAGCACCACCTAAAGGACCTAGAGCTCAAATTGGCCACGGCTCCAGCCCCAAGTGTCTGGGCAGAACTAAAAGAGGAACTCAAGAACTTCAGGGAAGCAGCTGAACGAGAACTAAGATTCTTAGGCCGCAGGCACCAGATCAGACCATATGGAGAGGGTCAAACTAGGAGCTCTGTTAGCCCTCTTGCTCACAATCGATAAAATACCGCCCCGTATCGAGTGCATCAAAAATGCTCAAGGTCAACTGGTGTTCACAGAAGAGAAGATCTCCAACGCCTTTTGCGACTTCTACCAGAACCTATACAGCTCCAAAGGAACCTCAGACACGGAATCAATACAAAAGTACCTCAACGACACTGAACTCTACTGGGTTAGTTCAGAACTACGCGAACCCATGAATGCTCCGATCACTGTGGAATAAATTCAGGAAGCAATAAAGACCCTACCCAATACTAAAGCGCCAGGACCCGATGGGTTGAATTGAGAATTTTACAAAGCACACGCTGCTATTATTGCTCCTCTCCTGCTCCAGGTTTACGAAGAATCGGCGGAGCGAGGGACACTACCTCCCACAATGCGCGAACCCAACGTGATGGTGCTACACAAAGCTGGAAAACCCGCAGAAGATTGCACATCATACAGGCCGATTTCTTTAATAAATCTGGACAACAAAATCCTAGCCAAAATTCTTGTAGCAAGGTTGCTCCCCCTTATGCCTGCGTTGGTGCTGGGTGACCAGGCAGGCTTCATCCCCGGGCGCAGCACGACATATGGCATTAGGAGACGTTATGGAGGCCTTAGACCCGCACAACAGGCGATAGCAGTCCTGCTGGACGCTGAGAAAGTGTTTGATTCTGTGGAATGGCCATTCATGTTTGCAACACTCAGACAAATGGGCCTGGGCAACCTTTTCCTTAAGTTAGTATCTTTGTTGTACAATGAACCACGATCATACATTACGCTAGGAAACACCATATCTCCGGGCATCACACTCGAACGCGGCACGAGGCAGGGTTGTCCGCTTTCGGCTCTCATTTTTGCTTTGGTGATGGAGCCGCTGGTCTCGAGGCTCCGAGAGAACCAAGGACACCGAGGGTTGGAACTGGGACCCCATAAATTGTTTACCTCTACGCCGACGACATTATGCTGTTTGTCGGCGAGCCCCAAGGAAATCTCAACCCTATGAGGGAAGTGATCAAATTCGGCCAAATGTCAGGTCTCAAAACCAATCACTCGAAATCAATAGTGTTCCCCCTGACCTCAAACATGATTGAATTCAAAGATGATCATGGGTTCCGTTGGGAAAACTCCAAGTTAAGATATCTGGGTATCTATATGTCCCGCAGTCATCACGAGATATTCAAAGACAACTATCTAATGACGTTCCATTCCTTGCAGGAGAGGGTCCAGAGATCGAAGTCTCTGCCGTTGACGCTCTGGGGCCAGACCTCCTTGACGAAGATGGTGATACTCCCTAAACTTATCTACCTCTTCACGAATATCCCACTGCTCGTGCCAAAATCCTTTCTCCAGAAAGTCAGGAGTCTGATTCTGGAGTTGCTATGGGCAGGGAAACCGGCACTCTAACACTACCAACATCAAGCGGCGGTCTGGCACTCCCTGACATTGAAAAATACTATTGGGCAGCCCAAGCGCAATTCTTGGGCCATTGGTACTCTACCCACTATGTTCAACCGCATGTACAGGTGGAGAGAGCCCTTGTGTCCCCCAACCTGCTACGCGCAGTCATTATTAGTCACATTCCCGTTCCGCATAAGACGTTGAACACGGTATTATCCACTTATGCAATTTGGAAGAGGATGGCCAAAGAATATTGTGTGACCATTAGTTTTCCCCCCCTGTTGCCCATAAAATTTATACCGGGTATTCCCCTTACGAATGTAAAAGTGTTCCTTATATGGGTGGACAAGATGGGAATCAAGTCCCTTGGAGATCTCTTTCCGGAGGGTAACTTTCTAGCCCCGCAGGTGGTTGGAGACAGAGGGGGGGGGGTAACACCTCACTTGACATCTTCCTTTATTTTAGACTGCGCCACACCCTCCAGGGGATGTTCCCCACATTCCCTAAACAACCTCCTACGTGGGCCCTGCTACACAATATGATCCTAGCACAGGGGGAGGGCAAATTGGTGTCGACCTTATATAAATCCCTCCTAAAAGATACCCGGAAACCTAATCTCAAAGCACAGCTGAAGTGGGAGTCGGCTATCCAAGAGTCGATACCCGTGGAAGACTGGGCGTTCATTCTCCGTCAAACGCAGAAAATTGCATTGAACACCAGGTTTAAATTAATACACTTCAATTACGTTCATCAAATGTAATACACCCCAATTAAGAACAACAAACACCAACCGGAGGCACCGGCCCAGTGCGAGAGGTGTGCGTCAGATGACGCAGACTTTTTCCATCTGGCATGGTGCTGTTTCTGTTTCTGGACCACAGTTATTCAAAAGGTAGCAGAGATTATAGGTGAACAAGTAACCCCTCTTCCTCTATTTGCTCTCCTAGGCCTTACCAAATATCTGCAGCGGCATCACGCAAGCTGGCAGCGCTCCTCTTGGTTCTGGCCCGAAGACGAGTGGCAATGTCATGGGGCCGTGGCCCACCCCCAAGGATAGAGGATTGGGAAAAAGATGTCAGATACTGTCAAGATATGGAAATGGAATTTATTAGAACGCTACCATTACATGCACAGCCCCTGTATATATGGGGACCATACACATTATACTTAATGAACAGTGAAGAGTCCTCGGATTCGGAAACCCCAGGCACAGATATTAGACAAGCCAGTATGACAATATAACATGACAAGCTCGCAGGTCTATGCACAATGAACTCATCCAAAAGGAGGAGTCTGAATACAACTCTGTGGATACGAGGGAGGGGAGGCGGCGGGACATTGGGGCTTATGGTTGGTAGTGCTAGAGATGCACCCTGTTAGTGCAGTGTTTCTATCGTCTCTTTTTTTGTACATGTTGTCTTCTTGATGTATGAAAATGCAAAATAAAGTTGTAAAAAAAAAAGGTTAAGAATTCCATCTAAGAGTGGCGCATGTTGGCGCAGGCTAATCTTGACTGTTCTCCATAGGTGGGGCACTAGTTAACATTGGCTAGTCTGTTAGTGCGTAATGCAATGCAACATTTACAGTTCAGCCGAGAGCAGATTTAGGCTGGTGGTCATAAGTCACTCTAAGTATGCATGTTGTAAAATCTATGGCAGTCTACGTTATGGAGAGGTAAGGTAGAGTGGCGAGGGCTTTCTGGTGTAGAGTAATTGCACTACACCTCACCCACGCCACACTCAGTTTTGTTGGTGTATTTTGGCTGCTGGCTTCCTTTGCTTCCCCTGCGGGCACCGGCAGACACATCTTGGAACCGCCAATGTAGGAGCCACCCTTTGCCTAGGGCCCTTAGCCGCAGGGGCTGCCGGGCAGAGGGCTGTCTGGGGGGTTCAGTTAAGGACAGAATGTGGACCAATCACAGATGCAGGGAGGATCGGGAGGCGAGCGCAAGGGAAGGGACGCAAGGGCCTGCTCCTGGCCACGGGCCCACAAACAAATGGGCAAATTAACACCAAAGGTGCTTTCAGGGGCACACACTCACCGCGCTCCTTGGATGGCTAATGGAGCCGGTGAAACGCACGCAAGTCGGTAGACTCGATGGGTATAGTGGATGGACCAGAGGGAGGGAGAGAGGGCGGATCGGGAGGCGGGCGGGCTGTGGAACCAGGAAGGGGGTGCGGGGAGGGAAGGGACGCAAGGGCCTGCGCCTGGCCACGGGCCCACAAACAATTGGGCAAATTAACACCAAAGGTGCTTTCAGGGGCACACACACTGCGCTCCTTGGATGGCTAATGCGGCAAAGAAAAAATTCTCGATCTATGATTGTATCGGAACAGAAGACCTGGACAAACTACAGCCCATCCAGAATAATGCCCGCCAAAGGGAACACATTTCTGTAGCCAGACAAAACGCTCACTGGCTGCCTTTACGGCAGCACATTTTGTTTAAGGCACTGGCCATCACGCATAGATGCATCCACCGCACTGCACCTACCTAACTCTGACAGTCCTCCTGCCTCCGCTAGCAAGACCTATCAGAACCCCTTATACCAACCTACTGCTGGTCCAGACAATCAAACGAGCTAGAGGTGGCAGAGCAAGCTTCCCCTTCATTGCATCTAGTCAATGGAACTCATTGTCTCACGCCATCAGAAATGAACCCTCTCACCTTGCCTTCCGCAAAGCTGTCAAAACATGGCTATTTACCTAAAAGTCTTCTGTATGGTGTATATCGTCCACAGCAACATGCTGCCTAACAATGTATCTTGTATTATCCTATGTATGTGGGCCAAAGTAACCAACCACCTCGTTGCTGCAACAAAGACATATTCTTGCAACAGCGCCTCGATGCCCCTGGACAGTGTGTGCGTATCTATAAATGCAAATAAAATGAATAAATATAAAGACAGTAGAACAAAAATCAAGTTGCAATCCTCCATGAAAAAAGCCCTTAATAGAATACCAAGTTATTTTAACAAGTTTCCGAGCCCAATATACAGAGCGACGTTTATGCGTTTTAGGCTAAATTTGTTTAAAACAAATAAACATTAGCTTCTAGGAAACAGATCAATGCAAACAATCAACTATGTCGACTATGCCACAAAGAAAGACACTAAAACATCTAATAACGTGCACTCAGCTAGAGTCAACGAGAACAAAATATATTGGAGTGTTTGTAAACAATGCTGATGTTGGCATAAAAGATGCCGATGTGTGGTGGTTCAAGCTGTGCGAGAGCGAAAACCAATAATATTCGCCCTGGGAAAAAAGTTACATGAGATTTTCAACAAAGACACATGGGATACTATGATCCTCGAATGAATGTTTAGATTCACACTGTCAACTGTACATGTAATCATTAAAGAGAAAGATCAGCTGAGAAAACTTGATACTTATTTCGAATTCACTGTAACTATACATTCTTAATTTGAATGTTTGTTTAAATGTTGACAAAGGTTTGTAATAAACCATATGCCAAATAAAAAGCAATCAGATTTATACAAAACATCAGAGAGATACTTGTACATACAGTATCCCCGACTGAACATACCACTACAATCCAAGAGCTGTGAACAGACCAGCCTTTGTCGGGCCACTGAACCTGTGGATCTTGTTCTGCCTGTGCCCAAACTAAACGTAGTCTATCTATAGACATTGGATGGCGGCCCTCTTGGGAGCAAAGGGAATGTACCTATTGTAACTCTCAGAACATAATACACATCACAAGTCCGTGCAATTTGAAATATCTGCATGACAAATAGACTGATAAAGAAAATGCCTATCAAACGAAGTCCTGCATTAAAATAAAAGGAATTACAGCACCATTAGTGGTACATTTCCTCAAAAATAACCACACAGCAGATCAACTACAGCGGACAGACCTAGAAAAGGTCAAGCGACCTAAAAAGGAGAAGAATTGGGACATATGCTCCTTCGAAGATAACAAAATTGGATCTTTCGATTACACATAGATCACAGTGGTCTCACTGAATCTATACATTGGCAAAAGTTAGCAGTAAGCTAACTTAGACAGCACCAGTATAATGGCTATGTTCCATTGGTATGTCTTGATTTGGCAAAAAGAAGAGATGACATTTCAGTAAATGTTGTGGGAAGTGGGGCTCTCAATTAAAGATGACCCCTTCACCCACTGTATGTGGCAGACGAGACACTCAAAGAACTTTGGTGACTACCATATTTGAAATAGCAAGAAGAGACATTAATGTACATATACCTCACAAAGTATGCCCCTTCCGGCATAGACAGGAATACATTTACTAATAGGCAGTCTCTTGAATGTAGCAATTCTGTGATACACAGTAGGTTTATGTTTCCTAGAAGATGCCTCAGCTATACACATCGCTACTACAAGATGGTGGTAACACCAATCGTCGACAATGATGTGTGGTGCTCCAGAACAGAGACATCAGATGCTGCGATTCGTTGCTCACAAGCAGGATGCCAGTACATGTATAGGTTAGAGCTAGGGTAATGTGAACATTACTCGGGACAACTCCTCAGAATTTTAGATAAGCAATGATTTGGGCCCATCATGTCTTGCACAGAGGAGTCGTGCATCATGTATGGACTCACTGCACTGACTAACGGACAGCCCAGGAGGCTGTCGTAATGTGGTAATGCAGTAATTTCACTCACACATTTCATTTTCAACAGAGGTGAAAACAAGGCATATACGGCGCTCCTCTCCTCCCACGTGCTACAAGTTTAAATAATTTAAGTAATTCTCATCATGAATGATTTCATCTTTTTGTACCAAGAGAGTCAGAAATCTTGAACTAATTCTGTGTTTCCTCTACAGTCAAAGGATGACCTTGCAACTGACATTTAGAGCCAAGATAAGCTCTCCAGACCCAAAATAAACCTGTAAATAGAAGTTCCGTCCTGATGAATGCCACATCACTTCTAAAAGTCACTAAAACTGGTCGACCCCGACTCATTACCCTTTAAGGTGCGACTGACCCAGTGAAAGAAATTAGATATTTCTGTAAAGAACACTTTGCTGATAGAAGTTTTACTAGTTACACACTCTTCGGAGGGTATAATAAAAAGCATAAATCCCAGGTGATGCTACCTATGTTTTCAACATAATCGTATTGACTTCTTTCTTTGGGTATATATTGGGGCAGAACATTGTTTTTAATAGCCAGACGCTGTCGTAATACAACTCCCTCACTCCTGTGGGGATAGTGATAGGGTGGTACGCCACCACAGCCCTAGGGACAGACCCCCCAAACCATCAAGACTAGTTTTATTACACTAGTAGCACTTTTTACAGCTCCAATTAAGTCATAGGCTCTCGGAAGACTGCTTTGAAAACACTGGCAGGCACTTCTGATAAAGGCTTGATGAAACTAGCTCAAAGAGATCCCAGCAGGATGCGTTTTGGGCAGGGAGAGAAAGTGGTTGGACAGCCCTAGGGTAACGGCTACAAGCTTTATCTGCAGCATATGCCATATCTTCCTGGCTGTACTCTGGATCGCTAAATCCCCTCATCATCTGGACTATTTAAAGATCACATTGTCCCAACTATAGATTCATTGCAACAGTCAGATGCAAGTACCAGCGTAGATCTCAAGTCAGCTGAAGAGATGGAAGCGAATGACCAAAGCATGGATAAAGACTTCTTTCTGAACACTCTGCCGGTCTTTTGTGAAGCCCAAGACTCTGACTCATCTATTACTTCTTATGAGTCAACCCCTGCCCAGGAAAAGGAGGCTCTCTTTGGTGACTAAATCTTTAGGACCCCCCTCCCCACCCCTGTTTCAGGGGTAACTGACTCGATGTAAATAGAATTAAATCTGGTTTTGAGCTCATTGCTCTGCTTATTTGAAAATGTACGGAGACTTCCACACTCATGCGACTTTACTTGATGTTATATAGGGTAAAATCCAAAACGTCACTGCAACAAATGTGGCTGAGAAACCTTTGGTGGTTTGAGGGCAGGTTGTATCATTGGAAAAATCACAGGTTGCCTCGGTTTTGGTCCCCGCGAATAAGGGGCCACTTATTGCCTGTACCCAAGAGGTTTATTTGGTAGAATCAGCGAGGACCAATGAAGTTCCTCCAAAGGCCGCTCATAACAAAGCTCACAAGGTCGATATGAAAGCCAAAACTAAGAGTAAAAAGAAATCTAAATCTTTTTAAACTTTATTTAATACTGGCATGTTGACATTGCGGGAAGATCTTATTTTACTTAAAACAATACATCAGGCATTTCATAGGAATACAGTGCGACAACATATACAACATTGGGGATGTGTAAGGGGGAAAGGAGGGGAGAGGGGGGAGACAGGGAAATAGGTGGAGCTTGATAGATCACTTTAGGGAGGGGTTCCAGTCCTCGTGTCTCCTGTCTGGTCTTCCTCCGACAGTAAGTATGATCTGAGGGGGGCCCATATGTCTTTGGGTCTCGAGGTGGGCTGGACCCCTCTAACGTAAGTTTCTTCACATTCTTGTGTGCTGATCAAGTCTCGCATCCAGCACTGGTGTGTTGGATGGTCTTTTGCTTTCTATTTTCTGAGGATGTTCCGTTTGGCTACTGCTCCTCCGACTAAAAACAGTCTGCAGGTCTTGGTTGATGCCTTCCCTATGTCTCCCAGTAGGTATTTCAGCGGGGTGGCAGTAATGTTTGTGTTTAAGATCGAGTTCATTGTCTTTGCCGCTTAGTTCAGTAGTGTTTAATTTGGGGACGTTCCCAATACATATGCAAGGGTGTGGCCTCGAGTGAGCCGCATTTATGGCATGTCTGTGGCTTGGAGGGGCCGTACTTGGAGATTTGTTTGGGGGTGATGTGTAGATGATTCAGGATTTTGAATTGGACGAGTCTAAAGTTTGCGCAGAGGGAGATGGTTTTGGTGTATCTGCAATAGTTTGTCCATTGTTGCTCTTCAATCTGAATATGTAGGTCTTTCTCCCATTTAGTTTTTATATCATTCTTGGATGGTGTGTTGGCCTGTGTTATCCCGTATAACATGGAAACGCTGCCCGTGAAGCCTTCTTCAGTGTGGATTTCCGTAAGGAACTTGTGGGTAGGGTGTGCCTCTGGGAAGGTCTGCCATTTTTTCTTGCAGGAGGCTTTTAATCGTTGGTAACGCAGAGTTGTGGATAGGCCTTTCCCTGTCCTGTTTTGGATTTCTGACAGCTAGAGGAAGCGACCCTCCGGGAAGAGGTCTCCAACTTTGGCTTGTTTTCCAGGGTCCCAGGATGTTTGTATAGTGCGGTCCATTGTAGGTTCCAGCCCTGGGTAGTGCCATAGGGGTGAGTGTGGCCAGTATGGCATTTTGCATCCTACTCTTCCAAGGATCTGTGACCACGCTTGGACTGTCTATTCCATTGGGTCGCCGAGTGTTTTTTCTCTAGGTGCCTTGGCAAACCTCATACTGCGGAGT
Source organism: Ambystoma mexicanum (assembly GCF_040938575.1). Lineage (NCBI taxonomy): Eukaryota > Metazoa > Chordata > Amphibia > Caudata > Ambystomatidae > Ambystoma > Ambystoma mexicanum. The sequence continues at coordinate 803,461,149 of NC_090935.1, read as the reverse complement.
TCTATGGGCGATGCAGCAAATTTATCTGCGTATGTGTGCACATTTTTCTACAGTATTGGTCCAGTACTTTGCAAAGTGTGCCTGCGCCGAGTAGTAGTATAGTTGAAAATCTGGAGCTGCCAGGCCGCCAGTGTCATTCTGGTACTCTGTCCTGCCCAGACAAAATGTGTGGCGAGTTTTTGTAGTGTCGAACTTCCTGCCCGTCCAGATCGGGATTCCGTTTATAGTAGTTTTGGTGGTACCAACATTTTCAGTAGGACTATGCGGCAATAGAGGGACCGTGGTAGCCTGGTCCATGCATTGAGGTTGGTTTCCAATTGCGTGAGATAGGGGGCAAATTTATTGGCAAACAGGATTCGTATGTCCGGCGCTATGATGATGCCCAGATATCTTGCAGTGGTGGGAAACCAACGTAGGCCCTTCATGGCTACGGTCTGGGTAGTAGAGACGGTCAATGGGATTATTTCGGACTTGGCTTGGTTGACTTTGGATCCAGAATATTTGGTAAATTCAGCTATGTCCCGCAAGACGGGGGCGAGATGGGTGTCTGGATTACTGATGTATAGCATTGTATCGTCTGCGTAGAGGGAGATGAACTGTGGGGATCCCATTATACGGATACCTCTCCAGGCGTGGTTATGTCGCAAACATGCCGCCATACCCTCTATCGTCAGTGCGAATATCAGTGGGGAGAGTGGACATCCCTGTCTGGTTCCTCTTTGTAGTGTGAAGGTGGGCGACAGTGTTTTATTGGTTCTTACTTTGGCCGTGGGGTTGTTGTACAGTATTTTTAGGAAGCGGAGGAAGCCTGCACCAAACCCCATCTTCTTCAGGATTCCAAACATGAACCTCCACGAGACAGTCGAACGCTTTTTCTGCGTCTGGTGTGACTGCCACCATCTGTGCCCTGTGGTCTAGTTGGGAGGTGATGGCGAAGAAGCGTCTGAGGTTCAGGGCAGTGGAGCGCCCAGGAATGAACCCTGATTGGTCCGGGTGCACCAGTTTGGTCTATAGGGTTCAGTTTGTTGGTTAGGGCCTTAGCGAAGATTTTTGCATAGACGTTGATGAGGGATAATGGTCTGTATGATGGCGAAAAGTGCGCGGGCTCGTTTGATTTCAGTAGGACTGTGATGATGGCTTCTCTCATTGTAGGAGGGAGTGTTCCGGATTCAAGGGATTCCTCCCATACCTCCAGGAGTCGTGGGGCTAGTTCGTCACTGAGGATCTTGTAGAGGTCTGCCGGCAGGCCGTCTGACCCTGGTTCTCTGCCCGCCTTGGTCTTTTATTGCTTGCTGTACGTCTTCCAGGCTTAGTGGGAAATCTATGGTTGCTCTTTCTTCTCCAGTGAGTCTGGGGAGCGGGAAGGAGTTCAGGTACTCTTGCAGTTGATCTGCTGTTACTTGGTCTGCATTTGTGTAGAGCTTGATGTAGAATTCTCGGTACACCTCATTCACTTCCTTGTGGACTACATGGGTTATACCTTGGTAATCCGTGATGCTGGTGATTTGCCTGTGTCCTAGTTCAGTCTTGATCAGGGTAGCCAGATGTTTGCCGGTTTTATTGACTTCTCCATACCGCCTAGCTTTCATTGGTTGCGCTGTATACCTCTCCTCCTGTTCTGCTAGTGTTGTAAATTTAGTAAGGGCTTCATGCGTCTTGGCTAATGTAGCTGGTTCTGGGGTTTTTGTATATTCGGTTTCGGATTCTTTGATGCATCCTTCTATTAGGGGTAATTGGGTGCGTATGTCTTTCAGCGTGCCATGCACCTTGGGGATTAGGTGCCCTCTTAGCCAGGCCTTAAAGGATTCCCTGACTATTTGGTGTGATTTCACTGAGTTTAGGTTCTGATCGAAGTAGTCTTGCACCTCGATTCGTAGAGGTTCATGTAGTGAGACGTCTCGTAGAAGGTCTGGGGGCATTCGCCATAGTTGTTGTTCCGGTGTGGGAGGCCCAATCTGGATTTCGAGTACCACGGGCGAGTGGGCAGAGGGTGTTCTAGGCAGTTTGCTGCATTCCTTTAGTCTTGGGGTATAGTTGGTGGAGCAAAGCCAGTAGTCCATTCTGGAGCTCGACCCATGGATATAAGAGTGAAACGTGTAGTCTCTGGTGTCGGGGTGCATTTCTTTCCAGGCGTCGGCAATCAGTAAGGGTCACATGGCTTGTTTTATGGCGAGTGCTGATTTGGAATTTGGCCGTGGTGTTGTGGATGTCCTGTCGAGCAGGGGTCTAGAATGGTATTGAATTCTCCTTCCCATATTATCCTTTCTTCTGCGGTCGAAGATATCAGGGACCCTATCTGTTGATAAAATTCTCGTGTGTCGACATTAGGGCCGTAAGTGTTCAGAATGACCAGTTCTTGCCCATGTAGGGAGCCCTATATTATTACAAATCTTCCATCTGTATCTATTTTAGTTTTTTGTACTAGGAATCCCAATCTTCGGTGAATCAATGTTGGGACACCCCGTGATTGTGACAAGTAGTTAGTTGTGAAGGCCTGTGGACCCCAGGCGCGGCGGCCAAATGAATTGGTCATCCGTTCCGTAATTTGAGTTTCCTGTAGCAGAAGGATTTCGATTCTGTGTCTATTGGCGGATGCAATTTTTCCTGACTTTGATTGGATGCAGAAGCCCCTTCATATTCCACGTTAGTAGTCTGGCGATACTGGTCATCTGTTGGTGCACCATTCGTGGGGTGATTGTAATGTGAGTTCTATTTTGTTCGGTTTATGGCAGCCTTCTTCCTGTTGCACCCATGCCAGGGTTTCCATTTTTTTGTAACAACATTTATTAACATTTGGGCGACATAACTTCGTCCTATGCTGGCAACTGGCCAGTGACTTTACCTCTTCCCCCACCCTCCCCTTCCCCCCAATCGGGCGGTGTATCCCTCATAACCATATGCAACTTGCAAGCAAGAACATTTGACTTTGGTGGTGGTGGGGGGCCCGTGTGGCCCGCGCCGTAACTGCGCCACGGCTTCAAGTGTCTTGTAGATCGACGTGATGTTTGTGTTCTGGACTTTATGGCTATCATTGCTTTACTTGTGTTTTAGGGTAGAGGTACTTGTATCCGGTCTCGTTGGGTGGCTCTGGAATGTGGCGTTCGATAAATGCCATAGCGTCCTCTGGTGATTCAAAAAATTGTTTTACCTCCATGCTGGATGCGTAGCTTGGCGGGGAACAACATTGCATATATTACTTTGCGTTCTCAGAGTGTTCTTTTCACAGGGTCAAAAGATCTTCAGACAGTTTGGACTCCCATTGAGAAATCCGGGTAGCTGTGGACTCGGTTAGACTCGAATGACAGTGGGCCTTGTTCTCTTGCCAGGCGGAGGATAAGATCCCGTTCTCTCTAGCTGAGTAGTCTGGCTATAATAGTTCTTGGTGGTGCTCTGGGCTTGGGCGGAGGAACTGATGCCCGGTGTGCCCTTTCTATCAGGAATTGTTTTGAGAATTGTTTCTGGGAATAGTGAGTGGAGTAAGTCTTCCAGAAATTGTTCCATGGGCACATTGGACTTGCGTTCTGCCAGCCCGACCACTCTTGTGTTATTGCGTCTTGATCTAGATTATAAATCTTCACATTTGCTTTGAAGGGTCTTGACATCTTTCTGAATCTTATCCATGGTTTTGCTTTGGGAGCTTGTGGTGTCTTCTAATGTGGATACCCTGTCTTCTGCCTCAGTGGCTCTAGTGTTGAGTGTTTTTAAGTCTGTGCGGATGGAGGCGATGTTGTCACCTATGTCGTCACCTATGTCGTCCAGTTTGGCGTTCATGGATGCGAATCCTTTTTCCATAGCAGCCATGTATGGGGACATACTTTGTGTTAAGGGGTCAGAGGGAGGATTGTCGGGTGTTTCAGTGGTTTCAGGGTAGTGTACTTGATTGGGGGAGTTTGCAAATGCATCCATAGGCTCCCTTTTTCTTTTCCTTGTTTTTGGCACCGCCTGCCATGTTCATGCGTTTGGTATGGGTCGTTTGATTTATGACACTGTGTCCTGTGGGTCCAGGGCAGAGCGCGCGGGGGAGTTGGTGCCCTGACTTCAGTGATCAGAGTTCGGTAGTGGTGCCGGGAGGTCCGACTAGATGTTCGCCTCCTGGTGTTGTGGGTGCGAGTTCACGTGTTGCCCTTTGGCTTTGGTATGGATACTATGGGCACTGGACTGGGGAAGATGCAGGCGGTTATACTCCTTTGCAGATGCCGCTATGTGCCTGGAGTTTTAGTTTTAGTTTTAGTTACTCACATTGATATTATGGACAGACTGGCACTTGTGTTGCAGGCGGGTTGTCCGCTGCTGTTTTGAGTGTATGTCCGGTGTGGAGGATGCCCCTCGGGTCTGTCGTGGTGTTGCAGGCCGTGTGCAGGGCTAGGTGGCAGCTGGTGAGTGGGGCTCACAATTGTCTCCTAGTTTGCCAATCCGGATCGTGTATTGGGGGAAGGGGGGACCGCGGTCTGTGTTCCTTTGGGAGCCTGCAGTGTTGTCCTCCCCCACCCACGTACCTTGATGGCTGTGCCTGAGCCAGGTAACGACCTCCGCAGCGTGGTATTCCTTTCTGCCTCCGGGGAGCGGATCGACCAGAGAGCAATTAATACGCCTGGTCTGGCCCTAGGAGCCCGCTTCGACCCGGGCGGCAATGTGTGATATCGTCCGGGTTGGTGTCTGCAGCACACCAGCGTTTATCCCTTGGCAGCCAGGTCTCCGCGGTGGTAGGCAGCAGCAGAGTTCAATCCAGGCCCGTCAGTATCAGGAGAGTGTGTGAGGAACACTGCAGCCGCGACGGAGGGTGAAGTCTACCGCTCGCAGGCATCAGGCTCATCTCAGGGGCTCCAGCCCCGGGAGGATTTTTGGTGCGATTGCGCGCGGCGGCTAGGCGAGACGCCCAGAAATGGAGACAGTTTTTCCAGGCGGCTGAGCTGCGGGAGGCTCTGCAATTAGCCCGGTTTGTTCTGGGGGTGTTGATGCTCCTGTAGGGTCGCGCAGAAATGCAGGCTGTCATGTCGATCCGCAGTATTTTCTTTACATGATTTTTGTTGCTGCGGAGCTCACAGATCAGGCGGTCATCTTGTTCGGCGCATCACAGCGCCCAAAAAAAAAAGTCTAAGAATCTTGATCCTCCAAAAATCACAAACTGCATTTCGAAAGCCTTTTTTAAAGCGGTCTCTCTTCCCTTGGGAAGGTTACCGACAAGACATCCTGTGACCAAACAAGTAAACATCTCAAATAACTTGGAAGCCCCCTGATTGTTGACCCTTTCTTTCTAACCACTAAACACATGTAGCTGTAGTTCCCTGGCGATCAATGATTCGACTAAGAATACTGAAGTTAGAGTACAAACGTCCTTATCTGACAATCGGTGTGATCTGTCCCTCCCTAACTAACTTAGACCTCTTATTGAGGGAGATGGTGAACATTCTAGCGTTAAGCTGATAACATGCTCCACAGGAAATTTCTCTAATAAGGGTGGCCCTACTCTCCTCAGCAATGGTGTGTGGGTCCTGGGAAAGCTATTAAATACATTGTTTGAGTGGGTGGGGCAGAAGGAATACACTTCTCAAAGCGCATCACTCGCCCCAAGTGAACTGAAGAGGCTCTGTCCACAGTCCCCCCTGACAAGTTTAGGAAATAGGGCAAGTTCAAGAGAAGATTCTATCCATTCTCCCCCTTGGTGGTTTTAGGGAGCCGGAGAGGAGAGGAAATGTGGAATGCAGCACTGTTCACTTACTGCACTCATTCACTCCAAAGCTAGGTAGTGGTAGTAAATAGACCTTCACCGAGAATACTTGCGGTAAGCAAAGTGGTTCCAAGTTACATGCACTGCATATGAGAAGAGGTTATTTGTATTGAACCGAACAGGAATCCTTGGGTTACTCTCCCAAGTTTCTAGTTTAAAAGTAATACCTTATAGAGACATTGACAAAATTGAATTTCCATTTAGAGAAAGAACAGCTGGAGTATTAATATTTGCCTCACAAATTGTCTGATCTGATTATAAACTAAATTGATTCCCTTTCTCATTTGGGATTTGATTTTGCAATAAAGGTAACGAGGAGGGGGTCCTGATTGCATAGAGAATAAGATGACACACAGTGGCTCAAATCACACTAACAATCCAGTGCGTTTCTACGGAACACATGGCCAATTTAATACAAGTCGTAGAGTGCGATGTGATGTTTGGTGGTCAATATGTTTGTATAATGAATGATTTAGAGTCCCTGAAGTTAATCATGCGACACATGATCGGAGGCATGGAAACGGGTACTAACAAGTTTTCTATCCTATCATGGAAAGCTGTGGTCCCACCCATCTATTAAATAACCCTGATCTGGGAAAACAAATGGAATACACTATTATTTTAATACAGAAAACCTGGCCAACTGACGCAACGGGAGTGGATGGCTGTACATTTTTCTCCACAGCAGCTGAAGGTCCTAAGCGGAGGCCATTGGACGGGCTTGTTACCGTAGTAAAAAAGAATGCTGGTTTGTCTGTAGATAATTTGGTTATCACAAATAACAGGTTATTGGGAATCCAGATTTCTATTGTGTTGGCAGAGGAAAAAACATTGTTGAATGTATACTGGCACAATAAACCAATGTATTCTGGAGGAGGTAGCAGATCTTGTTTTCAATATAGTTTGATGGTTGTAGTGAGGGCTACATATTTTTAGGGGGAGGGATTTGAATTAATTTTGTTTTTCTGATTGAAACCCATGACTCGGGGCTACTCAGTATCCCGCCTCCTTAAAGACCAAGTACGGTGTAACCTGTCTAGAGACATTGAAATCTTTTGGCTTAACCCAACTGACTGGTTCTGTGCTGGGAGACTCACAATGTTACTCTGCATGGGCTAGTGGTTCAAAATAGGCGTTTTTAGATCATCTCTTTGTGGATGAGGTACACTTCCATAGGTGTATAACCTTTAGGGTTCTACCAACTGAGCTTAGCAACCACAAGATGATCACAGCCTTGTTTGGTGGCTCCTGCAGAGGGAATCTGGAGTCAATCTTCCCCCACTATCTGTTAATCAGGGTTTGAATAGAATCTCCTGGAACCCTCATGGGGCGGCTTTGGTGAATGGTAAAGCCGGGAGGTTACTGGCCTCCAGAAAATATTTACCTTTAATTTTAATCATTTTGATTATTTTTTGGTTGATCTTCTTGCCAATACTTTTTTGGTGGACCTTCTTGCTAACACCAGAAGCAAGAAAATCCTTAAAACGAATGTCCATTAATTTGATAGAGCATTATGGTTGCGAGAGAGGGATATGTGTGCGATAATGTCATTAAGAGTGACTCTAACTTGGATTTGCTGTCACGATTAAAGGAAATCAAAATAGAGAAACAATACTACTGCCAATTGGGTAAATTGTAGAAGCGTCAGCTATTACAAAACAATGCTGAATGTTTGATGAACTCACTGTGTCAAACAACCACCTTTGACATTCTAGTGCCTTATAAATCATTTAGGTAAAAACCAGGCGTCTTTAAAACTAAATCCCACTGGCAAACAGGATTGGGTTTCTTATTACCAGACACAATTGGGACATAATCCTACTCTTAACATTCCTCCCCTCATTCTCCCGGAGCCAGGCCCAGAGGACTGGAAATTACCTATTGATTTTGAGGAAATCACTGAAATCATCTGGGGCATTAGTAGCGCTAGGGCTCCTGGCCCTAATAACCTTTCCAACTTGCTTTACAGGAACGACCCGGCATACTGGTCTACCATTCAGAACATTTATTTTTGCCAGATTTTTAAAGATCAAATCCTCCTAGCAAGTTGGCAAACAGCCTTTTTATTTTCCATCTATAAGCAGAGCGACCATAACAATCCCTGCAATTATCGGCCTATCATTACTTCCTAAACATCTAGATGCATAGGTGGTTCATTCAGGTCGTACTAAAAAATGACAGGTGGGGTTTCAAAAAAAATCCACAGTACGAACATCATTGGCCTGTTAAAATGTTAAGTCTTGCTTTGAAGGGCACAGCACACACATGTTGTAAGTTTCAATTTCAGCTCAGCTTTTGATACTGTGAACAGGGCCCGCTTATGGAAGAAGTTGGCCAGTTGGAATATACATATGGGTCTTCCGAAATTAATAATTTCTCTTCATCCACACTCCAGTCAGGATTGGACTAAACTGGAGGGGTGAAACATCTGTACCCATTAACCCTATATCAGGAGTTAGACAGGGATGTATGTTGGCACCATACCTTTCATTTGTATATGTCCGACGTTGGTGATACTCTAGAGAAATCTGCATACTCCTACGTCCTGTCCCCTTTCCTCCATACTTGTGGGACATTCCGTCCTTCGGGATGGGACCAGAGCACTTTTTAATAGCATCAAAAAAAAAATCTTTTTTGTCCATTTATTTTTACGCAGCCCCACCTTCCTGAGCTCTGTCCAGTGATTTGCCCTTTAGTCCTTTACTCGTCGGGGTCAGACGCACTAGCATCTCTGGGAATATTTTCTTTTTGTTCCCTTGTCCTTCATTTTCCTGCTCCGGTTCCACGCTCATCTTTCTTCCAACTATGCCGAAGCGTTTGGGATTTGTCCTGTTCATTGTGCAAACGTCGTTTGATAGGGCGGATCCCCACTCTTTGCCTGGAGTAATTAGGCGCATAACACTAGTGGGACTCGTGCTCCTACTGCGACTCCCACTCCGTCCGGGCACTCCATCGTCGGCTTGTCAGGTGGGAAGAGGTGTTGCAGCGGATTCCTCCACATTTACAGCAGTTAATTGAAGAAAAATGGAGGCAACCAGTAATATCACTCCTTTTTAGGGCACCTCGCAGGGGACTCCTTCCCGGGGTCTGGGATGGGCTCAAGTAGCTCTGTTACCAGAGATCTCCCTGAGTATTCCAAGTCTCAGCTCGAGGTTCCTGTTGAGGTAACTAAATGTACTGGGGTTACCCCTGAGGGTCCCCATTTTGGGGCTATATCTAAGACCAGCACAATTGGGCCCCCTTCAAGGGCTCTGGCTTCAGGGGGTGACTTTAATCCTTCCCACTCTCAGGCCTGTGGTCGAACCGATCCTGCGGAGGGGGGCAAAGAAACAGTTAAACACTTTGTCTTCAAGTACCAGGTCCGTTGAGGTTCCCTCATTGGGGGCTAATTTATCAGCAGTCTCTAAGGTGTCGCAGAAACACTCTAGGTCTGCTATTACCGGCTCTACCAATGTTCCTTGTCACAAGGCTAAAATGGAACATAAGTCCCCTGATTCTCCTCTGGTGACCACACCCTCGCTGGCACCTGTGACGCAGTTCACCTCAGGCATTAAAAAATGGCGGTCCATCCCCTGTAGTCAACGGTGGCCATTTTCTCGGACCAACGTTCATGGCGGCTGGTACTGAGGGGCCTGTCTTTGGGGCTGTGCAACCCTTTACACGTTTTGTGGATAATAAGAACCCGTTACGCCCTCCAATGGATTGGCTTGCTTGGACCCTGCTGCCACACAGTCTAGCTCCCTCCTACGTTCGCTCCCTTGGTTTACATAGATCCAGTTGGTAGAGGACCATCCTGGCAACCACCCTCTTTGCGATCCTGGGGGTATGCATCTTCTGGGCAGCTTCTGCCCACTCCAGTGCCTAGACCTTCTTCTGAAGATGTGTTTTTTGGCAAGTTTCAGACGCTGATGCATTCTGATCCCATGAAGGCGTACTTTAAGGATTTATTTAAGGAAATCCATCCTAAGCCGCCTGAACCGGCTCCTGCTCTAGCAATCCCTCTGCCACTTCCTGTGGGGCCGCCTCCTCCACTGCCTCCACTTTCTCCTGTGGAAAAGACTCCTGTTGCGCAGTCAACCCTGCCCACGGGGCCTGAGGCGACCCGTGCAGCGGATCAGGTTTCTGCTCCTGCCTCACTGGATGAGGATCAAGCGGACCAGGAGAGCGACAACCCGTATGCTCCATTAGAGCCTTGCACGACCGGCTTGTGGCTATGATGGCGTTGCTAGACCTCCCAATACCTGAGCCTCCGGCTCCACAAGAAGGGGTACTTTCAGGAGCCTTTACGCTGTCGACACAGGAGTGCACTGTCCTGTTCCTCCAAAAGGATGTCCTGGCTGAAGCCCGCAAGGTCTGGGTAAAAAACAAATTCCGGGCAACACCTAAACAAGAAAATTGATGCTTGCTAAAAGCTACACGCGTCTGCAGACATATCCTTGTCTGCATGTCCACTCCCCTCATCAATGGTGGTGGCAGCAGCTACGTTCCAGTTGAAGCTGGCCTCTAGATCCTCCACTGCAGTGTTTCAGCTTCATGACGCCACGGGGGGAAAAAGGGTTTTTCCAATTGGGCTCTTCAGCTGCGTAAGGCTAATACTGAGTTTTTCCTGGCGGCTGCTAATGTCAAGCTGTGGAAGGAGCTCACATAGATTCAGGATTGTATTCCTCCTGATAGTTTGAAAGACTTTAAGGGCGGCTTATTCGATGCCAGAGTTCTGGTGCTGGATCTACTTGAGGCTTTGGCCCATCATGTAGACAATGCCTTATGGTCGGTTTAGACATCTCCCGCCAAGCACGCCTGCATGCTACTAAGTTTTCGATGGAAGTTCAGGACAAGGTGCTTGATCTCCCCTTCGAGGGTAAAGAGCTGTTCCACTCTTCCATGGATGAGGAACTCACAAAGACCATGGCAAAGTACTTAAACTGCCAAATCATTGTCGGTCCTTGCGAAAACCCCAGCAAAGGCACCTTGTACTTTGAGGTCGGGGTCTCAAACGAGGTACTTCTTAGCACTGGCAAAGCCAATAGGTTCCGAAGGAGGCCTTTAGGGAGCCAGGACAGCCAAAGTGAATGGACAAAGTCAAAGTTCTGATGCTGTTCTTAGACAAATGTTCCTAAATAGTCTGCGTTCAAAACAGAAATCGCTGCAACTCGTGAGGAGCACAAGCTGGAAGGACAATGCAGGTAAGTTGCAGACAACTTGGTGTAGAGTTAAATCGCACTCCCAAAGATAGGTAGCACCCCAAATGGCAAAAGGATAAAATCCCCCAAGCCCCACAATACCTTGAAAATTAAGTGTTCCAGCTGGCTGCCTTCAGGCTGCAATGCAGTAGACCTTTGTTCCTGGTCCTTGATCATGGTGACGAAAGGGAGGACGGCCGGTGTGCTCCTGTGGCAGCACTCGAGAGAGGGACTCGGCAGCAATGGATTACCGTTGATTCAGCAGCTTAGTGGTTTTGGTACCTTTTACTCAGCTCCAAAGAAGAACGGAAAGCTCCCGTTAGGATTTCCTTGATCCCCCGGTACTGGACTCTGGTGATGAGGGGACTCTGGATGCAGATTTCTTGCTTCTGTAGGGTTCTCTGGATGCCTACGAAGATCTGGCCTGATTTGGACTTCGGAAGACAATGCCCTCACAAGTGGTCGAGGTACCCTGGGTATTGGGCTTCTGCAGCCTCGGAAAGTCGCAGCATGTCAGGGGTTGCGCCAAAATAGTTTCTCGAGTCAGCAGAGCTGCAGGGCTTCAACAGGCACTTCACGGTCCAGGAGGGTGCTGCTGGCTTCCTCTCTCGTCTTCTGCTTCAGATGTTTTCCTATAGTGGTAGACTCTTAGTCCCTATAACCTCACATTTTATGCAAGTTCCCATTCATTCACAGCCCTATGCTATCAGTCATACTGCAGGGTGTCTGTCCTCCGGGACAGCCAGCCGGCCAATAGGAACTGTTTTAACTCGGGCACGCCTAGAGACAAAGGAAAGGGAAGTTTGAGATCCCTCCCTCACTTCTGCTTTCCAGAGCCTGGGCGGGCCTCAGGGCTGAAGCCTGCCGAAGGCAAACTACACAAAGGACTCAAACCTGATGCAAACAGAGTAAAAGCCCTGAAGAAACTAATAAGAAATGGAGAAGAAAAGACTGGAGGCGGGGAGGGGGGTATTTTGGGAAAATAGTCACCCTTGTGTGCAGCACTTCAGCTGAGGTATCAGCCTGCAGATACACATCGCCAGGTAGTAAAAAAGAAACCACTGCCACCAGCCATTCAAGTGAGTTAGTGTAACAAAATGTTACATGAGGAATGGGTTAAAGGAATTACTAGGTAACCACCCCCCCCCCCCTCCCCGTTACCCCCCCAGCATTCCACGTGGGGTGGTGTGTGCTGGACCCATAAAGCAAAAGGTAAGACAGACAGGGGTCATCTTACTATTCTTGGGAACCCTAGTTCACCCAAGAAAATGTAGTTGAACATTAAGAGAAGTCCAGGGGACTTCTCAGTGGTACTGCAAAAAGGTGCTGTGTGTCGCAATGCAAAAGCAGATGCCTATGGAGATTACCAGACTCCATAAAACAGTAAGGAACATAGAAAATCATAGTCAGGAAAACGCATGCGTGAGTGAGAAAAAGGTCCCACTCACTCTGGGGTAAAAATGTTTAAGCCTGGAGTCCAGCAATTAAGCTGGGGGTCTCTAAGGTTGGAGAATTAGCACAGAAAAGACATTTCTTCCTAACATATGATGTTGTTTGCTGTGTTTGTTAGATGTGGTATTCTCCCTGCAGCTAAAATGTCACTGTGAATTATGGAACCGCATCACCTAATGTGTCTAAACCATTGTGGGTACTTGTTGGTGAGGAAATTGGGGTATTCCCGTTGACCGCTCTCTAATTTGGTGATATCAGTAAGGTACATAGAGGTGGGGTTGGCATAGAGGATAATAGTGGGTTGCCTGAGGGCTCTGTGGTTACCTCTCAATGAGCCATAATTGTTACCTACTATTACTTTCACGCTAACCATTTTACTTGTCTTCTACTGCATTTTCTTCACTCGGAAGGACATTGTATTGTACTTTTGAGAACAGGATTATTACATATAGTGGTCCTTACACATTTCTTTTGTGCAGTGCACTTGCCTATTAATGTTGTGGTTGATCTATTGCCTTTTTCTATCCAAAGAATATATTTTGATAGAAGTAGTTTGCGGATGATCTCATTTGTTAGCCCTGTTACCACCTCTCTCACCATCTTAGAGTTACACCTGAGTTGCTCTGCCGCACTGCCACTTTGGAGAGTCTGGTGAAACTTTAGGAATCCCTGGTACCCAGGTGAGAAGACCTACCCAAAGACCCTGTCTACCGGGTTTGAGGAAAATCTCCCCAACATTCACCTCTGTAACCTGCCACTTATTGACATCTGGAAAATCCACCTGAATGCTACATTCCTCTGCCGAGGCCCGCCAGTCTGCTGAGGAAGAAGGTTGCTTCTGCAGCTCCCCCGGAACTCTCTAATACTTTTGAACTATTTTGTTCTGTTGGTTTCTAGGGACAACTTGGTGACATTTCTTAAATTCCTTAAATGTTCTTTAGAAAATTACCTAAGTGTAAGATGTGTTCGATACATATTGCTACTGTGTTTCGTGAGACAGTTGATCTTTACTACTCCCCTGCTAATTATATTTCGAATGGATTGTGTCCTCCAACGTATTGCACATATTTGCCATGTAATGTCCACAGCTCTGTACTTCAGAAACTTTTTCGGCAGAGGGCATCCTGCATCGATGGCGTTGGGTCGATATCCCTCGAAGGCCTCCGTCAAGGGCGACATCACCGGATGTTATAAATGGGACGCACAGCGCCCGTAGCCTCAGTTCAGTTTTTTCTGAAAACGTGTTTGCTTCGGAGACTCAGCGTACCTCGTGTATTCCTCGGGGAAAATGTCGTCTTCTTCGACCCCTCCGACTCTGCGGTCTGGCTTCAAGACTTGCCTGGACTGCAAGTCTAAGATGTTGATTACCGACCCGCATTGCATTTGTTTGTGGTGCTTGGGCGAGAGCCATGACACCGACGACTGTTCTTAATGCCAGTTGCTGACTGCTAAGGCCTTGCAGAAGCGTAAGGGGAAGCTTCTGGTAGATGGGGGTTCTAAACCCAGTAAGTCCCGTAAATCTAATGGGATTTCCACCGACGATTCGAAAGATGACTCTGTCGGAAGGGGTCCCGGGGATCTTGGTCCCAGAGTGGTTCCCGCCATTCGTCGTCCTCGTCTCAGCAGTCCAGGAAGCGCCGTCACTCCTCGGAAGATGGCGCTGCAAGGAAAGTGGCTCTAAGAAAATAAGTCCTCGACTCCGGAGGAATGGGCTGCCTTCAGGGAGCAGATGCTGGCAATTTTCCAATCCCAGGGCACAGTTCTGTCCGCGCCTTCTGATGAAGCTGGCAAGGAACGGTCTCGATCCGTGGCTCTTACGCCTTCGGGCTCAGGTCCTCAGCGTGATCCTCATCGGGAACCTTCGAGGTCCCATTCGGACAACGCTCTGGAGGGTCGCAAGAGATGTGCTTCCAGGTCTCGGTCCACGTCACCAGCAAGACCGCAGAAACCTAGTAAGGGCTTGAGGTTGATGTCGACTCCGTCGGTGCCGTGTCCATCGGATGCAGCCGTCGGCGACACCGAAGCCATCGGTGCCCTCGACGCCTTGGGGGCCTTTTGGCTGAAATTTGCTGACGGAGATCGCTGGTACTGTGGATCCTCCAAGGAAGCCTACTTCCAAGTCTGAGAGGCCTGTTAAGGACTCAAGACCCTCTACTTTCCCGAGACAGGACTTTTACCTCCCTCTAGATGACATCTATGAGGAGAGGTCAGATTTAGATTTTGGCCCTGTTGAGCCTGATGTGGCTCTTGTCTTTTCAGGGGATAGTCAATTGGAAGAGTTCATGCAATCTCTTCCTGATGCCTGCGGCTTGGACACTTCTCCTGAGGTGGTGTTTGGTCGGCCTGAGCCTGGAGCTCATGCTGAGTCGTCCTATAGGAGACTGATGGGCCAGGGTCACTGAATATCTTGGTTGGTCCAGTCCTCCTGAAGCTTTTATTCGGGATGACCTAATGAATATTTTGGATCAAGGTCCGTCCTCTGACCCAGTGTTGTATATCTGAAAGGCGCAGGAATCCCCGCTCTCTGGATTAGGGTATTGGCATCAAAACTAGTCTCAGAAAAAAGATCCAGAGGATACAATTTGAAAGGCTCGTATTAAGGGTTTTATTAAGCATAATACATTTATTATTGTGTGAGTTTAACCACAATTTAATTTGCACTCAAGCAATTATTTATTTAACATGGCAGGAGAATTCTTTTTAAAAAAACACATCGTTCCATAAAATCCATAATATTAAATCATTCATACATTCATCCACATCCATACGGCATACATAAATTAATTCGTACACATCAATAAGTACAAGATAAAACACATAACAAATATCACAATTCATCAACAATTCAATTATTCTACAAGAAATATTTTGTGCAAAACAAAGAGCATGGCCACAGTGGTTTTTGTAGGTGGTCAGCAGTTAGGATAGGCAAAGAATGGAAGATCTTCACAAATGGCCTTATCCTGGATTTCTCTACCGGTTTCGACGTGTTAACGTTGTTTGTGTTACGTCTTCATCAGGAGATGATAATATATTTTCTAAAAACAAAACCAGTATAAACACATAATTTTCCCTAAAGAGATATAAGAACAGTGGAGAGGAAGAAAAAATGAGAAAGTGCAAATGCATAACTTCACCGTGTTCAAATTTGGAGTAGAATAATCTACTATTGTCCTGCTCATACCCTCAAATATATATATCTGGGGTTAACAAAAGGCGTCGTGTAGGGAGTGCTACCAACAGAGATCAGTGTCCCTGGACAAGGCTGGAATAGATCATGACTCGAAACAGACCAATTGTGATGCAAAGAGAAGCGTAAACCATGTACGGAGTGACAGCCCAAATTGTGAAGTCTGTACAGTTTTTTAGACAACCCCATACACTAACCTTGGAACCACCAACAAGTCAATCCGTGGTGTGTATTTATAAAGAACTGAAAACGCTGTCATAAAGATTGGCAGCGTTCAAATCAGAGTTCCTGCTTGGCAGATAGCTGCACTTGGTGCTCCAATCTGTAGGGGTTTTAAAATGAGAAGAAGAAATCAGGGACCCTCTGTCAAGGAGTCAAAGCACATATTTTGCATGTGAGATTGCAAAATCAGAGTCAGAAAATCAGGAAAGATGTCGAAGGCCAACAATGGTCTTACACAAGAAAACCGAGTCACGATGGTACTGTGAGTGGTGCTGGTGACGCACCTCACAAGATGTTTTTTGAGGCAGATGCTGCAGTTACAGGAAGAATGGAGCCTGGATGTGACTTATTTCGGCAGCCACAGCGGAAGAAAAAGAAAGAGAAGAACAAAACTAATAAATAGTTGTACTCTCAGCAAGGAAGAGTGTAAAAAAGGATTTAAGAAAAAAAGTTTAACAAAGAAAGATTTGTGATATAATTAGTGTCATGATTTAGGGTCAAGTTGGTTATTATCTAAGGAAAGCCAAATGGGCATTACAATAATGATGCTAAATTGGGCTTATCAAAGCGGAACAATCCGTGTTTAAAGCATATATCAGCTAAATAGCTGCATATGCCAAATGGGCAACAAAGATGCATCCAATTAAATTAGACTAACTTACTTAAGGTAATCACGGTGTTCAGGCATGAATGTATGCCCAACTTACCTGAAGCTGACATCCGCTGATGCGATGGAACTATCCACGGGTAAAATCACGCACTCAAACTTTCCCGGACCTTCTCTGGGGACAGAAAACGTGCATCTGACTGACAGAGCTGTTGGAGCGTTTAACGCACACAATCATCACGTGATCATGTTACGCAGCGTCCTTTGGGCGTCCACAAGCTGTTAAGCAGCTGATTGTACAAATGCGTGACTTAAGCATTTCACAAACAATGTGGAAAAACTGTGCAGCATATATACCGTGCTATTATAGGGAAACACTAAAGTTCCCAAACATTCCAAAACGTGTCCAAGGGAACACGTTAACCCCAGATGTATAATCACCACCAATCGGCGACTTGATTAGAACGCGAAACTTAAGCCTTCCCCCTAATCACCTAATTTCAGACTCCACGGCATCTCCTGTATCCCGCACCTAATCACGTGAGAAACCTCCTCGACATTATCTACACTGGCCCCAGCAGCACCGCCACAGAAGTCGGCACGGCCACACAAAGCCGCGAAAAAGACTCGGCACCATACAAAAACAACCCGGCGCCAGCTCGAGGAATGACCCAGTGTTACCTTTTCATTTGACGTTGCAGAAAAGGGTGGCGGCTGCTTGGCAGACACCGGAATCTCTTCCGGCATCCAACAAATCCGGCATCCAACAAAAAAATACTGCCCTTCTGGTAGCGATCCCAGCTACATTTCATCTCACCCCACTCCCGAGAGTTTGGTGGTTCAGGCGGCTACGGCCACCTCGAGGCAGGCGGCGTACCCTACCATCCCTCGTGATAGGGAGGGCAAACGTTGCGGCGGTTGGGCACGCAAGTTGTTTACTGCAAGGGAGTATGGCGCTAAAGTCGGCCAACTCCACTAGTTCCTTGGCAAGATTTTTACACACACTGTGGAATTGTTCATCTTGGGGCTGAGCATATTCTTGAAGGGGAAGAAAGGGGGAGGGGTTCCTTGCTCTCGTGCAAGATGGCAAGGATGCCATGTGTGAATCCCTTCAGTCGGGTTTGGACATGGCCAACAGTATTAGCAAGTCCATGGCTGCGAGCACCGTTATACGCAGATTTGCGTGGTTGCGGAAGTCTGATTTTGCTCCGGATGTGCAAGCCCGTCTTTTGAACATGCCCTTTGATGGCACGCATTTGTTTGGCTCAGGCAGCTGCCTCTTTGCCTTCAGGCGCTGCCGCAGCCGCTCCAAAGCAGTCATGAGGCCATGTTCCATGGTTCGCAAGTTGGGGGCAGACTGTCTCAGCATCTTGAAGAATGGCGAGCTATTACTTCGGATGAGTTTGTTCTGGATACCATAACCCACGGCTACTGCCTTCCCTTCCTAAAGCAGCCTCACGACAATCCACCGGGGAATCTCTTTGAAGCTTCCAGATCCGCTCCTCGTGCATGAAATCCTGACCCTGCTGGAGAAAGGCGCTATAGAACTGGTGCATGTAGCTGAGAGGAACAAGGGATGCTTTTCCCCATATTTTTTTATTCCAAAGAAGGATGGGGGATTGAGACCCATCTCGGACTTGCGTTGGTTGAACAAGCTTCTCAGGAAGGACAAGTTCAAGATGGTCACTCTTTATCAAGTCCTACAGGCCCTTAGTCTCCAGGATTGGTTGGTGTCTCTGGAACTACAGGATGCTTACTTTCATGTGTCGATTCATCCAAAGCACAGAGTACCTGAGGTTTGAGGCTGGCAGCTTGCACTTTTGGGTCCTGCCATTCGATTGACCTCCACCCTGACGGTCTTCACCAAGCTGATGGTGGTGATGGCAGCGTATCTCAGGTGAGGGGGGGAATTCACGTCTACCCCTACCTGGACAACTGTCTGATCCGTGCGCGTTCTCCCGAGCAAGCAACAGATCATCTCGGTCTCACCTGCCGCTCCCTCCACAAGCTGGGCTTCTCACTCAATTTCAAGAAGTCGCATCTGACACCTTCCCAACAGCTCCAGCACATCGGGGCTGTGTTGGACACGTCCTTGGAAGTGCTGCCCTCCCAAGGTGAGGGCTCATCACATTGTGCAGATGGTGGACAAGTTTCAACATGCCCAGCGTCTCCTGACTTTCGAATTCTTAAGGTTGCTCGGCCTCATGGCATCCTGCATTTTTCTGGTGCTATAGGCCAGGCTGAGGATGAGATCCCTGCAATGGGTCCTCAAGATGCAGTGGTCACAGTTCTCAGGCAAGATGTCGGATCCCGTTCAGATTTTAATCCGTCTCCCAGGATCTTCTATGGTAGGCCAACGAGGGGAACCTGATGAAGGAGGAGCCGTTTTGGCCACTCTCGCCGGAAGTGATTGTAGTGACAGATGCTTCCCTCACAGGATGGAGAGCTCATGCCGACGATCTGACCGCCAGCGGTTGTCTGTTTCTGTCGGAGTCCAAACTCCACATCAACCTGTTAGAGCTGAGGGCCATCAGGCTCGCCCTGAAGGCTGTTCTGCCATCTGTGCGGGGGAAGAGTGTCCTGATCATGACGGACAATACAGTGGCCATGCGTTACCTCAACAAAAAAGGGCGGGGGCTAGGGTCACTCCCGTTGTGCAGAGGGGCAATGCAGCTCTGGTTCTGGGTAATCCAGCAGGGGATTTCGCTCTCAGCAGTTTATCTGGCCGGAGAGGACAATGCGGCGGCGGATGCTCTGAGCAGGCAGAGCACGATCTCTCACAAAGTCCTTCTGGAGATCACCGCCCTTTGGGTAACCCCCTCAAGTGGATCTATTCGCCACCAGTGCTAATCAGAAGTGCAAGAGCTTCTGCTTAAGGGAATTTCCTCCGAGAGGAGCCTTAGAAGACTCATTCGTAGTGGATTGGTCATTCTCACTTCTGTACGCGTTTTCTCCAGTCCCCGTTATTCCTCAAGTGTTAAGGTGGTTACGGAGCCCACATGATCCTCATTGCTCCGGATTGGGCCAGGAGAGCTTGGTTCCCGGACCTTCTAGAATTGTCCATCTGCCCTCCGCGCCGTCTTCCCTACCGATAGGATCTGCTTTATTGCAAGAGGCAGGGGAGGGTGGGGGTGTGTGTGTGGTTCTCCATCTAGAGGAAGACTCTCAACCTTCACGCTTGGTATCTGAAAGGTTGAGGTATAAGGATTGGGACTTTGCGGATGACGTGATGGAGGTGTTGCTTTCGGCCAGGCGGCTGGCAACCAAAGCCCTGTACCGTTGGCATAAGTTTTGCGACTGGTGCAGCGGTCAAAATGTTGATCCTTTTCAGTGTTCCATTCCCGTGGTTCTGTCTTTCTTGCTTTCTTTGGCCCACAGGGGCCTTCAAGTAGGTACCATTAAGGGTTACCTGGCGGCGCCGTCTATCTTCAAGTGCTCGTCTGAAGAATGTTATTCCGTTAAGATTCCTTTGATTTCCCAATTTCTTAAAGGGCTCACTAATGTGTTCCCACAGTCTCCATTGCAGGTGCCTTTTTGGGATCTGAATTTGGTCTTGAAATTCCTGATGGGTGATCCGTTTCAACCTTTGTACTCTTGTCCTTTGAGACTATTCTCTTTCAAGACAGTCTTCTTGGATGCGGTTACTTCCGCTCGCAGAGTGAATTGCAGGAACTTTTATCTAAGCTGCCCTTTACTGTGTTCGGCAAGGATAGGATTGTACTGAGCGTACGTCCTTCCTTTCTACCTAAGGTAGTGTCTGAATTTCATTTAAGCCACAAAGTGGTTCTTCCGTCTTTCTATCTTCCTACTCATCCTGGTAAGGAAGAGGAGCGACTCCATAGGCTGGACCCTAGGAGAGCTCTGAGCTTTTATATTCCTAGGATGTCCAGGGTCAGAGTGGACGATCAACTCTTTGTGGGGTATGCTGGACGCCGATTGGGCCAGGCTGTTACCAAACAGACCTTGTCCAGGTGGATAATACTCGCCATTACTGATTGTTACTGATTGGCGGGCAAGGACCCTCCTGATGGGTTACAAGCTCATTCCACTAGTGGCGTGGCTACTTCTCCACAGCCCTGCAGCAGGGAGTTCCTAATAAGAATATTTGTGATTCAGCCACATGGGCTTCTATCCACTACTTTGTTAAACATTACTCCCTGGATACACTCCATGGTCAAGCTATGGCCTTTGGTAAGGCGGTTCTTTATTCTGCCATCTGATTGGGTACTCTAAATTCTTTTCCCTCCTCCATTTTCTGGTACTGCTTGGGAGTCTGTCAAAGATGTGGAATACGTTGAAGGACACAATCCATTCAAAGAACAAGTTACTTGGCAACTGCTAACGTTCTTTCGATTGGATGTTCCTCCAACGTATTCCACATCGCCCTCCCAGCTTGCCCGACTGTAGAATTTCCTATGCTTTTGCAAATTACGTTTCTGCAAGGCTCTGTGCAGTCAAGCAGGCATTGGATATGTGCATGTCACATGTTATGGAGGAAAAAACAAACTGAGGCTACGGCGCCGTGCGTCCCATTTATAACATGCAGTGACATCGCCCTCGACGGAGGCCTTTGAGGGACTTCGACCTGACACCATTGACGCAGGACGCCCTCTGCCGTAATATTTCCAAAGTACACAGCTGTGGACATTACATGTCAAAGATGTGGAATACTTTGGAGGAACATCCATTCGAAAGAATGTTACCAGTTGATAAGTAATTTGTTCTTTGGTTGGTGTAAAAATCACAGTTCAACACTTTATGAAGCCATTTAAAGTATTTAAGATTGTACTAGCCTCTATTTTCCTAGTGGGCTTTAAATGTGTTGTGGGTGTTTTATAGACCATTTACTATTATTAAAATACATAGGCTATCTTTAGTACATGCATACAACTTTGTATTTCTTGATCTTTACCTTACACTAAAGAGTATAGTTTTCAGTAAGTGAATAATACTTTGTGTGCTTCTGGGTTGACCAACTGTTCTTTGACCATCTCATACACATCCTAAAAGTGAAGGTTGGCTTCTCTGTCAAGCTTCCATTGGGTAGTCTGTAACTTTGTAAATCCCCTGTCTCTAACTAGAGGATAGTTAGTCTTTCAAAGCCCTCAACAGGACACTTGAAACATCTCCCTAACTGACACATTGCACTGTTTTCAATCAATCATTTGACTTTCAGGTGGTTATTCAAGCTATTCAGGTCTTATTTATGCAACATAATTGAAAAGTAGCCGCAGCCTATTTTGACCGTGTATGCCAGGTATTTTTCCTCAAAGTCCTTATGCTCTAGGACATTAAATATATTTTGTGATTTTAAAGTCTTTTCTTTGTAAACTCTCTGCAACTCTTTACTTTAAGAATTAAGTCGAAACATGGCAAAGGTTCTGGACCAAGAAAGAGATGCATGGATTCATCAGATGAGGAAGACGATGACGATTATGACAAGAGAATATCACGTCGCCAAACTGCCTCAAACGTGTGTTACAAAGAAGATGAAGAAATGAAAACAGACTCTGATGATTTGCTTGTAGCCTGTGGGGCTGATGTTCCACAGCCTGATGAAGATGAGTTTGAAACAATTGAAAGAGTTATGGAATCGCGCATTGGACGCAAAGGAGGTATTTATCTTTTGAAATTACATGTTTTAAACGTTCTCCCCCTTAATCTTCCTCCTGCACCTAAATGTGTTATTGTGTAGTTCTGCTCTCTGGAATGGGACTTT
This sequence comes from Ambystoma mexicanum, assembly GCF_040938575.1. Lineage (NCBI taxonomy): Eukaryota > Metazoa > Chordata > Amphibia > Caudata > Ambystomatidae > Ambystoma > Ambystoma mexicanum. The sequence continues at coordinate 803,439,051 of NC_090935.1, read as the reverse complement.
GTTTTTAGTCATTTGCTGTTTGGGTATGCTTATGCCACTGGTCACTTTAACACAGTGCTTCTTTTTTTTTATATATCTGTGGGAATGCAATGTGCTGTGTTAAGATGGGTGGGACGAATTAACTTCTACCATGTAGGACTACAAGGATGAACAGAAGCTTAAGAGCGTACGTAGTCCTCACACTTCTACAAACTAAGAGCAAACAGGCTCAGTAAACCAAGCATAGCCTCCTCCTTTTGTGGTAACGTGTATTGAGGGAAGGTTACACTTTCAAGAGGGGTGTGAATGAGGTTCAATAGCAACCCAAACAGCCAAGTATAACAGTCCAAAAATAAAGGAATGTTCAATGAAGGTGCTATAACCAGTTGGTGGCGAAACACATTACATGCACCCTCTGCTGCCTGCTTACTGTGCTTATTGAATAAAATTGCTTTCTACGCTCCACGTGAGTTTTGGGCTCTATATGTCAGCGCACGAGTGTGGTCCAGGAAATGGTTGAGTGTCTTCATATTTGAATATATATTTCTGGAGCTTGTGGATCTGCGTAGATCACATGCTCTGCATAGTCCGACATCTAGTGGAAGTCGCAGAGTATTAAAAGATTTATTTTTGAAGCTCAAAAACAGACATCGACAGGATGCGTTTATTAATACTATCCCTAGTGTGACGTGTACTGTACCCATGGTCCTTCACGCGTCAAGATCGCTCATATTGTATTTTCCTTCCATCGTAGTCTGTCGCAGACATGGACATCCCCTTCTATTTTCGCCCATCTGCCCTTTTAAAATATAATGGACAAAACTCCATTTAAATATTGCCTCTCCTGTCACTGTAAAGTCCCATGGAATTACATGTTCCAAGTGTGCAATCACTGTCTCCCGAGGGATCACGCCGAAAAGGATTGTAAATCCTGCCATCTTTTCCGGCCTAAAACCCTGAAGGATTGGAAGATGAAACGCTGGGCCGCTCACGCTATGCAGGTCGAGGCCTCCATAGACTTAATGGAAGACTCCAGCAATGGCAGTCTCAGGGTCTGTCAGAACCCCAGGTGCGTGCCCCCGACTCAGAGAAGCAGGCCAGCAGTCCTGTGATGGAGAAGACGGCCAGGGCCCTCTCAAACACACTAAGGACATATCCATTGACCGACTCTTGGTGACACCGTTGAGTGTCGAGGCCCATGTCGTGACCAGGGATGAAGCCTCTGGTTCCTCACTGTCCTCTGGGCCCTCGCGCGCACTTTTGCCTCCTGCCAGTTCCCGAAAGCGAAGATCGGTTCGGAAACCGCATAAAAAAGGCCCTTCTTTCGTGCACCGAAGAACAGGCGGCGAAAGCCATTTCGGCGTCCCCAATGAAAACGCCAAAAATGCAAGCGATAATTAAGAAACACGTTGGTGCTTCACTACTCAAAGCAAGGTAGCCGAAAAAAGTTTTGACGCCCTTGACCCCAAAGGACACCTAGGCAGAGTTTTCTAACCCCACAGACTCCCTCTCTGGGGCTTTGCGCGATAAGGTTACCACACCCCCCTCGCCCACGCTTGTTAGATGTCACTGCCTCCCAGGCCCCTGACATTTCGGGCTTCCCGCCCTCATGCCATTTTAAACCTGAGCAATGTAATACATTTTTTGGCATAATGTCCTGTTTCGTAGACTTCGTGGACCGACACCCCGACCAATTGATAGTTCTAAGAGACGCCGCACAGCCAGGGGCATCAGCAGAGCCACCCCCTGCTTAAAAATCACACCTTGAGCCACAGCCAAGCACCTCTGCTCTAGGCACTCCTCCCTAAGCATTCCAAGACCCCTCTCTGGACTCATATTATGACGACCAAACAGGCCCAGGGTCTCAGGGTGACCTCTATGGCTAAGACTAATTTTATGACGCTGTTGACATTTGCATAGTACAGTCGGCGGACCAGCCGGTAGCAGATTCTCCGGTTGACAACCAGTAAAACGAACTGCTGCTAAAGGCGGCGCAACATTTCAAAACTGACACTCCGGAGACACAGGTCGACAAGGACTGAGTGGAAGATATCCTGGTGCACAAGAAGGCCACCACCCAGTTTATACCTTTCCTGATATCGATCCAGAGACTTGTCCAACAATCCCTACTAACGCCTTATTTTACCAGGGCGGTCAACCCAAGGATAGAGTAGCTATTGAGACCCGCACCTAATGACCCGCTGTATATTGGGGCCAGCTCAGACCAGATTCCCTAGTGGTCACTACCACCAGAAAAAGGGCAGGCACTCCCCTACCATCAGCAGAAGCCCCGCCAGACAAGGAGAACAACAAGATGTATACGTTTGGGAGAAAGATCGCCGCCTCTGCAGCATACAAGAATTGCTAACAATACTATACTAGTAGCTAGTTATGGCTGCCACAAATGGGATGAGCTGGAACGACAAATAGAAAGTCCTAGAATCACTAAAGGCTCAACTGCTTAAAACCACCTCAAAGGGCAAACAAATCTAGAACTGCATCCTGAAGAACAATCTTGATGTGGGGGATAACTCAGGATGCAAGATAGCAGAGGGAGCCATCATTAAGCAACAGGCAGTCAGTGTTTAAGCTAGAGGCTCGAGCAACCCTCTTAAATGCCAATAGAGCCAAATGTATTATTTGGGAAGGCCGTAGAGGACTCTCTCAGGAGTGCCAAGGACGAGTACAACACTCTTTAAATCCCTTGGGCAGTTTACTAACAGACCTTATTTCCAACTGGGTTCCCTAAACTGTAGGATTTCGGGGCTAGGGTGCGCAACGCTCCTCAGGCTACTCTCAGGGAGGGTCCTGGGACCAGTCACAAGACCAAGGTTCCTCGTCCAACTTTCAAAGTGGTTGTTTCAAACTGGTCAGAGGCAGGGGCAGAAACTCACCTGGGAGAGTCTCAGCCCCTCCCAAACAATGACATGCCGTTTCAGGTACCTTCACATGCCACTCCAGTAGGAGGCCGAATCACCCAATTCACCCACGCATGGGAGGGGATATTTTCAGACCAGTGGGTGTTGTCTACCGTGAGAGGCGGTTATTGTAGTACAAAGACCACCCTACCGCCTGCCGAGACCGATGAAGATGACAGCAGAAGAACAAACAATACTGCTGGAGGAAATAAAGGCGCTACTCGACGAGGACGCCATAGAGATTGTCCCGGCAAACAAGGTAAACAAGGGTATTTATTCAAGGTACTTCCTTGTGCCAAAGAAAGACGTTACCATGCGCCCCACAAACGTTTCGCTTGACCACGCTCCTGGAGGTGATTCCAATCCTGAAACGGGGAGACTACATGACGACGTTGGACATGAAAGATGCATACTTTCGTACTTCAATGCACCATGTGCACAGAAAAATGCCCTTTTCAGGATGACTGGAGCATACTACCAGTTCAGAGTACTTGAATTCGGCATCGCCTCAGCACCAAGAGTATTCACTAAGGTGCTCATAGTAGTGGCGGCACACCTGCGCAGAAACTCCATCCCAGTATACCCTTATCTGGACAAATTTGAGGGGATTCCTTAGTGATTAGCCAGTGCTAATCACTGAGGAATCCCCTCAAATTTGCAAATTAAATACGCAAAAGTCTATTCCCCAGCCAAATAAAAAAGATTCTTGGGGCTATTCTAAACACAAAGGAGGAGCTGGCATTCCCCTTAAACGGGAGAGGATGAAATATGCTGTTCAGGTACCTCAATACAAGGTTGGTCGCCAGATAACTGTATGCGAAGCAATGCATTTGCTCGGGATCAAGGCCTCTTGCATTCATTTAGTTCCTCGAGTGCGCCTGTGTTCAGTGCGGGAATGGTTTGCGGAACACTGGTCTCAGGCAAGTGGACAGTGGGACGATCTAGTAGTTTCTCTAGCCCTGGTCCAGGCTATTTGCTGGTGGTCCAAGGGCAACCGGTTAAAAGGAAAACCTTTTCACACACTACCAGCTCAAGCGAGCCAAACTACAGATACCCCACCACACAGCCCATGGACATTGGACACACGCTACTGCCCAAAGATATATCAACTTCCTGGAACTCTTGGCAGTCCTCAATGCTCTTCAGGCCTTTCAACATCTCAAGGGTTAGACGGTGTAGGTCCTCACAGACAGCACCACAGCCATGCTCTCTCTAAACAAGCAGGGAGGCTCACGCTCTATAAGTCTGTCCAAGCTATCCCAAAAAATATGGAAGTGGGTACTCAAGCGGGACATGTTCTAGACATCTCAACATGTTTCAGGGAACGCAATTCTCAAGCAGACACTCTAAGCAGACACCCTCTACCAGAAGAACACGATTGCCAACTCGACAGATAGCCTAGACAGAATATTCACACTATGGGGTCAACCCCCACTAGACTTGTTTGCCACAAAGCTAAACACACAATGCCCAGATTTCACGTTCAGGTTTCCCCAACTACGGTTCAATGGGAACGTCCTGTGGATGAACTTTTTAGGAATATTTGACCACGGGTCAGGGGGGAGGGCGGTGAGGGGCATTGAGCCAAGTCGAACACTAGCCAACCACCCACCAAGGCATAGTCTTAACAAGAAGAACGCATCCTGTTGGAAGAAATCAAAGCACTGCTACTAAAGGACGCCATAGAAATCGTGCCGGCAAACCAGGTAAACAAGGGTATTTATTCAATGTACTTCCTTGTGCCGAAAAAAGACCTAACAATGCACCCTGTCTTAGACCTGCACCCTGCAAACACCTATGCCAAGCCACAAGAATTCTGCATGACAACGCTACAGGAAGTAACCCCACTGCTGAAACGGGGACTACATGGAAACCTTGGATATGAAAGATGCATACTTTCATATTTCAATGTTCTCAGCGCACAGAAGATTCTTGAGCTTCAAAATAGCGAACCAACACTACCAATACACAGTGCTACCCTTCTGCATAGCCTCCGCTCCAAGGGTATTCACCAAGGTACTAGTGGTAGTGGCAGTGCATATACGCAGAGAATCAATCCCATTGTACCCTTATCTGGATGACTGGCTGATAACAGGGGATTCTGATGCTTGTTAATCTGCTTAGATTCACATGCTGTGCATATGGTCCGACATCCAGTGGTAACCGCAGAGTATTGCATCTTGTCTTTCGGGGGACCGAAAGGGGACTTCGGCATAGGCGTGTCTGAAACACTATCCCTATCGTGACGTGTGTAGTACCCAAAATCCCTCACGCGCCGAGGTCCCTCAGATTGTTTTTTTCCGCCCAGATAACTGGTCGCCCTATAGCGGAGCGCTTCATGAGACATTGTTTATCTTACCGAATTGTCGGTTTAATCCCCGTTAAGTCACTTCGCTTATCAAGAACATCTTCGACGAAGACTACGGGGGTACCGTCTACGGCTGTGGATTCCGACACCTAAGATCCGGCGTTCGGACCTCCATGTGGTCGGGCCTTCTGGCCGGCCTACACAGTAGGGAGAGTGGGCTTGGGGTTTGCCATACCGCTATGATGTCTTTCCTCTTTTCCACTTCTTTCCTTTTTGGTCTGGTCACCCTACCCTTCTGCTATGGAAAGGACTCCATTTAGATTCTGCCCTCGGTGAAGGGTCAGATATCCGTGGAAAGACAAGCACACTTCGTATACGCTTGTCTCCTCCTAGAGCACTAAAGCGGTGTTCGGCATTAAACTCCTAAATTTAATCCCTTAAGGAGTGCCCTTTGAAGCGGTGGGCCGCGTACGGTATGTCACGCGTGGAGCCTCCCTCCCCTGCCGCGACACCAGCCGAAAGTGACGGGGGTACATCGGATGACCAAACGTCCAACGCAGATGTTGTAGACCTTGAGGCAGACGATTCTAGAGCCGCCCGTCCCGACCCTTTCAGGCTCGACTCCGGTCTTGCTACAGGGACCACACCCGGTGACAAAACACACAACCCAAGCGCCCTCCTCGACGACCTCGTCGAAGAAGGCGCAAGCGCCATCGGATCGATTTGATCCGAAGCCTTCCCCGCATCCGCAGCAGCGCATGACGACTGGGCTTAATAAACATAACAAAGGCGCGACTCCCCAAACTACACACGCCGAAGTTTCTGAACAAGAAACTTCGACGAGTTTCAAGGGTTCCAAGGCCCGTGCAGGCCCGAAAACTACAAGTAGGCCTCTAACTACGAGTAGGCCTCTACCCGAGAAACCATCATCGGAGGCTTTGTCCCCCGAAGATTCAGTAACCATCAGTAAGAGTATCAATAGGATTGCTACGGCGGTGGGCCTAGTACCGGTTTCGCCCACAGTTATGGGCCAATCCGCCGAAAGGTTTTCCACAGTTTTGGAAGACGATCCTGAGGACTCTTACGAAGAGAGCCAGGTACCCCTCTTGCACCCTGAGGAGATCCTCTGAATGCCTTAGGGCGGAGGACCCTGTTCCTGCTCAGCTGGGTCCATTTTGGTCATCCAAGTGGACTACGGAACAATTTAAGGGGTATATGGATCGGCTGGAGCAGGTTTTCGGGGCTTCTGATCAACCTCCGCCGAAAAAAGCTTTGGTAGACCCTAACCCTCACACACGAGTTGCCCAACACCTAGATGTTCAACACTATTTTGATTATCAAGAAGATGTCCAGAAAGACACGTATAGAGACATCTATACAGAAGAAGAGGAGACTTCTTTTCTGGACAATTATGGGGAAGACCAAGGCGCAACAGACAACTGGGAGGACACCCAGCAGGACGATCACAATTCTGATATCGTTTGCCTCGACTCTTCCCCATCCACACCGGTTCGGCAAGCTCCCCCAGTGGATGATCAAATGGCTTTCAACAACACGTTGAAAAAAGCAGCGGAATTCTTTAAAATTGCCACGCTTGAGGCATTGCCTGAACAGGATTTCGCAGAAAACATTAATGACAAGCCTGCGGCTAGCCAGTCTATTCCCCTCTTGAGCTCTGTAAAGAGACGGCTGGCCCCTTTACTCACACCCGCTCAGACTAGGGCTGTGAATCCAAGGGTCGAAAAACTCTTCCGGCCCTCCCCCACCGACCCGCTTTATATCAAAGGACACGCAATCCCGGACTCGCTGGTGGTGACCAACACTCGCAAGAGAGCAGGGGTTCCCCTTGCCAGAGCCAAGCTTCTCGCCATTGTCTCCGAGGGCAAACTTGCCAATCAAAATGTTGTAAAGAATACCCTGGACTCCGCAGAGACAGCAGGCAGGTCTCTCGCGGAGGGTACTCTCCTAAAGAGACACACGTGGCTGCGCACGTCGGGTTTCAGGCCTGAGACCCAGACATCCATCATCAATAAACCCATTGAAGAGGCCAACCTCTTCGGAAAGGTGGTAGACGATGCGTTGGAGACAGCCAAGAAGGAGCATGAGACTATTAAGTCGCTGCACCAGATTTCCCAAAACCCTCTTCGAAGAGGGGCAGCAATTCTCGGCGGTCCTTACGAGGACAAGCCCGCGCTGCTCAAAATAATTTCGGCACAGGCAACTTCAACGCAAGTCAACCGGCTGCAAGCCCCACTTTCTGACCCCAGAGGGGTCAGAAGCGCGGAAAGAATAGAGGCAGAGGCTCCAATTCCAGAGGTGCGTCAACCTCGGGTCAGAAATGACCACCAAGTTCAGGTCCCCTCCCATGTCTCCCCGGTCGGGGGGCGATTAACATCTTTCCTCAAGGCATGGGCGGGGGGATAACTTCAGACCAGTGGGTATTAAAGACGGTCGCCCATGGTTATTGCGTGGAATTCGCCCGACCCCCACAGTTCAGACCGCCGAAACATCAACGCCTTTCTCCGGAACATCTGCAGATCCTGGTCCAAGAGGTGGAGGCGCTGCTGGGAAAGGACGCCATAGAAGCCGTCCCGATTCTTCAGTTAAACAAGGGTATTTATTCAATATACTTCCTTGTAACCAAAAAGGATCTCACCATGCGTCCTGTTCTAGACCTGCGCCCGGCGAACAAGTTCATAAAGCCCCAGAAGTTTCGCATGGTAACACTTCAAGAGGTGATCCCATTGCTAAAACAAGGGCACTTCATGACAACATTGGATATGAAAGATACATACTTTCATATTTCAATGCTGCCAGCGCACAGAAAATTCCTAAGGTTCGCGATTCAGGACAAACCCTACCAGTTCAAGGTACTCCCCTTCGGCATAGCCTCTGCGCCACGGTTGTTTACCAAGGTCCTGGCAGTGGCAGCAGCACACCTGCGCAGACTTTCAGTTCCAGTTTACCCTTACCTCGACGATTGGCTCATCACGGGAGACTCGTTCGACGTTTGTTTTTCGAACACCCAAAAGACAGTAGACCTACTGTTCAGCCTGGGATTTTCTATCAACGAAAAGAAATCCAGCTTAGTCCCAAGCCAAGTAAAACAGTTCCTGGGGGCCCTAATTCGCACGGAAGACAGTCTAGTCTTCCCTTCCAGCGAGAGGGTTCAGAACATGCTCTCTCAAGTTCCTCAGTATGTAGCCAGTCGGGAGGTGACGGTACGCAAAGCTATGCGTTTGCTAGGGATGATGGCGTCATGCATATACTTGGTCCCCCACGCGCGGCTGCGCATGCGTCCCATGCAAGAGTGGCTCAACAGCCAGTGGTGTCAGACCAGCGGACAATGGGAAGATCTGTTAGTTGTCTCGCCAGACCTCGTTCTCTCTCTGCAGTGGTAGTCGAGGGAGAACCTCTTGAAGGGGAAAACCTTCACCACCCCTGCAGTGGAAGCCACTCTCATGACAGACGCATCTCTCACAGGGTGGGGGGGGGGGCTCACCTGCTTCAACAGACAGCGCACAGAGTGTGGTCCCCTCAGGTAGCGTCCAATCATATAAACCTGCTGGAGCTACTAGCAGTGTTCAAATCATTGAAAGCCTTTCAGGAGCAACTGCAAGGGAAGACAGTGCTGGTCCTTACCGACAGCACAACAGCAATGTATTATCTGAACAAGCAGGGGGGGCACTCACTCTCCAGGGCTATCCAAGCTGTCCCAAAACATTTCGATTTGGGCTCTCAAACACAAGATGTTCCTGTTGTCCCAACACATTTCAGGGGAACTCAATCGTCTGGCAGACGTACTCAGCAGAGATTTTCCTCTCCCAGAAGAATACGAATGGCGTCTGCACGAAGACATTGTATCAAAAGTCTTCGGAGAATGGGGGTTTCCAGAGATCGACCTATTCGCTACTCAGGAGAACGCCCAATGCCCAGATTACGCCTCCAGGTACCCCCAGAACCGATCCAAGGGGAACGGTCTCTGGATAACTTGGTCGGGGAAATTTGTTTACACTTTTCCCCCACCGCCCCCCCCCCCCCCCCCTCCTTCTAAACAAGATAGCGCACAAGATGGCTCCCATGTGGGCCCGCCAACCCTGGAATTGTCCCTCTCCCCACCAGTCAAGCTGCCCTGCCTGTACAACATGTCTCAGGACGGGGGTGGAGACTCTGCACCCATGCCCACAAACTCTGAACTTAGCAGCCTGGCTCCTGAGGTCATAGTTTGGACACCTTCAGCTCCCTCAGAGATGCATGGACATTCTCAGGGAAGCTAGGAAGCCTAACACACGGTATTGCTATTCCAGCAAATGGAAATGGTATGTCATCTGGTGTAATACCAAGGGCGTCAATCCCATCGATTTCTCACCCACACACATTGTGCTGTACCTAACCCATTTGTTGGGCACAGGGTTGGTCTTCAATTCCCTAAAAGTTAAAGACATGGTCTAGTAAAAAATTTTATTTAAAAAATAGATGGGCAACATAAAAAAAAATACTAGCATTCTCTTTTTTAAAACTTCCTATGTAAAATTTTGAGCTATTCAAGCTAAAAATTCGCAAAAGCAAGCACATGGGTGCAGCATTTTTGTGAAATGGAGGCCCTCCTGTGCTGGCTTTTGCGGCACTAATGAAGGAAAAGCCATCAAGCTGTAGTAAACAAAAGCTACCGCTGGGTGGCTTTCCCTTCATTAGTGCTGTACGCGGAAGACGGGGACCGGAGACCAGAGCAGGAAAGCTGCAGCTGAATCGAAGGGTAGATAGCTCAGGACTGCAGCAGGGCTTCACGGGATAGTTGCAGCAGCCATCGTTTTCTCCGCTTCTCTTCGGTTCCTTGCAGTTCCAGTGGCGACTCTGACTTCCAACCCAAAAGTCGTGCCTTTTATACGAAAATCCCCCATTCACACAGCCTGGCTGTCAATCACCCAGCAGGGGGGTTGTCCGGCCCGGACAACCACATCAGCCAAACATGGCAAAGTGCGACTTGGGTTTCCTAGGATACCCTGTGCAGGGGGTGACTACACCCCTCCCTCACATTCAGCCCACCTAGACACCCAGGCGCATAGAGGAGGGCTTCTTGGCAGGAGTCCGCCAAAAGACGGTGAATAAAGAAGGCAAACCTGGTTTGCCACGCAAAGTAAAACACAAGAAGGACTTTAACAAAAATAAATGGCGAATAAACCCGACTGGAGCCAAAAGAAAAAGTATTTGCTCAAGCGGGTTTATGTTCGAGGCTAATATAATAGCCTAAAACAATACCACGTTTATATAGTATAAACGTGGTAGAAAAGTTATGGTAGATACCACTGCCACCAGCCAAGTCTTAATGTTAAAAGAGCAAAACAAGGCTCTAGGAGGTACAGATAAAAAGGGCTAAGAAGTAACCCTTTCCAATACTCCATGTAAGATGGGGTGTACTGGATCTGTGGTTAAATGACTATGTAAAGTTAATGGCAACTTTACCCTTTTCTGGGGGACAGTAGTCAACCCCAGAAATGGAGTCGGTGGGAAGTCTAAAAGACAAGCCTGTGTCACTGCACTGAAGGTGCTGTGTAACACAAAAGGAGGCTACTGAAGTGGTGTACTCCAGAGCCCACAATCACAAAAACAGATGAAATTCACATGGCAAAACATGGTAAGAGTGAGCTTTTTCCCTCACTCTTCCCCAAGTGAAAAAAAAGAACTCCAGAAATCCAGCAAAGCTGCTGAGGGACTCACTAGGTAAGGGAAATTAGCCATTGAATGAGAATTCTCCCTAACCTCTCCTCTCTTCCCCCCCTCCTCTCTTCCCCCCCTCCTCTCTTCCCCCCTCCTCTCTTCCCCCCTCCTCTCTTCCCCCCTCCTCTCTTCCCCCCTCCTCTCTTCCCCCCTCCTCTCTTCCCCCCTCCTCTCTTCCCCCCTCCTCTCTTCCCCCCTCCTCTCTTCCCCCCTCCTCTCTTCCCCCCTCCTCTCTTCCCTCTCCTCCCTCTCTCCACCCCCCACCCCCCCTCTGGCCAGGCCGACTTCAGCACTGCCACCTACCTTCTCGGTCATCCGACCCATGAAGCGTGGCAGTTGAGGCTTTCGCTGCTACTTTCTCTCCTCCTTCCGCACCTTTGGCTGACTCGCATCCTGACACAGCCTTATCTAACGTTCATCTTTCTGACACTCTTGATGTACTTGCCCCTGTCATGAGGATCCGTATGAAGCCCAAATCCAAGTGCAAGTCTTGGTATGATTCCTTGGAAGGCAGAGTCGACCACTGGGTGAAGCAATCCTGCTGCAACTCTTTGACCCTTGGTTTGCTTGGTGAAACCCTGTTGCTGTGCTGACACTCCAAATTTGTATCGACAGAGAAGCCCCTGCAAGGACGACGTGTCCCCTTGAGTTGGTGGGACCAATCAACTCCAAAGTAAGCCATCTGGACATCATCTGGGAGCTGGTTGAAATTCCACTGCAGTTGTTGCTGGAACCAAAGTGCCAGGGAGAGGAACACCAGATTGTGTGCATTGCTTTTAAGTCGGACCCGAGCACCTCCGGACCTCACCGATGCAGGACTGACCAATCCTGAGCCACCTCTACAGAGTGTTTGACCCCAGAAGCGAGAAAGTCTGAAGTGGTATCCGAGAACCGCAGTGTTGCTATTAGCTGTCAGACGCGAGGAGCTGAAACACAGAAGAACCGCTGAATTGAAGTTTGGCCATTGCTGCCACTGACCTTCCCATTGCAGAGCAGGAGTCCCCAGACATCCTCCCTCTTGTCCCCACTACTGAGGCTCAGGAACAGAATCTGCAGACCTGTACAGGAACAGAAGCCAGCTGGAACCATTTCTTCTGTAAAGTCTAAGATAACTTGCCTCTTGTTGTGTAGCCTTGCTTGCTCTCAGTTGAGTCCTGTCTTGGTTACATTGCAGAATTGTTAAAGCTTTGCCCCTCACAAGCCTCCCAGCGTGTGGCCATTCAAGTGTTCTATTTTCTTCAAACCTTTCTAAAAACATTGTGCAAAACTTTGTACCTACCTAAAAAGATGATCTTCAGCTCCCCTAGACATTGTGCAGTTAACATCGGCTGCCCTGGCTCCCCGAGAGACTCCTCTTTACCTCTGACTTAGTGCTTTGGCCTTTCCCCCAGGAAAGGGTTAATTTACTCTGCATTGGAATGTTTTAAAAGTACTTTCCTGTTAGTGAATTATTTGATAACCTTTACTTTATTCCGCTCTTCTATCTTTTTTACCAAACTCAGTATTGCTCTAAATTTACCAGTGATAAATCAATGTCCAGTGTCCCAGCTATTTGTCACCTGAGGGTGTAGGAAGTGGCTGTGTGCCATCCCCAGTGGGTATCCTCTGTTTTGAAGTGTATTATAAATGTTATATATATTGCTCCCTTCTGAAGAAAGCTTACACAACTTGTGAAATTGTTTTACCACGAAACCTTGAGTGCAAGTGTTTATTTGAATAACTTTTACCGTGAAACTCTGTCACAACATTACTGCTCACATTGACCTCTCTTGAGATGGTGCTTCCTCTCGGGAAGGGTCCTCAATTAGCGCAGCAGGGGAGTGCAGTGCTTCTCCCCTCCCCGAAGAGGCTACCCCTAGCGTCCTGGTTGCCGAGCAGCTAACGCTGCAGCACCTACAGTTGTCTAGCGACAATCTGGAGATCATTCAAAGTGCCAGAAGTCCAGCAGTACAAAAGCAAATGGACGACATTCTGTTTTTGGGCTAAGGCAAATTGGGTGAATCCACTGACATGCACCCTGGACCAAGTCTTACCATACTCCGCCTATCTCGCCAGATTGGAGGTCCAGGTGGATAGCCGCTGGACATCCCTGGATGCTATTGGTACATACAGGAACTCCGACTCTTATCCTGTCTTCGGCCATTCCCATAGTAACACCTGACGGGCCTGACCAGGTTGCATCCCCCGGTCAAACGCCTGCATCCCGTGTGGGACCTCAACGTGGTGCTAAGTGCTATAGCCCACAAACCATTCGAACCCATGGCCACACTGAACATTTAACTGGTCACTCTGAAGACAGCCGTTGTGGTCGGTCTTGCGTCAGCCCGCTAATTGAGTGAGATCCAAGTGTTGTCTCGGTGCCATATACTAGGTTTCACAAAAACAAGTTTCTGCTTCACACACCCCCAAAGTTCCTTCCAAAGGCGGTGTCATCCTTTCATAACGAGGAGATTGTGCTCCCCACCCCAAGGAAGAAGCAGATGAGGCACTGTCTGGATGTCAGGAGAGCGTTGAAATTCTATCTAGATAGAACGAAGGACAACCTCAACAACGCCCCTACACAGGCTCATCTTCCTGGAGGGGTCGTCCCTTTCGATTTTATTCCTCATTTGGTAAGGGAAGGGAACAGGCCAGTCAAAGGGGACAAAGGAAATTTCCTCAGTGGCAAGGAAAAGGTACTAGATCTGCAACAGCAACTGTCCCTTCAGCTGCCGCTGCTGCAGCTGCCGCAAAGCCACTCTGAGGTTTTGACCCACAAGACCCCGGTGGGAGGCAGGATCTCGCAGCATCTGGAAGAATGGCGGGGCATAACTTCAGATGCTTGGGCACTGGAAACAGTATCCCAAGGTTACTGCCTTCCTTTTCAAAAGAAACCTCAATCACCCACCGGGATACAAATCTGCCAAACATCCAGACCCGCTCCTGTTGCAGGAAATCTTAACCCTGTGACAGAAAGGTGCAATAGAACATGTACCTGTAGCGGAGAGGAACAAGGGTTGGTATTCCCCATATTTCCTTATACCAAAGAAGGATGGAGGATTGAGAACCATGTTAGACTTGAGAAACTTGAACCAGTTCCTCATGAAGGACAAGTTCCAGATTGTCTCACACTCTCAGATCCTTCAGGCTCTCCAACTCCAAGACTGATTGCTATCATTGGACCTTCAGGATGCTTACTTTCATGTGCCAATACATCTCAAACACAGGAAGTACCTGGGGTTGGCGATTGGCAATTCTCACTATCAGTTTTGAGTTCTGCCTTTCGGGTTGACCTCCACCCGAGAGTTTTCACCAAGTTGATGGCGGTGGTGGCAGCGAGTCTCAGGAGAGGGGGAATTCACGTCTACCCCTACCTGGACGATTGTATGATCAGGGCACGTTCTCCTGAACAAGCCCAGGAGCATCTATCCTGCCACTTCCTTCACAGACTGGGCTTTTCTCTGAACTTAAAGTCAAACGTGATACCATCACAGAAACTCCAGTTTATCTTGCTCGGGCAAAGCCTCGCCTCCAGAAGAGAGCGCTCACCACATTCTGCAGATGGTAACAAAGTTCCAGAATGCCCAGCATCTACCGGCCTTCGGTTTTCTCAGGTTGCTCGGTCTTTTGGCATACTGCATTTTTCTCGTGCCAGAAGCCAGATTGAGGATGAGATCCTTAATGGGCCCTCAGGACACAATGGTCCCAATTTTCAGGGGAAATGTCAGATCTTTTGCAAGTTCCAGCCAGAGTAACACAGGATCTTCAATGGTGGGCTTGCAGAGAACATATCCTCAAGGGAGAATCTTTTTGGCAACCATGGCCGGAGATAACAGTAGTGACGGATGCCTCACTCACAGGGTTGGGAGCTCACACCAACGAGCTTACAATCAGCGGTTTTGGTCTCCATCGGAGTCCAAACTACTCATCAACCTATTGGGGCTGAGGGCAATCAGACTAGCGCTGAAGGCCTTCCTGCCCTCTGTATGGGGAAAGAATGTCCTGATGACAGACAACACAGTGTCCATGTTGTATCTCAACAAGAGAGGAGGATTAGTGTCACTACCACTGTGTAGAGAAGCAATGCAGCTCTGGTTCTGGGCAATACAAGAAGGGATCTCTGTCGGCAGGTCATCTAGCCGGAGAGCAAAATATAGCGGCGACGCTCTGAGCAGGCGTAGCCATCTCCCACGAGTGGGAACTAGCTCAGGAAGTCCTTCAAGAGATCTTTGCACTTTAGGGAACCTCTCAAGAGGATCTGTTTGCGACCAGTGTCAACAGTAAGTGCGAACTTTACTGCTTAAGAGAATTTCCTCCGAGAGGAGCTCTAGGAGTCTCGTTTGTGGTGGACTGGGAATTTCCACTCCTGTATGCATTTCCAAAGTAATCGGGAGGCTAAGGATGTTCAGCAAAACCATGATCCTAATTGCCCCCGATTGGGCCAGGAGAACTTGGTACCTGGACCTTCTGGACATGTCCATCTGTCCTCCAATACGTCTTCCACAAAGAGGACCTGTTCTCAAGAGAGGAAGGTTGGGTTCCCCATCCAGAGGTCAAAACACTCAACCTTCATGTATGGCTTCTGAGAGGCTGATACACAAGGATTGGGACCTTCCGGATGACGTTATGGAAATTTTGCTTTCGGCCAGAAGACCAGCAACTAAATCTCTGTACCGGTGTTGTTGGAATAAGTCCAGTAACTGTTGCAGAGATGAGAATGTGGACCCTTTTCACTGTAATATTCCCTCAATATTGTCTTTTCTGCTACACATGGCCAATCTGGGGCTCCAGGTTGGAACAAAAAAGGGTTATTTAGCAGTGCTATCCATTTTTATGCGTTTCTCAGAGGAAGAATCCTATTTCAAAATACCCTTGATTACACAATTCTTAAAGTCTTAATGTGTTTACTCCAATACCTTTCGAGTACCTGTGTGGGACTTAAACTTAGTATTAAAGTTCGTAACATGCATCCCGTTTGAGCATTTACGTTCGTGTCCCTTAAGGCGCCTTACTTTAAAAACCATGCTTCAAGTGGCAATTACATCAGCCTGCAAGATGAGTGAGTTGCAAGCACTTTCTAGCTGACCTCCTCACACCGTCTTTTACAAAGATAAGGTTTTTCTTAGGGTCAAACCCTCTTTTTTGCCAAAGATTTTCTCAGATTTTCACCTGTCACACAAAATAACACAGCCTGATTTTTTTTTTTTACCCTCCACCTCGCGCAAGGAGGAGGAAAGGCTACACAGATTAGACCCTAGGAGGGCTCTTAGTTTCTATATTTCAAGACTGGCAAAATTATGTCAGTGTGACCAACTCTTTGTGAGAGACAGTGGCCGTAAATTGGGGCTGGCAGTGACTAAGCAAACATTCTCCAGATGGATAATTTTGGCTATAACTGAATGTTATAGATTGGCTGGGAAAGATCCTCCAGATGGGCTGAGAGCTCATTCAACTTCAACAGCACTTCAAAGGGGTGTCCCAGTGCAAGATATGTGCGCAGCAGCCACCTGGTCATCCATGCACACATTTATAAAACCCTATGCCCTAGATTCGACTTCTTCACAGGGAGGTCTCTTTGCTAAATCAGTACTTCATTCTGTACATGATTAAGATCTCTGTACTCCCTCCTCCAGTACAAAGCTGCTTTGGGAGTCTATCTAAGATGAGGAATACGTGGGAGGACACAATCCATTCGAAGAACAAGTTACTTACCAACTGTAATGTTCTTTCGATTGGATGTTCCTCCCACGTATTCCTCATCGACCCTCTCAGCCTACCCCCCAGTACAGTTTACATGGTTTACCCTCAAAGTTCCTTTTAAAGCTTGGGTCAAGAGGGATGCCATTGTCTACAATCCAATGGCTACAATATATGAAAAAATAGAACTGAGGCCAACGGGCGCGGCTTAAGGCATTTATACAGCGGATGACGTTGGCGCTTGACGGATGCTGCGAGGGACATCGACGCTGCAAACTCGAACAGAGCGCCCTCTGGTAGAGAACATTTTTTCTGAAGCAGCAAAGCTGAAAGTAAGGAGATATCTAAGATGAGGAATACGTCGGAGGAACATCCCGTCGAAAGAAAGTTACAAGGTAAGAAGTAACTTGTTCTTCTCACTGATTGACCCTCTCAGGTCCAGCTGGGGTCCTTCCTCTCTTCTCTCTCTCTCTCTCTACCTGTGGTGTTCCCCAGGGGTCTAACCTTTCTTATTGGCTGTTCAACCAATACCTGACACCTCTTGCCCACTACATCAACTTTCAGTGTTAAGCGGTTGACACCCAGCTGTCTTTCAGGCTCCCCTTGGCCGCCTATACTCCCTCTCTCATTCCAGACTCTGTCCGTAATTCAGGAGTGGTGTGCCATAAATGATCTCTGCCTTAATGCCATTAAGATGGAGATCCTCCTTATCGGAACACCAGCTCCCTCCTTTCCTCTCTCTGGCCATCCACTCTTGGCCCTCTCCCTGCTTCTACCTGTGAGGATAGGAACCCTGGGGTCATCTTCGACTCACCCTCTCCTCACATCTCTGACGTCTCTTAAATCAAACTATCAGCTGCACCTCCACAGATGTATTCTTCAATTCCCCACTTTCCCCCAGAAGCTCACTGTCTCCAGAGCTCTGGTCCTTTCTAGGCTGGACTACTGCAACAGCCTCTTTCTAATTCTTCCTGCCTCTACTCTCCCTCTACAACTTATCCAGAACAGGACTGCACGACTTGTCCTTGTCATCAATCCCAGATATTGTATATCTCCAGCTCTGAAATCTCTTCACTGGCTTCCACTGGCGGCAAGGATCAAGTTCAAGACCCTCTGCATCGTCCACAAGGCTTTCTGGGGCCTGGGACCGCACTACCTCTAACTCCCTCTTACAAAACATGTCCATTCTCGAGCTCTCAGTTCATCCACATCCAACTTTGAGGGTCAGTTGCTTTTTCAAGCAAAGTGTTGGGGGCAGATCTCTATCTTCGGCTGGGTTCTCCCTCTGGAACATCCTCCCTGCCACTCTCAAACTTGAGCGAACCACCTCTGTTTCCTGAAGCACACTCATGACCTTCCTCTTCGCTTCCGTTTTCTCTCTTCCTCTCCCTTGCTGATAACCAGTCTGCTTCACGCCCTGGTCACCTGGCCACCCTCTGAATTTGGGCTTAGGTCCCTGCATGTCCAGTTGCACCTCACACTGCCTCTTGGCTCTCCCAGCACTTGTGGTCTGTATCTGTAACCCTACCAGTCCCTTCTCCCTGCAGATATGAGCCATTTTTTGGCTGCACTTTTTGATTAACTGCACTTCTCCCCTTCCACTTCCCTGCTCTTACGCAATCTGAATGACACAGGGCCTAGTAAGATTGTTGTTTTGTCCTTCCTTTGTTTCCCCCACCTTGTCTTGTCGCACCTAGAAACACTTGTGTACAGGCGCGTTATAAATGCCATATCATATCCACAAGGTTATTTGCAAGATCAGGCAGTCCCAGCGGCTGCGTCTCATTCTCCTAGCGCCTGAGTGGCAGGCCAGGCCCAGGTTCTCAGACCTTTGACAGCTGTCAGTACAGCCAGAAGCTTATCTCCCATTGGGCAAAGGCCCATTTCTAGCACAGCAAGGGGTGAGGGGGGGCAGTCCTTCATCCCTTCCCGGAGAGGCTAGCCTTGGCAGTCTGGTACCTGAGCAGGTAATTCTTCGTCCCCGGCTGTCGTGGGACAATCTGGCAATCATCCAGGGAACCCGGGGTCAGGCTACTCAAACGGTACAAAAGCAAATGGACAAGGCTCTGCTTCTGGTCCAAGGAAAAAGGAGTAAATCCACTATCTTGCATGCTGGACCAGGTGTTGTCTTTCTCGGCGTACCTAGCCAGATCAGGGGTCGAGGTCGACACCTGTCAGACATACCTAGCGGCCATTCGCGCATATAGGAACTCGGACAACTTTATTTTCTCATCTGCCAACCCAGCATTGAAAAATCATGAAGTGGGGTTACCCAGGCTGTACCCGCCTATCAGACGCCCGCACACAGTGTGGGACATTGTACTTGGCGCCGTCGCACGCAAACCATTCGAGCCCATGGCCACAGTGGACATCAAATTGGTCACGCTCAAGATAGCGCTACTAGTGGGACTTACTTCAGCTCACAGAGTTAGCGAGATTAAGGCCATGGTGCCTTCCGATCCCTACACTGTTTCATCGGGACACTATTGTGCTCTGCACTCACCCCAGTTTGCTCCCAAAGGTGGTCTCCTCCTTCCACATTAACGAAGACATTTTGCTCCCCACTGTTGGGGAGAATTCTCAGAAATGTGCCAATCCACTCCACCTTAGAGACCCCCAGCAACTTTGCTGGATTTTGAGAACTTTATATTTTGAAACTGGAGAGTGTGACCCTTTTTCCCAATCTCTCATGTATTTTAATGTGATTTTTTTATACACTTTCTTTTGGATATGGAGTCTAACCAACTCCATAGGCATCATCTTTTACAATTGTCACAAAGCACCTTCAGTGCAGTGACACAGGGAAGTCTTCAGATTTCCTAAGGTTTAAATACCGCCTCTGGGATAAACTACAGTTTCCCAGAGCAGTAAAGTGAAATTGACTTTACTTGGCATTGTAACTTTCTAGACCCAGCACATCTTACCATAGAGCGCTGGAGGGGTTACTTAGTATCCCCTGTGTCTAGCTCGTTATGTAACATGTTTGTTACCCTTTCCTCACTGAATGGCTGGTGGCAGTGGTTTTAATTTTTTACTACTGTGGTTTGCATTTACAGCGACTGTTTGCGGCTCCGGTAAAGCAAACGCGGGAGCCATCTTTTTCAAAATGGCACAGAGCCATCTTTGATAAAATGGCCCCAGGTCTTCTTTTTTCGCCATGTCTTTGTGGAAAGATCCTTCTAAAGAGTTTCTCTGCGCGCCAAACCAGGTTTGGTCTCTTTGTTCGTTTGGCCTTTGGCAGGGTTTCTGAATGAAACCTGCCTCTGTCCCAGAGTGTCTGGGTAGGCAGGAATTGAGGGAGGTGCCCGAAACTCCCTGTGCTTAGTCTCCTAAGAGACCTGAATGCATTCTGTGGTGATTGGCTGGCTGACTGTCCGGTAAGGACAGCCACCCTGCTGGGTGAGTGACAGCCAGTCTTTTGGCTTGGAAGGCAGAGTCGACCACTGGACGAAGGAACCCTAAGAAGAGCTTGAAGAGGACGCCTGCTGCAACTCCTGGACTGTTGGTTTGCCCGGTGAAGCCTTGCTGCAGTGCCAACTTGCCAAGTTTGCATCGACAGAGAAGCCCCTGCAAGGACGACTTCTCCCTTTGAGTTGGTGGGACCAATCAACTCCAAAGTAAGCCACCTGGACATCCATCTCTGAGCTGGTTGAATTTCCAAAGAGTTGCTGCTAGAAACCATCGAGCCAGGGAGAGGAACACCTGATTGTGTGCGTTGCTGTTCAGCTGGCCTAGAGCTTTTGGAAGATTATCCAGACACCCATGAAGCAGTACTGACCGAGCCTGAGCCCCCTCAAGAGTGCGGGACCCCAGAAGCAAGGAAAGCCCACCTCAACAGCCAGGAACTGCATTGTTGCTATTTGCGGTAGTTGCAAGTAGCTGAAACGTGAACAGGCACTGAAAGTGAAGTTTGCCGGTTGTCAGTTTCGACAGTCCCAGTGCATTGCAGAAGTCCCCCAACGTCCTCCCTCTTGTCCCCATGACTGAGGCCCAGGAACAGGAGACATCATCTGCATCTTTTCTTCTTTGCTAAGGTGCTGTAAAACCAGGCTAAGAGAACTTACCTCTTACTTTACAAGTGCTTGTAACTTCCACAACTCGCAAGTCTATTCGGCTTGTGGCCCTACATTTGATTCTTCTTTTTATCAAAGGCTCCTAAGAACTTGTGCATTTACTTAACTGAAGTGCTTCATCCTATCCAAGAATTTTGCCTATTGACTTTGGCTTAGCCCATTGAATTGCATGGCTCTTCAGAGGATGTGAAAGTATTTTCCCTGCTTAAGAAAATTGATGATCGTTTGTTTTCTAATCACCTTTGTCTTTTACCAACTTTTAAGAGTGTTCTGAATACCAACAGTAAGGTATTAATGTCCCCAGCCCCCTTGTTACTGAAGTCACCTGTGGGTGTGGGTTGTGTCTTTGGGCCATCCCAAAAGGGTCTTGTCTGATTTAGACACTCAAAGTGTACAGTGTTGAAGTGTATTTGTGTGTTTATTATAATATTGCTCCCTTCTAAAGAAGGCTTTATAACTGACTGATAAATTAATAGTTTATGCAAGAGACCTTGAGTGTAAGTTTATTTGAATACCTGTAACTGTGAATCTTTGTAACTCCACTACTGCTCACATTTCCCTCTTGAGATGAGCCTGGCTCCTCAACACGCTACCAAAACTGTGTAGTACAAGCTTATACCAAAGGTTGGGTTGCCTATACCTGTAGTCATAGTTGTTTGTAGTGGTCCGAGAGGGTATTGCATTCAAACTTGGCCGAACGCCCACTTTCTTTCCAAACCCCAAGGAAGACGCAGAGAAGGCTCTCACGGTTTGGATGTCAGAAGAGCACTGAAATTCTATCTTGACGGAACCAAGGGCTTTCGCAAGACGGACACCTTATTCGTCACATTTGGTGGGTCAAGGTCTGGATAGCAAGCGTGCAAAGCTTAAATAACTAGGTGGCTAACTGCAGCCATCCAGGAGGCATACACGGCTCAGCATAAAGAATCACCAAGGGACACGCACACTCACGTGATCAGTGCCAAGGCAGCGGCTGTTGTCTTCCAGCGTCATGTACTGTGGCAGGTGATTAGCAGGGCAGCGACATGGGCCTCCCCATCGGCCTTCTGCAAGCATTACTGTCTGGATACCAGTGCCAGGGCTGACGCAGCATTTGGCCAGGCTGTCCTTTGTAATATGTTTGCCTAGAGTGTCGAGCTCTCGTCCCCAGGGCAGTTGTATCAGTGGTAGTTGCCCATGATGGAGTTAAGGGGACGAGACGTAGGAGTTATTGTTACTCACCAGAGTGACTAACGTATTGCTTGTCCATAGTCCCCTTTCCTCCATAAGTCCCGCCATCATTCCCCCCCCTAAAAAAGAGCAGAGATTGAGCAGTTTAATACAGCCGACTCATCAAAAGGGGACTGAGGTGTGGGGTCGATGGGCAGGGTTAAGGGAGCGCATGTGTGCGTATAAATTTTAAAGGGCAAGTGTTATATTTTGTGAAAAACGTATCGATCCCGTCCCTAGTGAGGGACGCCCATACAGGATGGAGGAAAGGAGACTATGGACTAAGACTCTGCTGAGTAACACTTAATTATTTGGCAATATCTCCTGTGGGTCAACATATGTATGTTTCTAAGGAAAAAGTTAAAAAGCACAAAGTATATGCCAAATGTAATACATTTTACTTCATTTGAAATTATGTAATAGTAGAAATTCCTCACTTGGGGTGGTTAGCAGATCAATGAAGAGGCCTTGAGAACTAAGATCCACAAGTAACTAATTTTCCCTTAACATAATCCCTTAGAACAAATGGGGATTTTCACAGAATGTTTCACTGCTACAACATTTGTCTCCTAAGGATTTTATTTGGATGTTATTCTTTGCAGCCTGACCAGTGTGTCATACATTAAAGTGTTCTTTTAGAAATCTGGCTGGACCAAGCTTACTGTTTCTAGTTTCTGCTTTTGAACTTCGTGCCATGGAGCAAAATCAAATGACTTCAAGGAAAGTTATGGCTGTCTTTGGTTCATTCTACCCAGATTGCTGACCTAATGGAAGACTCGTAGTCCAGTTCTCAAAATAACATTTTAGGCACAAGTGTCCACTTTTAGTTTTGTTTTTGGAAAGAGTGATTTTCATAACCAGTAACACACATTGAGGGATTGAATTTTAATGCCAGACATTTGAATATATGTATTTTATTCTTCAGCCATAGGAGCCACGACCACGATATATGCTGTAGAAGCAGATGGGGATCCGAATGCAGGTTACGATGAGCACGAACCTGGAGAAACTCAGTATCTTATAAAGTGGAAAGGTTGGTCCAGTATACACAATACATGGGAGACGGAAGAAACACTTAATCAGCAAAATGTAAAGGGCATGAAAAAACTTGAAAACTTTAAGAAAAAGGACCAAGAGATAAAACGATGGTATGCATTGGTTACATTGAAATATGTATGTTAGTTCAGAGAGTAGCAGCCATTATGTTTTTATTTTTACAAGATTTGTTTTTCAATGTGATTTATTGTTAAATGCTGCAATAATAAGCCCATTTTATTTTCTTACCCAAAGCCATTTTCTTACCCAAAGCCATCCCTATGCTTCAATTGAATTGTAATTCTCTAGCAATGATTGTTAGATGTTCATATTTATGCACGATCCCCTCTAGATGCTAGTCCCCCAGCACTTTTTGCTGTACTTTTTGGTTGGTTCTGTTCAGTGACTGGGAACCTTTTTTCCACATTCGTTCCCTCTTTTACCCTATTTTCCTGGGATACTTCTTTTTGTAACTCTTTCTTTGAGAAATGCTTTCCTCCAAGTTTCATGGCAACTGTCATTTGACTTTTGCTACAGCCAGCGCTCGCTGTGCAGTGTCGCTGGGGGCCCCTTGGGCCTCCTTTTTTATATTTTTTATTCCATATGAGAACTAAAGCACCCACGGGCTGGGGGATATTTTCCTTCCTAACTTTTATATTGTGAGATCCGCACACCCCACCTTATGGGGAGTGCTGAGGGGCTACATAGTATCCCCTTTGTCACTGCTCCTGTAACTTTTTGATTACAGTGACAGACTAACCTGAATGACTGGTAGCAGTGGTGTTATCCTACCTACTTTTGTGCTGTACTCACAGCCGCAGTACTGCACAGAAGGGTCATCATTGACCCAAAATGGTGACTGTATTCTTTTTTTCTCAATTTCTTGTTTGCTTGTCCCTTCTTGGTCCTCCTTCTTGCATGCTCGGTGAAGTAGGGCTTGGTTTGGCTTTTGTCTTCAGCAGGAATCCTTTGTGAATTCTGCCAAGGCTCCAGTGTCTGTGAGGGCAGGAAACTGGGGAGGACTGCAAAACTCCACTGTTCTTGGTCTTCTGTTGTGCCTGCCTGGAACCAGTTCCAACTGGGGAGGCTGGTTGTCCAGAAAGGACAGCCACCACCCAGAGGTTGAAGGGTGCATTAGTGCTTTTTGGTTGGCTTCCTGCATAAAAGGCATTGATCCTGAGGCTGAAGACCAGCTGACCCCTAGAACAGAAGAATTGACAAGGAAGGAGTGATGTCCGCAGCCATTTCCAGGCAGTATATGCCTGCTGTGCAATTACTGCTGCTCAACCCCCCCCCCCTTCAAGCATTGGGAGAACGCAGAAGAGGACTCTTCCCCTTCAGACTTTTGGGACCAACCAGTCTTGAGACGACGTGAATTTTGAGCCATCCCACGATGAGCTGTGACCTTCACGGGCTGCAAACTCTGAATACCCTGGGACCTTTGACCAGTGTGCAGTGCATAGTCTTCTGAAGATCAAATCCTCCCGAAACTTTGGTGGACACCTTCTGGACCTCCAGAGGCAAGATTCTACTCCTTGAAGTCCCCTCACCAGAGTGCAAGACCGAGAAAGCCAGATGAATCGACCGTGCAGTAATCCTTCTTCATTGGTGCTTCCTAAAAGGCACCATAATCGGAGCGAGAAGATTGTTGCTGCAAGCCTCTTCACTCTGCTGCGGCGAGGTCCATTCCAGTGTCCCTCATTTCATCTGGCTGACCTTGAATCCGGTGACCGGGTCTACTGCATCGTGCTGCCACTTCTTATTCACTCGTAAGGTACTGAGAGTCTCTTGGTAGAACTTCCCTAGAGCTGAATTGCTGCTCCTGTGATCCTGGAGTGCTGATTTGTGTGTTTGGAAGTTTTCCCCAGACACGCTCGCCCAGGCCTCATGCCTGTGAGGGATGTATGTGAAAAATCTGAGGTGGAAAAGACCATGTTTTTTGGGGTCAAATTACCATAATTAATTTAGTCTGTTTGCACTGCCCCCTACCTTAATTTATACTCTTACCCCACACCCCATTAATTTGTTAATAAATATGTGCAGAATTTTCGTAAACATGGGGCCAAACAACATGGTCTTTTCCACCTTGACATTTTTGCATCAGTTTCTTTTGGGTGATACCGCAGTTGCCCCACAGACCCAAGAGCGACCGCCGCCGAAGCTGCAACATTCTGTGCACCTAAAATGGCCGCCTCATTCTAATCACGCCTTTTGTTTACTCTGGTTGCTAGGCAACCTGATTACACGCCTGCCCATATGCCCGGATGCAGAAGCCGCCCACCTCTCCTAAGGCACACCTACTCCAAGCCACCTTCCTGTCTGCCTCTCCGCCTACTCCTAACCACCAGCTGGGCTGGAGCCCCTCCTACGCACCCCTTCACAGCTGGAGGCTGTATCATCGAGGTGCGCAACACGACGAAGCTGCTTCGCCGCACCACGAGCATCGACTGCCTGCAAAAGTAAGCCTCCTGCATATTCACATGGTGGCTGTACATTATTGCTGCACTGCCTCGTGGCTGCTTCCCCAGGGCAGTTGCCCCACAGACCCACAAGCGACTGCCGCCGAAGCCGCAACATTGTGTGCACCTAAAAATGGCCACCGCATTCTAAGCGCGCCTTTTTGTTTACTTTGGTTGCTAGGCAACCTGATTACACGCCTGCCCATGGGCCCGGAGGCAGTCTGGAGGCGGAAGCCGGCCCATCTCCCCTAAGGCACACCTACTCCAAGGCACCTTCCTGTCTGCCCCTGTCAGCACTGGTCTGCTACGGTGCTGTATACTGCTCCGCAGTACTTCCTCCTCAATACTCACATTCCCAGCTGCGCTTGCGCACCTGTCCTCAGATCACAGACGATCCATACTTGAGCTACAACAAACTGGGTAAGACTTTTCGCGGCCCTAATCCAGCCGAGCCTAGCATGGGGGATGTTTCCACGCCTGATGTTCTTGCCCCCGTACCGACTAACATAACATTCCACTTTGGAAACGTTTCCTCCAATTGAATTGGCCATCACTTATATATTATCATTTAGGTCACGGTTCATTGCCTTTCTCTCAATTTGTTCATCTGCAAGACGCACTGCGCACTATATGCTCACTACCTGCATAGCCGCGATGTTTATCCGTCTACTCGCAACCTGCTGCACCCACCTAGTCGGCCTAGCAGCTGAACCATTGGCTTTGAGTCATTGATTGCATTTTTGCACATGTACTTACCTAGTCAGCCTAGTTGAACCTTTGCCTTGCATTTCTGCACATGTACTTACCTAGCAATCCGCAACGCCTGGCCAACTCCACTTCTGCCCAGAGCGGAACCTTACCACGTACCCGTCAGTGCACGCACACCCCTTCCCACAGACGGCTAGGACACTGGGTTCACGGCATGCGGCCACTGCCAATTGTCAGCTACCTTATTCGCGCCATCATAGTAGGACTCGCCCTCACCACATCCTTTTGTTCCCCTACTTCCAACATTGCTAAAATCTATCCACATCACTCCACCTCACACTTTCACACCATGTTCGTCAGCAACCCATATCTCAATGACCTCGCCTTATGGCTCCAACACTTCGCCACTAAACCTTCACCTAATCAACCTTGCTCGTTCAAAGATGGGAATCTCCGACTTGGATCTAGACTGCCTTGTGCCCCTATGCCCCTGGCACTCGGCATTTCCACACCACCACTACTCTCCCCTTTACGCAGAAGACACCACCCTCGCACAGCACCATCTCCACCAAAGAACTAAAGGGCGCCCTCATTAATGCCAGATCTATCACGGCCCACGAGTTGGATATCTATGAAGTTATCACTGCTCAAAACCTCGATTTTGTGGCCATCACTGAAACTTGGTTACACGCAGCCTCTGGCCCACTTCTTGCCCTCGCCATCCCCAACGGATACGCGATTATTAGCGGACCGACAACCAACCTCCAAAGGAGGTGGAGTCGCATTCATACATAGAAATAACATTACACTCAGAACTATCCCTAACGCCGAGCTTAGCTCAGCAGAATCCCTCTCCGTGAAACTTAACCTTTCCCCGACCAACACTGTTACACTCCACCTCATCTATAGACCGCGTGGACCTCTTGGCTCCTTCACAGATGAGATCACGGCCATTCTGACTGTCAATACCAAACCCAACTCTCGGGTACTGCTTCTAGGCGACCTTAACCTTGGCCTATCCGACACTAAGAACCACCTGGCTTCTGAGGTCGCTACTACACTAGCTAACTTAGGCTTCCAGCAACGTATAGACAAACCTACCCACAACAAGGGCAGAACGCTCGACTGGATCACTGATCTTAATTGTAACACCATAAGTGCCTATTGTGCCTGCGCCTAGTCTGACCATCACACCATCATCTTCCATATACCAGCGACCAACCCACACACCATTCCTACGATAGCACCTGCTGTTCCCACAAGGAACAAAAAAGACATTACCAGGGATAAACTACTCCCGCTCATCCTTCCCATCTTGAATGACTGCGTGTCCCATTACAACCCCACAGTCCTAGTAGATATCTTCATTCAAACACTGCTTAAAGCCATTGACAATATAGCACCACTCAAACTACGGCGGAAAGCTAAACAAAAAGCCCACCTGAACTCCTGGTTCACCCCGCAGTTACAAACCTTACGTAAAGAAAAGCGTAAAGCTGAGTCACTCTGGAAGAGCCACCCATGTGACTCGAACAAAGATCACCTCATTATCACCACCCACGACTTCAAGGCTGCAATCCTACAAGCCAAAAAGACTTACTATTTACGTATCTCCCAAGCGGAATCCAACACTAAGGAGCTATTTAAAATCCTTAAAGAATTGGAATCCCCCTCCCCTGTTCCTGATACTTGCATAAAAGACAGCAAGTGGTGCAACAACATCCAAAACGCTCTCCTCAACAAAATCGCCACCTTGCAAGCAAAAATTAATGCCAAACAAACCATCTTACTCACCAACCCCCCTACCAAACCTCCCATAACCCCCTTGACCTCCTTTTCTCACACCCTTTTAGCTTTACCCCACTCACCATCCTCGAGGTCGAAAACATCATTTGCAACTTAAAACCGTCGAACTGCCAAGGCGACTCCTGCCCAGCACCTATTATTAAGGAAGCGGCACATGACCTCGCTCCTTTTATAACCACCTTCATTAACTCCTCATTCTTAACTGGAACGGTACCCAATAATTTAAAGGACGCATGGGTTATCCCTCTTCTAAAAAAAACTACTCTAGACCCTGAAACACCAACTAACTACAGACCTATCACTACTGTACCGCTCTTATTCAAAGTACTTGACAGAGCAGCATACCTGCAGATTCAGAACTACTTGAAAACTAACAACCTCCTCGGCTGAAGACAATCGGGCTTCAGACCTAAGCAGGGGACTGAAACAGCTCTCTTAGACCTCAAAACCCAAATTGAGGACATTAAAGACAACAGTAAACTGGCCCTTCTACTTCTACTGGACCTATCCGCGGTCTTCAATTTGGTCAATCACCAAATACTATGTCGACATCTGAAGTCCGCCGCCCACTTTTCAGACAATGCATCCAATTGGATCAGGTCATTCCTTGACAATAGGCACATGAGAGTTTTCTCTCTGTCCTCATCGGCAGATCCCACACCAGTCCCTTGTGGAGTCCCTCAAGGGTCTTGTGTCTCCCCAACTCTCTACAATGTCTTCACCAAACCACTATTTGATGTGCTTGACCATCTGGGCGTCACCTACACGAATTATGCCGATTACACCCAGATACTCCTACCCATCACTGGTGACTACATTGCCGACTCCAAAGCCCTCAATGACATCTACCTTGTTATCCAAGCATGGATGGCCCAACACGAGTTGTGCCTCAACGATGACAAGACTGAGCTTCTCATCTTAGGTACGTAACAGAGACTCAACAAACTAAGTTCTCTATTCGGTTCCTTTAACATTGACGGTAACCTAATTAAAGTATCCAAAGATACTAAAATTTTGGCCATTTATCTGGACTCCTCCTTGACTCTCACTAGACAAACCAATGTAGTAACTACCGCATCTGCTTAGACCTGCAAATTGATCTCAGCCCGTCGCCCATTCCTTAACACTCAGAACTGCATCACCTTGGCCAGGACCTTGGTTATGTCCAAACTGGACTATTGTAATGTTTTGTACCAAGGCACTAACCAGGGTAATCTTAATAAACTTCAGATTACCCAAAATAATGCCATCAGAGCGGCCCTCAATATCCCTCGTTCTGCTCACATCTCAGAAACCAGGAAGAACCTCAATTGGCTTTGTCGCCCAAAGAATCTCACTTAAAGCACTGGCCCTCACATACAAATGCGTAAACCATCAAGCCCCAACGTACCTTGCCTCACGATTTACACAGCATATTCAATCGTGAGCACTTACATCTGCACAATCCCAAGGTCTTGCGATCCCTATATTCAAGCTCCAATATGCGGAAGGCGCCAGCTTCCCAGTCCTGGCGGCCAATCTTTGGAACACCGTACCTCTTTCTATCAGAACCCTACCTTCATTCAACCTATTCAAACACAAAGCCAAGTTCTGGCTAGCCACATCTCACTAACAATCGTTCCTCTGATCATGGCTCGCACATTGGGTCCCTGTTATGCTCTGCTCCTTCACTACTGCTTTGTGTTGTGTTGCTCTGAATTGTAACGCCAATTGTATATTTTGTTCACAATTTATTGTAACCACTGCAACTATGTCATGCTTGTAACGTTCTTGTAAGATATGCGCCTGGTTGCCCTTGGGCCTGGTCTGCGCTATATAAATAAAACAAATACACTGCCATTCTAAAAGTGTTACCAAAGAAATTTACTTACTCTGAAAAATGCATTGGTTTTTCTAAAGTAAGTTACTTGTATGTTTTAGTAGTTGCCTTTTACCTTTACCTTGATGTATATTTAAAACGGTTATTTTTTATATAACTTAATTGAGTCATTATTTCTTTGGGCCTATGTGTATACTTGCCACTTACATCCCTGTTCTCCCTCCCAAGATAAGCCTTGCTGCTCAGCCAGTGCTACCAACAAACTTTGTGTGGTTCAGGCCTACAGTAAGAATTGGAGCCCTCTGTACCAAGTCTGAGTCTTCACAAGTTCTACCTTTGGTGGACTTTTGTAAAGCTACCAACAGTTAACAATAATGGCCAAGTATAGATGGGTGTTAGGGCAGAAATTACTAAGGGATTCTGTTTTCTCATTTTATGGGATCTCTAAACCTTTTGCCTTTTCCATTGGTTTTTCTGGATCTTTGACTTCTATTTTGTGGCCAGAGGGACTTGTACCGAAGCCCTCTTTGCACTGCAACCCTTTTCTGTCGTATGGAAGCTTGTACCCAAGTGTTGTAAGCACACCATTTTGGTCAGAGGGTCATTCTGTTACTCCAAGTATTTTATGGAATAGGTTGGTGGCAGATGAACATTTAGTTTTGGATTCACCTATTTTATTGTCTACAATAGCCCAATAAACCTGTACTATATCCAAAGGGAGGTATTCATGTGTTTAAGTCCTTCTCCCAGCCATTTTGTTTAGGTCCATCTGTGAAGGGGGTGCCTCTGTACTTAATCAGCTTTGGCATCTGTGGACTCTGGCACTGGACAAAGGAGGAACGGACACCCAGGTACAAATTCACAGCCATGTTTAATACAGGTTCAAAAGACAGACTGGAATGCACACAGAGCTGCTACAATCAGCTTGCTTTTATAGGCTTTTTGCAATGACATAATGCTTTAATATAAGCCCTCCATGTCTTTGTTTGGTTGGCTTATGTCACTCACAAGGACATCATTAGCTCATTTTCGCAAGCACCGGCTGACTGACACATAGGCTGACAAGCTTCTTTTAGATCCAGCTAAACATTATACATCCTTTAACGCCTGCCAAGAAACAGCCCTTATCTACTTGGTGAGGTCCTGCCAAATTTACTTGCCAGCTCATGTGAAAAACTCGATGAGCTCATTTTATTTGTTGCCACGGAAGCAGCTGTTCTGTCTAATTGGTAGCCTTCCCATGCCTTTATATAATTTACTATCTATCATATCTGCTTTCATTGCCAACATTTCGAAATATACCATCCCATATATGCTTATCTACAGTGAACTGCTGTCAAAGAATATGTACTATCTGCATGAGTAAGGGCTTTGCACACCTGGACCCCAAGACACCGCCTTTTCAGCCTTGCGACCAAACAGTAAATCGTTATTTACTTTTGAGCAGAACTCATTTTATATCCAGTTTTCAGATTATATTTTTTCATATTCATGATGTATTTGTAATACCTGAGACCCTTCACTTCATGAGTCATTCTGACCCCAAAAATGTCACTTCACACGCAGTCTATCTTCAGAAACCACTATAATTCTGATTTTTTTTTTGTAATATTTGAACCATTGATCAACCTATTATGTTATCTGCGCTCGGTTTGAGGGGACAGGGGGTCTGGTACCCCTCTACACATCGCTTTGTGTGGGGGGGCCTTGAGGCATGTCTAAAATGGTAGTTGCATTGACATGGACTCCCACTGAGCCCAATAATACATCCTCCTTTGCAGTTTAAACTGACTTAACAAGGATATCTGCCCCAACATGGCCAGTACATATGCAGCATGGGTGGACCGGAACATGTTTTTTCAAGCCAGCCTGTTTCACTGGCCCTCAATTATTTGTGTCTGCCTGGAGTGATTGGATGGATGGCTGGCTGGCTTGGGACACCCCATGAGTGAATGTGCACAAGTTTAGAGGAGACCCTTTGCATTCTGCAGATTCTTAACTGAATTATTGGAAGATTGCCACCTAGGGCTGCTGATTTTGTCGGACTCTAGGTTTGGCCATACTTGCTGGACTCTAATTTCTTTGTCTTTGCCACTCTTTCTTCTAAAGGCTTCTGGAAGTCAATCCTAATTCCTTCCAGTCCCCCTTGTTGGCTGGATTAGCTGTCCCATGCTGGGATGGTTTCTGGGTGGCCGCAGTGTTGCCTTCCCACAGAATCTGCTTGCATATTTCCTTGATGTAGGCACTCTCGCTAGCATAGAGGAGCGGAGGGTCACAAGTAGTAAGTCATAGCTCAGTTTTGGGTCCTTTGTCACCTCCATCCATTGGTTCCTTTGCTAGCAGCCGCGTCTTGCCCCTTTTAGTAATTTGATCCTTATGGCTTGGTTCTAGTATCATCCTGGCGCCTTCTCCAGTGCTGCTTCTGGCTAGTGGGTCGCTGTCATGGGGTTAGATTTGTTATACATCCATCTGTGATGTCACGGTCTAAATACTGTATCCTGTCTCCAACCCTGTAAAAGAATCCCTATAATTATTGGGTACCACCAGCCCCCTTTCTGAGCTGATTATTGAATACTCAGACTGGCCCCATGAGTTCCTGTGTTCTGAGGGTCCTGATCCTTTCTTCAGAATCCTCTTAAGGTGTTCCCTGGGTGCTGCATGCACCACCTTTACTGCATTTTACCATGGAATTACATTGGTTTGACCACTGCTGTGCCTCCCTCCTTGTCTGTTTGGCTGCTTCTTAAACCTGGAACTCTTCAAAGGGGGTCTTCTCTGGCATCCCAGGGGGTTGGTTAATACTTTGTATGCACCTTTGGGGTAGAACAAGTACTTCTCCAGTATTGACTCTTTCAGAGATTGTTCGAATGAACCATTTTCGTCAGGCTGGTAATGATATGGCATTTATAATGTGCCTATACACAAGTGTTTCAAGGCGCGACGAGGCAAGGGAGGGGAAACAGAGGGAAGACAGAGGGCGATCCTACTAGGCCAGGTGACATTGTGATTGCGCAAGTGCATGGGAGGTGGGAAGGGGAAAAGTGCAGGGGAAAGCGGAGGGGGCAGTGCAGTATATAGGAACAAGTAAAATAAATAAAGAAAATAATGAATAAAAGCGCGGCCAGCTGGTGGCAGGTGCAAGGGTAAGTACAGACGAGAGGTGTCGCTAGTAGGGGCTGTAGGGATACAGAAACAGTCCCCGCAGTGTAGATGTGCAACTGGTGGGGAGGGGTACTGGGCCCGAGATCAGAGGGTAGCCAGGTAACCAGTGCAGTTTCAGATTCAGCCAAGAGATCAGCAGGGGAGAGGAGGAGAGAAAGCAGAAGCAAAGAGCAAGGTCTTGAGGTGCTTCCAGAATCAGAGATGGTTCTCCTCAAGTTTCAGAGAGGCTGTTCCAGAGGGAGTCCCCAGCAGAAGAAAGATCTACCACCAACTCGCTGCTTGGAGAAACGACTAACCCTGAGCGGGTTGGAGGTGGGTGAACGAAGAGCTTGAGAAGGAAGATATTTAAGAAGAGACAGTTGAAGGTATTGAGGTCCCCGGCCCGAGAAGGCCTTGTGGACAATGCAGAGTGTTTTTAACTTAATCCTCGGCGCCACTGGGAGCCAGTACAGAGATTTCAGTCCTGGAGAGATACCATCCCTGGGCTTGAGGCGAAGGACAAGTCATGCAGTCCTATTTTGGATGAATTGCAGTGAGTAGAGGCACATTTAGGAAGAGGCTGTTGTAGTAGTCCTGCCTAGAGAGAACCAGAGCTCTGGAGACTGCGCTTCTGGGGGAAGGAGAGGAAAGGAAGAATACCTCTGAGGAGGTGTAGCTGGTAGTGTGACTTCTTAGAGATGTTAGAGATGTGAGGAAAGAAGGAAAGTGTGGAGTCGAAGATGACCTTGAGATTTTCAGCCTCACTGGTGGGAGCAGGAATAGGGCCAAGAGAGGCAAGCCCGAGAGTGACAGGAAAGGAGGGAGCAGGTGTGCCAATGAGAATTCCGTTCTTACTGTCATTAAGGCAGAGATCATTGGCGGCACTCCACTCCTGGATGGCAGACAGGCAGTCAGAGATGAGAGAAGAGGTGGCGGAAAGGAGCCTGAAAATGAGCTGTCATGCACATAGCCCTGAAAGTTGGGGCAGAGAGCGGCAATGCAGTGTACAACAAATGCCAGATATTGGTTGAAAAGCCAGGGAGTGAGGTTAGACCCCTGGGGAACACCACAGGTAGAGATGGAGGAGAGGAAGGACCTAAGTTGGACATGGGAGGGTTGATCGGAGAGGTCAGCCAAGCCAGGGCCTGATTGGTGATACCCAGGTTATCACGGAGACGGTTGAGCAGGATGGCATGGTTGACTGTGTCAAAGGCAGAAGAGAGATCAAGTAAGATGAGGACACAGGGGGTGTTGGAATAAAGGTTGCAGAGCAGGTCTCCACGGATGTTTAAGAGAGCGGTTTCCGTGCTTCTGGCAGCTCTGAAGCCAGACTGATGGCCATGGAGACAACCAACAGATTCAGAGTGAAGCTTAAGCTGGGAGATGGTCAGATGTTCCAGGAGTTTGCCCAGGAAAGCAGTGATGTGACTTGGACAATAGTTAGCCCGGCAGGAAGGGTCGGCAGAGGGTTTCTTAAGAAGAGGGTGCACAAGGGAGTGCTTCAGGGGGGGAGTGGAAGTCTCCAGTGGCGAAGGAATGGTTGCAGAAATCAGCCAGAGCAGAATCCAGGATGTCAATGTGGTCCTTGATGGTTTTGGTGGAACAGGGGTGAACCTGTTTGAACCGGTTTTGACAAGACATACATAGATTGGACTGGTCTAGAAACCTCGTCTGGGGAGAATAGGGGAAAGGCAGAGAAGGAGGCAGGAGAAGTTTTATTTTTTTATTTTTGTTTGTACAACAACAAAAACATAACATACAGTCCTAACATAACTGGCATATTGGCTCCTTGCACAGATTTTGTCCTGCTTCTACTGTCCCGGCGCTCTCTCCTGCGACCTTGTTTCGATCCGACCCATTCATTGGGGAGGTCACACGGCCTTCCTGCTTTGCTTATTGGTCCTCTGTTCTCGTAGGGTCTTTGCTGTCTCCCTCCTCTCCGCAGCCGAACAAATCCTGCAGTAGGGAGTTCCATGCGGTTAGTTTTTGCGCTTTCTCACCACCTTCTATTTTCACTGCTCTTATCCACACTGTAGGCTCTGCCAGCCTCCACTTCTGAAGGTCTGACCACTATGATTCTATGTTCGGACCCTCCCTTGACTTCCATGTCATTGCTATTCTTCTTTTGGCCAGTATACATATTAGGTCCTTCATTTTCGCTAGATGCGACTCCTGTTTGCTCCCTCTTCAAAAGAGGCCCAGTAAGTACTTCTCCGGATGCTCCGCCTGAATTTGGAGTCAACTCTGTGCTATCTTGGTTCTGATCTTAACCCAAAAGGCCTGTATCGCTGTTCAAGTCCAAGCCATGTGTACCATGTCAGCTTCATCGGCTGAGCAGCGGGGGCACCTATTCTGGTTCCCCCATCTGCATCTTATAAATCCTCTGGGGTGTAAGATATGCTCTATGCGTTGTATATAGCTGTGCCTGTCTGAACCTTGCGTTTCTAGACACTTTTTTTGGGTATCGTAGTACCCTGGTCAATTCTTGGTTGCTGAGGGGCCTTCGAAGTTCCTCCTCCCAGCACTGCCTTGTGTGTTGCTCCTGCGGGTTGTCTGCTCTTAATAATTGTTTATATAGCCTGGAGGTTGTGTGTTCCCTCTGCTATGTCGTACCATGCGTCTAATGTCTCCTCCTCCTGGCCTGTCCATTCTGGCCATCTTTTCTTAATATTTCTTATCATGCCATTGTATAGGATGAATTTGCCCTCATGTATTTCTTGATCGTCCACCATTTCTTGGAAATCCACCCACCTTTCTTCTCTCCTCGCCCCCAATTTGTGCTACAACTTTGGCTTCCCAGTGCACTCGATATGCTGCTAGTGTGTTTGTGTCCTCGCCTAGAAGACCCGCTAAGGGGATTTGTGCTGAGCATAGATCTTTTGTCCCTTGGAATTTCCACGCCTTATTCTATAGCCCTACGGCGATGTGGAGCATATTCGGTAGGGTCTTTAGCAGGGGTCTGTCGAGCCATGGTATTTCTCTTAGATAATATTGCTTCAGTGCTGGCTGAAAGATGATTGCGGCTATTGTTTCGTCCTCCCCCAAGCCACTTGACTGCGAACTGCAACTGCCCTGCTAGATAGTACTTTTCAAAGTCTGGTAGTCTTATACCTCCTTTATAGTCCTTCTGCAGGGTCCTTATCGTGATCCTGTTTCTTCCTTCCCCATAAGAAGGTATGTGTTATCATGTTTAGTTTGATGAAACGGGCCCTGGGAATGCTTTATGGGATGTTCATGAAGTGATATAGTAGGCACGGTAGTACCACCTTTTTCAGGAAGGCTGCTTTCCCCATCATCCCCAATGGCAGTGTTCCCCAGAAGGCCATTGACGTCTGTGTTTTTTCTAGGGCAGCCAGTGTGTTGGTTTTATGGGTGTCGGTGGTGTCATGATTTAGATCTATACCCAGGTCCTGTTTTCACCCTTGCTCTGGGTTTTTTATATAACAATCTAATCCATCGAAGGAACCCTTCCCCGTCGAAGGCTTTGACAGCGCCCAGGGACACTATTGCTCATCCTGTCTTTGGTTTGTCTTGTCTATCACGTGGTGATATTCTACAGAGATTTCATGACGTGTACCGTCCCGGGACATAGCCCGTTTGGTCCGGGTGAATCAGCGTGGGTACTACTTGTTTTAAACGATTGGCTAAGACCGCCGTTAGTATTTTAGCTTCCTGGTTAATGAGGGAAATCGGCCTGTAGGAGGTGCACCTCCTGGATGATTTCCCTGGTTTTAGGATCGGAACGATTTATTCTGACAGACTAGTCGGCAGCTGTATGCTCTCGTATGCGTTTTGGTATGTCTCGTAATTTCGGGGCAGTGGTCTTGTATGTCTTATAGAACTCCCCCGGAAGTCCATCTGGGCCTGGGGATTTGCCAGTGGGAAGCTCTGTGATCACGCTCTCTATTGCTTCCACCGTAAGGGGTTTGTCCAGTAACTGAGCCAGTTCTTCTGCTAGCCTTGGTAACCTTATTTCTGCCTGTGCGTCCGCTATGCCCCCCGTGTATCTCCGGATTAGGGGCATACAGTTGCTCGTAAAAGCGGGCAAATAGGCTATTAATGTGTTCCTGGTCCCTAATCTCCGTCCCGTGTGGTCTTCTAGCACTGTTATAGGGTCTTTTTTTTTCCTTTCCTGCCTAGTAAGCCACGTCGGGCGCCTGCTGGGTTTGTCCCCTTCTGCACGTAGCCGCTGCAAATACCTCCCGTAGTTCAATCTCCCTAATTTTTCCCAGAGTACCATACACTCTGTTATCAACTCCACCAGCTCCCCAGGTTCCTCTCCCGCTATCTCCGCTTGTTGTTCCCTTAATTCTATCTCCCTCTCGACTTCACTAAACTATTTCATGGCCGTTCCCGTCAGTCCTCCAGTTTTGCCTGTTGCCGCCCCTCTTATCACCACTTTAAACGCGTCCCATAATGTAGCGCTGCTTTTAACACTGCCTTCATTGTGCTCGAAATAGTCTTCTATCGCCTCTTGGAGGTGGTCCTCAAACTCACCCTCTCTCAGGGCCTCTGCTCGCAGTCGCTATGTTGGTATCGGGGCTTTCCTGTGGGTGTGTGCCCAATTTTGCAAATATTGGGGCATGATCAGAAAGTGTGTGTGTGTGCTTTAATGGTAATCTCTGTGAAATCTTGCAATGATTCCCTGGCTGTGAATATATAATCTATACGTGTGAATGTTCCATGTGGTGCACTATAGTGTGTGTAACCGCTCCCCTCTCCATGGAACCAGCTGTAGTCGTTCGCGGGTCCTATGTCGTTCCTTGGCTGGGGGTGCTGGCTTCCTGTGTTTTTCATCCGACCTGTCAAGGAGCGGGTTCAAGGTGCAATTGAAGTCGCCGGCTCAAATGAGCGTTGCCTCTCTGTACTGGACTATCCTAGGTGCCAGCTTCTTGAAGGACTGTTGCGTCATGATTTGGGGCGTAGGTGTTGACCAGGCACACTTCTCTGTTTGCAAGCATGCCGTGCACTAGTACCAGTCTCCCTTCTCGGTCGGTCTCCTGCTTGAGTAGCTGGAATGGGATCCCTGAGGCGATCCATATTAATACTCCTCGTGCATAGTTAGAGTACATGGCACTGTATGTCTGTCCTCCCCATTTCTTGTCCACCTTGGCCTGTCTTTCTGATGTTACGTGCGTCTCCTGTAGCATCGCTATCTTAACCTTCATCCGGTTCAACCAAGCGTAGACCCCGAGTCTGTTAACATAAGCATTGAGTCCTCTTACATTCCAGGTTGCTATTGTTAGTTCGTCTAACCCTGTTAACCCACAGCCATGTCCCTGCGCTCTGCCCCCTGCTTTCCCCGTGCCGGTGTCTCTTGGAGCCCTACTCATGGGACATGTCTTTCCAGTGCAACTGCGATTGTCACCCCAGGGTCTCTGCTTTATGTTGCTCCGGTCGCTTTGTGCTTGTATTTCTCCGTTATCTTTTGTGGTGTTCCTTCCGCTGCCTGTGCCATGTGCTGCCCATTCACACCATTCAACGTCTTTAACCCAAACAGAAACTGAAGAACTAACGCCCAGCCACCCTCCCTCTGCTCGGGCTTCGCTGCTTCTCTCGTCGTACTCCTTTGGATGGGGCAGACTTGCCGCAGCGCAATGTCTCAAAACAGACATCTTAACTAATACTTCGCTCTTTCCGGTGGCGCCGCCTCTCTCGGCCAACTCAGCTAAGGTGGGGCTGATCGCTCCTCTGTACTTCTTCTAGCTTAGTAATCGAATGCTTGACATAGTTGTTCCTGACCACTCTTATTTCATCTCATCGGGGTCTATTTCCGTCATTATTGGCGTTTCTCTGCCTCAATTGGGGGATGCCCTGTGAGTCAATCCACCTGTGGGCCTCATCGGTGGAGTCAAAGAAACATGTTTTGCCTTGGTGTATCGCCTTGAGTTTGTCGGGGAACAGGAGCATGTATCTCACCCCTGCGACCCTGAGACGTTCCTTTGTTGGGCCGAACTCTGCTCTCTGCTTCTGGACCATGGCCGTCTAGTCTGGGTACATGGTGATCTTGGAGGAGTTTCGAATGATTACCCCCCTTGCAAATGTTAGTATTTTTTCTCTGTCCTTAAAGTTCATAATCCTGGCAATCAGCACCCTGGGGGATGGGGGGGGCACCAGGCTGGGGTCTCATAGTCAGGGATCTGTGTGCCCGCTCCACCACAAAGCCTACCAACTCCAATCTCTTGGAGCAACATGTTTTTGACGTACTCCGTGGGGTCGTTGCCTTCCTCACCCTCCGGAAGTCCGATTATACGGATATTGTTCCTCCTTGCTCTTCCCTCCGCTCTTCGTTTCAGAACCTTGACTCTCTGTAGCACTTCTGACATCTGTGCCTGAGTTACGGCGACCCCTGCTGTGTGTTGCACCTGCTGTTACCCTCTGTCAGATTCATTGCATCCTGGCGAAGGAGGTCCACATTCACCATGACTGTCCAATTTGTTGTCTAGGGATGCTTTCAGGGAGGCAATTCGCTTCCAAGATAGGACCTTCGTTTGCACTTTCCGCCTGATGTGGGGTGTTATTCACAGCCCGAGGTGTCTCCCTCTTACAGCCCTTCTCCAGTAGGTCTGTTGTCTGGGTCAGCGTGGGGGTGCTGTCCCATACGTAAATTGCTGGTGCCGAGCCTGGCTGTGTACCACTTGGTGTGGCTTCCGATTCCTCCTCCGCGTTGCTCTCCCTCTTCCCACGTGTAGTGTATGCAAGTCTCTTGGATGTGTGCTCCTTTGGTGACCTCTCGCCTCGTGGTATGGGTGCTACGCAGTTCTGTTAGGGACTCGAGCTCCTGCAATGTGTCCCTTCACTGGACCTTTCTGTCCTTCTGTTCTGTCTTTGTTCAGTCTTTTGGCCCTCCTCTAGGCGGCTGGGTGTCTAGGTGGGCTGAATGTGAGGGAGGGGTGTAGTCACCCCCTGCACAGGGTATTCTAGGAAACCCAAGTTGCACTATGCCATGATTGGCTGAGGTGGTTGTCTGGGCTGGACAACCCCCTGCTGTGTGATTGACAGCCAGGCTGTGTGAATGGGGGATTTTCGCATAAAAGGCAGGAATCTTGGGCTGGAAGTCAGTCGCCACTGGAACTACAAGGAACCGAAGAGAAGCGGAGAAGACGGCTGCTGCAGCTATCCCGTCCTGGTGAAGCCCTGCTGCAGTCCTGAGCTATCTACCCTTCGACCAGAGAAGATCCAGTCCGGAGTCTTCTTCCCTTGAGCCTGGTGGGGGTCAACCAGCTCATCTTCCACAGCCAGAGGATCCTCTTCTTGGTCAAAATCGCTGCACACTGCTGTAGTGGTCCGGATAGCCATCTGAAGAGCCTCTCGTGTTTTTAAGGAGTGCACCTTTTATTCACCGTCGCTGCACTGGCTTCATCCCTGCGTAGTGCACACTCCTCCAGACGTCTTCCTTCTTGCCGAAGCTCCAGGAACCGTGGGTCTGCAGGAAACTACCAGGAACTGCCGTGGCACCAGCTTCTTTTTTTGAATAAGGTACTGTGTTCTGCTTCGAGGAGCTAGGGTAAATCCCTTTTCTCCTCCTCCAAGGCTTGCCCTCATCTTCCCTCCTTCTTATGACTTTTGCTTCCTCTGTTGACAATATCTAAGTACTCCTGGCCATGCTGAATCGTGAACTGTCCGACTGTGTGATCCTCGACAACAGAAACCACTTGACAATGGCTCCGGCCTATTGACTCTTGAATTCCTGTCAACTAGTGTTCTCTGATTCTGCCTGCCCTGACAAAAGTATTGCCTATGATTATTGCCCCCAACTCTCTCTGGTTAACTCTGGGGCTGTACCGAACTTTGGCTTCGAGTAAGTATTCGGCCGAAATTCAGCTGAAATGCACCTATTCGGCTTCGGCTTCATAGGTACTTGAATCCTTACTCGAAGCCGAAGGTGTGCACGAAGTAAGCAGCCCAGGAGATGCGCGCCTGGGCAGAGGGGCTTGAAGCACCTGTACTGCCTATACATGAAGCGCGATGTATGCACGCTTTCCCGGCTGCTGTGCTTGGAGGGGGATGACCTCATTCAGAATTTCACACATGGGAGCAGGGCCGTGCCGCCCGCAGCATACCTTCCCGCTGCATGAAGAATTTTTGTCAGAGCTGCTGATTTTTTATTTTCTTAATTTTTTTTTTCCCCCACGTCTGATTCCAACTTTCCCCAGTTACATTTTTTCCCGTGAGGGGCTTTGAAGAAAGCTCAGGTTTCGCCTTAGCTTTTCGCCCGGGCTTTCACTTTCCCCCCGCCTCGCGGCCCCCGCAGGGTTTCAGGCGGGGTTTAAAAACGCTGCAGAGGCCCGGGGTCTTTCACCCGTGACACCTCGCATTGCTTATGGCCCTGCCATAAAGTTAATTGATCACCCCCCCCACCCCCCCACCCCCGCAGGAGGTGGCACCACTCCCTCTTGGGCGAACGAGACCGCTCAGTGATCATGGTGTTTCCCCTGCCAGGAGATCTGCCTTTCTGATCACAGATGCTCCCCTGCCAGGTAAGTATCAGAGCTGCTGGACCCGCCCAACCACGGCTTGGGAACAGTCTAAAAATAGGTCAGCAGAGGGGAAGGGGCAGTTGGGTACAGACAAACTGTCCCTTAAGATTATCATTGAACAGTTTCGGCCTGTACATATTAATTTATGACACTGACTTGACGTGTGATCCAAGCACAATCAGACACGAGTGCTTAATGGTGGATGTTTTACTGACAAATGTTTGTTTTTAATATGTGAGATGTGTAAGTGCCCACGTGTCACCAGCCTTTCCCAAAACCAGCGCAGAAAATCTCTACCAGGAATTTGAAAAGGCACAAGTCTTGCAGTGAAATGGGCCGAGCACAGGAAAGTGATATATTTTCTACTGCATGGGAACTGATAATAAACTGCGTGCAGTGCGGGTGTGTATAAGGCAAGTATACTTGTTAGCTCATGGGAATTATGTAGCACCAATCTGCTATTTATCATGCCTCCCAGT
Source organism: Ambystoma mexicanum (assembly GCF_040938575.1). Lineage (NCBI taxonomy): Eukaryota > Metazoa > Chordata > Amphibia > Caudata > Ambystomatidae > Ambystoma > Ambystoma mexicanum. The sequence goes on along the minus strand of NC_090935.1, from coordinate 803,397,243 downwards.
GCGTTAGAAATGCATCAGAAGGCATCAAAAGGCTCCTGGCGTGCGATGATGTAGCACCCCTTCTCCAGCCACAAAGGCAGACATTTCTCCTTGAATTAGACAAAGGGCCAACAATGGGCAGCATAAAGACCATTTAACACTATTCACTAGCCCCTGAAGAAAGGGGCGTCGACAAATACTCACAGCACAGCCTGCATCTTTGTCAGATGAAAGGGCACCTAATTTACAGGAAGCATCTTCTGTGCAGGCTGCCAGTAACCATGTAAATGCATAAGGAGGCCTTTCTTAACACTTAAGCCCATAGGTCTCACAATGTACTACAAGAGTGCTCGTTTGATTTATTGTGAGGGGAGAAAGCACGTGTTCTTCTGGAAGGAAATTAAACCTTTTAAACATGTTTGTAGAGTTATTTCTCTAAAGATAGCAGCCTTTTCTCATCGGTGTGATTTATCTGCCCTCGGCCCAGCTCCTCTGGGAATGTGCAATTGAGCAATGTCTAAATAACAGGTCTTTCCGTAAAATGCAAACCGTTGAAATGGCAGACAATGTAAGCCAGCGAGTGAAACGTGTGCGCTTAATGCGTGGGGTATACAGTGTTCACACCTGTGTCCTCTGTCTGATAATTAAAATGAAGATGTGCACCTAATGGCAAATGTTCTTATAGTAAATATCCCAAAAGGTTCTGGTGCACTTGAGTGAACCAAATGAGGGTGCTTGCACAATGTGTCCCAATTGAAGAGGACGTGGGAGCATTGTTCGTGGGCTACTGAAGACCATCGTGGTCAAACCCTGGTGACGGCACTTTCCTTTGCTGAGTGTAAAAACAAAACAAAGAGGGTTGGCTGAAAAGTCCCGACGAATAAGGCTGCCCAACTTGGTACCTGGTATATTTGGTAAACTTGCCACTAGCAGGTGGTCCAGGTCAGAGTCTGCCATGTCGCTGGATCACCCAGGCAGCACTCATATGGTGTACTAGTTAATACCTATTATTGCACAAAAATAAAAACTTTGCTGTTATTGAACAGTTTATTTTCTGATAATGTATTCCTTTCAGGATTTATACAGACATCTTGTGTAGACAACTTGGAAAAGAAATGCAATTAAGAATGGATATACATATTAAAGTTTTTTTTTAATTTACAAAGTGTTTTTCTTGTCTACAAAACTTTATTTATTAAAAATGCAACTATTCGGCTCTGTATTCAGTTCTGGCCGAATACTTGTCGAACTATTCGGTATCCGGCCGAATACTTAAATCTACTATTCGGTACACCCCTAGTTAACTCGGGTGCTAAGTGTGTTTTTGCCCCGGTAACATTTCTTGCCGGGGATACGCGCATCTTTAGTAAGACCGAACTGTCATTACTGTCAAAAAGTGATCACATATGTATTCCCGGTAACGTCTTGTTTCACAGCACCTGTCCATTAAAACATAGGGTACTTACCTTGAGTTATACTGTACCAAGTGAATTGGTTGGTTATAGTGTATTTTACGTGTGGTCTTGAATTAATAGAAGTGTTGTGTTTATAACAAAAGGTTTAAAAATAAATGTACTTACATTTTTTTAGCTGAAACCTTGAGTCGGTGTTTGCTTGAGTCGCAGTAATTAGGGTCCCTTTGTGTAATCTCTACTACTGCTCATATACTCTTGAGATAAGCCTGGCTGCTCCGCTGCTGTTAGCACTCTGACATAGTAGTACAGGCTTGTACCAAAGGTGAACTTGTATTACCACCTGTAGTCTTAATTGTGTGTAGTGGTCCCTAAGGGCACTGCACAGGATTCTGCCTAACAAACATTAAAGGAGAACTGTGAACATTAGCATGCCCCAGATCCAGAGAGAAGTGTGAATAATAAACTGCTCCGCAACTAGAGAGCACTGGGAACATTAGTTCAAACCTCCAAACATAGAGACCTGCGAATCCATGGTCATACATTTATCAGCAAACTCAAAAACAAACATTAAATTCATATTGGTTCACAGACCACCGACCTTATCAACTATTCCGTAGAAGCCATCACCAACATAGCCATCCAACATGAACATCTGATAATCCTGGGGGACTTGAACATATGGTTTGAAGAAAAACACGCCAACTCACAAAGTTCACTAATCGGGCAACTAGCAACCATGAAACTTCAACAACTGGTCAAAGGAGCAACACACACAGCAGGACACACTTAACTCCATTCTCGCCAACAAAAAATGTATCACCACTGCGCCGCTGATACAGATACTCTGGAGCGACAATCTCATCCCATTTATGATCGCGATACCCAACAGCCCCTCAATCTCCCAACCACCACAAAAAGAAACTGAAAAGCCATCAAAGTGAGCAACCTAATGGAACAACTTGTGCTGACAAAGCCATCTGCAACCGTACTGGACTAAGCATACCTAGTTTGAAAAACAGACTTACTACATGAATGGATCACTGATACAATCGAAAGCATCTCCCCGGGAAACCCTTTTTACCCCTTCAAGAAAAATTAGCATTGGCAAAATGGTTCACCCCACTACTAAGCACCATGAAAAGGAACAAGAAGCTGGAACTAGAATGGAGGAAGGAATATGACCAATCTAAGAAAACTCGCTTCCAAAGGCAAATTCGATTGTACAAGAAGGAAATTCAAAAGGCAAAGAAAAGACACCATGACAACAGAATCACGAAAGCCACCAACACACAAAAAGGAATGTTCACCGTCAGAAACCCACCAGGTTGCGACAACACTCTGATACCTTCACAGAAATGATGCAACAACCTAGCAGAACATTTCAAAAATAAAATCACCAACATCCGACAAATTGTACAAAACAGACCGACCAATCCTAAAATGCAACCAACCAGATCCAACTAGGAGCCAGAGCACAAACTCCAAAACTTCCCGCAAATATCAGTAAAGACATTCGTCAAGCTGGTAAAAGATGGCAAGAAAGAAGGCTTGCCCCTGGACCCCTGTCCCCAGACTTCTACAAATCAATCCTCACACAATGAACGCCATTAGAATACTACAGATATCTCTTGAATCGGTCACTCGCAACAGGGACTTTACCACGATCCTTCTAATCAGCGTTATTAAATAACTCCTTAAGAACACAATTGGCGATGTGGAAGACTTCTCCAACTACAGACCTATCTCCAACATCCCCTACCCAGCAAAACTCCTAGAAACCTACTTATTCAAACTTAGAAAAACACCAGTTGCTGGACCTAGCACAAGTCTACTTCAGACCCGCGAGAGGAACCAAATCGGTACTCCTATCCATCAGGGATGACCTAAAGACGAACGCTGATTCCGACACAACCTCAGCCCTGATTCTGGTTGATCTCTCCACAGCGTTCACACACAGTAAGCAATGAGACCCACATCAAGAGATTAGAAGAAATGGTGTTGGGGAGAAGCTGGACCCCCACCAGGGCAGTGGGGGGGGGCCAGCAGCCATACCCTTACCAGCTATGGGAGACCCCAACACCTCCCATATGGCCCACAGAAATTAAAGAGACCCCAGCAGGCAGCCACATGTTCCAAACTGCGTTTATTTCTGGGCAGCAAAAAAGAAAAAAACACGCAGAGCATCGTGCACATCGAGAGTTAGGGCGCCGTCTCCCCCGGGGCTGTCTTGCAAGCCAGCTTTGTAATCGCACTGCAGGCTGACCTCACAGAATTGGATCAGCTCCCAGAAACCTTTCGCCTCCTGCTATTGGCTGCTAAGTGATAGGTTACCTATGTAGCCCTTATAGAGAGCCTGACAATTGGATGTTAGCCTTTTGCGTCAGTGGGTTGGTTTAGCTTTGCCAGCCCCCCATTACCTAATTCTAACTTGTTGCATTATGACTTTGTTCCCATAACTTTTTTAGCTGAAGCAAGCATTTCGCACCGGAGCTCTGAGCGCTCATTGGCTGGGCTGAGCCATTCTTGTTACAATTATGTTTCAAATGTTGTGCGAGTCTTTGCGAAAATGTCTTTCTTTCCCAGAAAGAAAAGAAAAAAACACTGGGTTGCCGTGGCTTACTCGCATTTGTGGAGAATTAAAAATGTTTGTCTGCAGAAAGCAATCTTATCTTGAATGCGCAACCATGGCTGCTCGTGGGTTTTGTGAGGAACATTGCTGAAGGCTTCTGCAGCCAGTGTTCAGTGAGAGAAATGAACTTGGCTGTAATTTTCCTGAAACATGGCTTTACACTGTGCAATAAGACCGTGTTAATTCATATAGGCATTTGCAAGCCTTTAAACGGGGATTTTTGTGTTTGTAGATTCTGATATTGCAGCATTGATTCTAATGTAGCATGGAAGTTGCACTGTTGGTGAAGTGGGTGTGTTTCAGCATATTTGTCACCCATGGGTGCGCTGGTGCCTGGTTCAAATGATAAGTGCGCTCCTTGTTCTTCCTGCTGCTGTTCTGTATATGCGCCTGGGGTGAGGGGGCATGGGTTTGATCTCGATTTTCCCTCTTCAGTCCCCCCTCTGGTCGACACACCACCAAGCAACATTCACCTCCTTCCGGTCTGCATATCTTTGTCAATGCCTTGAAGTGTCCATAATTTTTTGCATTGTTGTTGATGAACAGTACATATAGGAGTGTTCTCCTTCTGTGTTCCACCACACTCACTTCCCTTCGTACTTCCTCTGATCACAGGGAGTGGCCACCTTTATTACTGCTGGAACCATGTCGCACACCGCTATCTTCTCCCTTAGTCCGGCTCTTCCTTTCACCATGTCTCTTATTTGCATTCCGATGTCGTCTTCTGTTCTCTTACATCTTGCAATGTATCTCTATCTTGCACAATGATGCTGTGCTCGGTACTAGTCCTTCCGTTATCACCTTCAATCAACCAGGCAGTCATGATGTCATCCATTACCATGCAAGCACTAGCTAGTTCTTTGCTTTCTCTTTTCAGATGCATTTTTTGCTGATCATTCTTTAGTATGCTGGTACTTCACCCAATCATTCTTCTGTCTCGCTCGAGAAGTAATTCCCCCCTCTTTTTACTCCTGTCTGTTTCTCTTCTTCCGTTGTTTTCCATCTTGGTGAATGTGTCATTCTTCATATCTTCCTTGGTCATCACCAACAAGGGCATGCTGATGCGCACCAATGAACAGTCTCCTCCCCAATTCAGTGGTAGTTTCTCTTGAGCTTTAGATGCATGTGCTCAATAGTAGTCCATAAGCAGTGATGTTCCTGCTCTCATCTCGCAACTTCTCTCAACCTTCTTGCATCCAGCATAATTGTCCACTTCTTGTCACTGTTGTGCTGGTAACATAAGGCTGGTACCTTAACAGTATACGTCCTTCTTCATTCTCCACCCAAGTGACTATCTTCGCTCTTTTGTCTCACTCCGTTAGGCACTTATCATATTTTTGTCTCGTATTTTATTTCTTCTTCTCTCTTTTTGTTTTTCTTTCTTCTTTTATTATTTATTTATTTTTTCTTTTGTTTTTTTTTCTCTTGCAGCTTGCTCACTTGTGCATTTGCTCGTTTCTTCTCTCTGGTCACTTTCCACATACAGTTGTTCTCCAATTAGCTGCTTTATGTAATCATCTTCCATAGGGGATTACCCCCCTTTTTTTTTATCAATCTCAATGTTGCTGTCTTCCCTTGTAATCTTATTCACACCTTGGGATACACGGGCGTCGTGCTCTGCTGTAGTAATTTCTGTTGTAATCAATTCTCTCACGGCATATGTTAAAGAGCAGTCAGGGCAGCTCTCTCCAGTGGTGTCCCTACCAATTTTGTACATGTGTGCATGTTGTTGGTCACTTCTGCTATGTGTGTTGTGTGTTTTACTCCCTTTGTGTCTGCCTTTACCTCTCCTTACTTTAGCAGCAGCTTTTCCTCACCCACTGACGCCGTAACTCTTCCTGCTTAGGTTAGGGAATGTTAGCAAGGGATACAGCGGTAATGCTCACTATTACATATAATTTTCAAATTACCACCCCCATTATTTCGTTCATCATTAATAGTCCCATCGTGAAGGTAAAAGTCCTTATTTGCATGCCCATAACCACTTACGCTGCTGGGTCCTTGCAGCTGATGAGATGATAAAGTTGCTCGCATGAAAATCGCAAGAAAGGCGTTAATACGTTAGTACTTGTTAGTAACCTCAAGCTCCGCGAACTAAACAATAACTAAGGGCAAAAATTAAACCTCCCCCTGGACATTTCGTGTTTTCAAAATTTCTGAATATGGGTAGGGAAAATCTCGGCTGTTTATTCAATGGAAGCAAGGAAATATACTTCAGGGTAACATGCTCTAAGGGGTCTGAGGTTCCTCATAGGGTGGGCAATTGAGTGGGGAATGCTTCACGATGGTTTAATTAGTAGTCCTCAGTGTTACTAATGGAAGATAACATTAAGGAAATTTCCTACACATTTCTAACAGCATACATACGCAACAACCTGCATGTGCGGGGAAAAGAGAAGGAACAAAACAGTGTTACAGCTGTAGGTGCACAAAATGTAATATGAAACTCAATTAAACTTTGGAAATGCGTGTGTCGGTCCCTATTCTAGTTGCTAGTGTGCGTTGGAACATAGGATGGCCATGTTTCCCTAACTCGGGAGTGTTCGTGCTATTTTGCAGTTCATGAAAATCTCTTGCGTTGGCCCTGTTGATCGTTGCTCCTTCGTTGCCAGGGTGGCCACCGCTTTGTAGTGCTTGACGCCTCACACATCTAACAAAGTCTGTCAGGAGGGGAAAATGTCCCACTGTAGTCCATAGCCATTGGGTGTTGGTTGTCCGTTGTCTTCAGGCCTGCCCTGGGTCCTTTATATCTGGCGAGAAATTAAATGGAAGCGCTTGAGACCTGAGCATTTACAAATTCTTCAGTTTCTTGACCTAACCTCTCTGCACTACTCAGTGTCCTAGTGGGAGGAGCCAATGGTACATTTATGCACCATCCTGTCACCACCTGGTGGCGTTCAATGACGGTCTGACCGTAACTTGTTGCGCTATTCGAAATGTACCCAGAAAATGGGTAGGCACTTAATTTATGTGAAGATACTCATTACACACTTGGATCATATATACACAATTTAGGTGCTAGTGTACAAATGGGCCTTTGGATCTTTATATTTACTGTGCTTTTGTTGTAAGCTATTTATAGTGCGTGCCTTTGTCCCATGGGGCATCAGGCACTGACAAGCTAAACAGGGAAACATCAGGGTGGTAAATTTGTCATATAGGGTGGCTGTGTTTCTAAATTAAGTGGACCATGTTACTTAGGTAAGATAATCGCAGGGTTTTTAAATCTTTTTTTTTCTATGGCTCCTCTCTCAACTTCTCAGGGCGTGTCTCATAGTGAACTGCAGGCACTTTAAGCTGGTACTAATGAAATTCACTACCAATTATTCGCTACCTGTCCCCCCCCCTCTTTGTATTTATTTATTTATTTACTTCCTCTTTTCTTTCAAACCCAACCGTCACAATTTACTCCCATGGTCTCTATCCCACCCCATGTCCACTTTTTAAACCCTACCTACTCTGTTAATTACTCATTTAGTCTAGTATTTTATTACTCCACTACTGTAATTACTGTTACATTTAAACAATATATTTCTCCCCCCATTATCTGCTCTCAAATTTTAATACAACCATTATTCTCCAGTTCGTGCAGCAATGACCTCTTTCCCTATGTGTGTTGGCTAATGCATTTGTGACAGTGCTGTGTTCAAAAGCGCTAGTGGCATTACTACTTGCACTGAGTTATTTTGTCGCCAAACAGTGTCTGGTGGGAACATGGATCATCCACCTTGTTCCACCTTCTTCCACCTTGTGTGTCTCATTTAATTGTTCTGTTATTCGTGTATTCATGAGCCCAGTCTCCTCGCTGAAAGATGTGTGCTCAAAATGTAGCTAAATGTACTCTCTTGTGTTGCGCTATTATTATGCAACCCCCTCTGTACCGTGCACCCCCATTACGCTTAAACAATCTTCCTTACTTTCAACATGTGTATGGCTGGTGTTTAACAAGTTATGGCTTTATCTATTAATAAGGTGGTCATATCCACATGGCTTGTGATGTCTCAAATGTCTCTTCCCTAATGCATGGCCTAGTCGCCCCACTGTCACCCAGAAAAGAAAATGTTTTGATACCTATCACCACCCCTATGCAAATGTCCCCTGCATTATTGAGTGTGCGTGAGTGTGTGTGTCGGCGTGCGTCTCGCCCGCTCTGTCGGGGAGGTGGAGCATGAGTGTGTGTGGCAGAGTGAGTCAAATCCAGTTTGTCTATGGCTGTCCTATTAGGGGTATAATGTCAATCTATGTCCTTTGAAAGGTTTGTTCCCCATCAGGAAGACCCCTCCCAGTCATGTAACCGGTACCGTTGCTATTGTGTCAGTGTTCTGTATGGGTGCTTACTGCTGTGCAGTGCCCCTGGGTTGTGATTCTTGTCAGTCCTGGGGTAGTGGTGCTGTCATTTGTTGTGTCTGTACATGTAGTGGTGACAGTGCCTGCGTTGGTGCTTGTGGTGTCTGCTGAAATGATCCCGTCCTGCCCCATGTATCCTCCCCACATGGGCGGTGCATATTGTGATGGTTGTTGACACTGCTATTGTGATGCTTGTGCGTGTGTGTTGAGGCTGTTTTTAACTGCCCCTCCCATTGCATACTTTAATAATTTATTTTGTGCCTACTTGTCCTCATCTGCCTTTCTCTGCCCCTGCCGTTTTATTTATTTATTAACCGTCTTCTCTTGCCACAATCTACAATGCACACAGTCAATGTCTAGCGCGCTATCCTTCCTTCCTCCCTTCCATAACCCCATGCATGCTGCACCACCCCTTACTGATCCTCTCATGTTTGGGTGTGCTGTCTCGTTCAGACCTTCTCTCCTCCTCCAATCCCTTTCTTCCCTTTCCAGTTCCCCCTCTCTGTTGCTATTGTTACTCCTTGCACCTCCCCCGTTATCTTCCCTTTAAATTTAATTCCTCTGTACCTGTGCCTTCAAATCTGCTTCCATGCACTGCAGCCCTCCCTTGCTCACTCCTGTGCTGCTAGTGGGTTGTTCTGCACCTTCCTGTTTGTTCTCTTTAGTGTATTGTGATTGTGTGTGGTGTTTAAATGTCCTTCTGCTGTTTTCAGTTCTCTCATGCAATTCATTCCTTGCTTACCATCTGTGTCATCAAATATTACACTCCCGGAGGTGCAGAAGGGTGAGTCCCCTCCTCCCTCTGCTCGTGCTGGTTCAGCGTCTGCTGACGCCTCGCCACTTCCCTTCGTGCACACTGTTCAACTGTAGCCAGGTGCTTTTAAACCTATTCCCGTGTAAGTGCTATGTATGTGTGTCCTTAGCGATTGCTGCACGCTTCTGGAGGAGCCGCCTATGAGCAGCCATGGTCTTTTTTAATATACCTTCAATACTTTTGAATCTTTGCACACTATGTTTTACTGACTTATTTCGGCATGGAAGCTGTGTGCTACACAACAGGTGAAGGGGAGTCATTTCTGTATTGTGTGATACATTTTACCTCAACTCAATGTGAAAATTTCGATAGTCCGCTGTTCAGGGAGCAAAAGTTAGAAGATAATTGCACATCTTTCAACTTCTGTGAGCATTCTTGGCTCCGCACCTTAGCCAGTGCACTCCACGTGCAGCCCATCTTCACCAAACCATTGCCTTCTCCGGCACACCCCCACAATCTTGCGCATGTCTTCCACACACCGCCTCTGGGTCACCTATTCTCCAAATCCAAAACCACACCACTATCTCCTCACCATCAAAACTCTGTGTCCTATGCATCAATCTGAAGGTGACGTCACCAAACTAAAAACACAGTGCAAATGAACAGACAAATGTGCATACACAGAACAATAACCCATTTCTCCCAACCCCACAAAAATCCCAAAATAAAACCCCACAATACCCACAGCTGTCTTCCTGTCTCAACTGGAACAAGGTAAACCACAATAAAAACTCTTATAATTGGACTGCGCACGCTGCGTCGCCTCACGTGTGACACGCCCCTCACGAGGGGAGCTTAACCAGTCAATTATCTTCCGCACTCGGGAACAATCTAGCTACCTCCTGCAGGGAAACATCATCCACTCACTGAACTAAAATGCTCAATTAGCAAGGAACCTCATCTACTCATTGATCTACAACGTCAAGTCATAGGAAATCCACACCCCCGTACATGAAATCGCCATCTGAACCAACCAGCGCGTCACTCCTTTCTATATGTGGGGAGTCACTACCCCACCCAATATCCTCATAAACACAAGAAGGGACAACTGCCACCGCTCCAGTCCCAACAATTCACGTGCCGATTGCCACCAATGCGCCAAATTTTGCGACAATGTACAATCACCCACCACCCAATTTACAATGCCTCCCCCAGTTTCTACCCAAACAAAAGAACTTAACATTTCTGCAACATACTGATCAACAATGCATCATAATACTTTAAACATTTCCCCCCTCAAAGCCCATGTTGCTGGTTGACTTACATTTCCTATGCTGCACTGGCACTTGCTCTGCTGCTGGACACCCCCTCAAGGCGCTTCACCGGACCCCTTCTCCTGCAGGGCTCTCACCTGCCCTCAAGCGGGGTATTTCCAAGTGGCCCCCGATGCCTTTAGCTGGTTACGCGTTTTCCGGAGGTCTTCAAGTGCAGGCGAGGGTCCCACAGCTTCCTTGAGTCAGCGGCAGGGAGTGCAGTTCAACGCAGGGCTTGCGCAGGCAGTGCTCATTCACCCATGTTACAATGAGCCTCACAGAGGGCACCAACTTGTTGGGGAGAAGCTGGACCCCCACCAGGGCAGTGGGGGGCCAGCAGCCATACCTTCACCAGCTATGGGAGACCCCAACACCTCCAATATGGCCCACAGACATGCAACAGAGACCCCAGCAGGCAGCCACATGTTCCAAACTGCGTTTATTTCTGGGCAGCAAAAAAAGAAACAATACACGCAGAACATCGTGCACTTCGAGAGTTCAGGCGCCGTCTCCCCCGGGGCTGTCTTGCAAGCCAGCTTTGTAATCACACTACAGGCTGACCTCACAGAATTGGATCAGCTCCCAGAAACCTATCTCCTCCTGCTATTGGCTGCTAAGTGATAGGTTACCTATGTAGCCCTAATAGAGAGCCTGACAATTGGATATTAGCCTTTTGCGTCAGTGGGTTGGTTTAGCTGTGCCAGCCCCCCATTACCTAATTCTAACTTGTTGCATTATGACTTTGTTCCCATAACTTTTTACCTGAAGCAAGCATTTCGCACCTGAGCTCTGAGCGCTCATTGGCTGGGCTGAGCCATTCTTGTTACAATTATGTTTCAAATGTTGTGCGAGTCTTTCCGAAAATGTCTTTCTTTCCCAGAAAGAAAAGAAAAAAACACACTGGGTTGCCGTGGCTTACTCGCATTTGTGGAGAATTAAAAATGTTTGTCTGCAGAAAGCAATCTTATCTTGAATGCGCGACCTTGGCTGCTCGTGGGTTTTGCGAGGAGCATTGCTGAAGGCTTCTGCAGCCAGTGTTCAGTGAGAGAAATGAACTTGGCTGTAATTTTCCTGAAACATGGCTTTACACTGTGCAATTAGACCATGTTAATTCATATAGGCATTTGCAAGCCTTTAAACAGGGATTTTTGTGTTTGTAGATTCTGATATTGCAGCATTGATTCTAATGTAGCATGGAAGTTGCACTGTTGGTGAAGTGGTTGTGTTTCAGCATATTTGTCACCCATGGGTGCGCTGGGGCCTGGTTCAAATGATAAGTGCGCTCCTTGTTCTTCCTGCTGTTCTTCTGTATATGCGCCTGGGGTGAGGGGGCATGGGTTTGATCTCGATTTTCCCTCTTCAATGGATATAAGGGACTTGGCACTACTCTGGATAAAATCATTCCTAGAAACAGAACAGACTGTCTGCATAAAGCCCTTCAAATCTGCTCCTCGCGTGAACGACTGCGGAGTACCCCAAGGATCCTCACCATCACCGCTGTACTTCAACATCTACCAGACTGCGTTAATCAAGATCTTCAAAAAATACAATCGTACCTGCTACAAATACGTAGACGACACTCCAATCATCTACAAAATTGAAGATGCAAAAGAAGAAAACACAACTCTAGGAGAATGTCTCAAAGAAATCTACGACTGGATGAACGCCAACAACCCAAAAATCAACCCAGGAAAGGGGGAAATCATGATTTATATCCAAAAACCAAGAGAACACCTACATATTGTGGCTGATAGAATTGGGAACCGCGCCCACATCATCAAACATAGTCAAAAATCTGGGAATCCTAATGGACAACGTAGTAAAACTAGAACCACAACTAAACACAATAATTAAGAAATGCTTCTTCCTCCTTCACTCAACAAAAAGAATCCTACCATTCCCGTCCTTCACCCACAAGACACTGACAATCGTCCTCATGCCAAGAATTGACTTCGCCAACAGCCTCTACCTCGGAATGCCTGAATGCCTCCTGAAGAAACTGCAACGCATTCAAAACGTAGCGGCTAGACTTCTCAAACTATCTAGAAGAGAACACTTCACACATGCGCTACACTTGCTTCCAGTCAAACAACATATCCCTTTCAAAACAATGTGCATAACACACAGGGCAGTTAGCAGCCAGGGAGCAGAATTCCTACAAAAGAAAATGATCATCTACAAGCCGACGAGACTCCTTAGATCGAGCAACGAAATCTGCCTGGAACCAAAGCCATACGCTAGGAAAAAACTTCGGGGCTCCTCTTTCTCCCACCTGGCGCCGACAACCTGGAACAGCCTCCCGAAAGAAATAAAATACAAAAGACCACCTAAAATTGTAAAACCTACTCAAAACCTGACTCTTCAAGACCTCATAACCAGACGGAAACAACCAAAACAACAAAACTACAAATGCAAAGAGCGAGTTGACAACCCATGATGGTACAGATAACACCAAGAACCAACAGAGAAGTTGAGCACCTGCAAGAACTAAAGAGACAGTGCAAGGCTGGACCAACCAAGAGCGACTATCCAATCTGGAAAGAATAGCTAACCAGACTGACACAAACAGCAGGCATAATTATCAACCTTCCCCACTACCAAGCATCCCCAACAGACATGACATTACCCCACGTGTATACCACCAACCTAACACAACTTGCATCCACACTATCCAACTATTATCTCACGCGTACAAGACCACCTTCTTCAAACCTACCTCTCGATATAATCTAACCCACCAGCCTAAACAAAACTACTAGCACTAAACTAAGAAACCCTCACCCAAGCTAGTAATTAAAAGATGGCATGCACTAGGCTGATGCACACGAAACCCTAGCAGACTTCTTGGAGATGGACTGACATCCGAAACGACTAACCCAACACACACAGCAAAAATCAACACAGACCTAGAGCTGGTGATTCCCTTGCGTCAATCTGGACATGGTGGCAAGGACGAACTGAACCGTGTCACACACAGATGGAGCTATGGGTATGGGTATGGGCATAGGTTATAACTAGATACATCCACAGGGACCAATTTGCATCAGGCACAGACTGGGATGTAAGGGCTGGTGTAAGTAACAGCAAAGATAGAATTGTGGAGACTGACTAGCCCAACATATGGACAGAGAGGTGAGAGACCGCCCTGCGTCATGCTGAACCAAGATCACTAAGAAATTCATCTAAACCTTAAGACACACAAAATGAATGTGTATCTCTTTAGACAACAAGGCTAATAACCAACCTTACTAAAACCTCGCCCCTCTTCATACACACCTCAAACCCTAACTTAACATAACCATACCTCTTAAACCAAAGCAACCCGCACGCACTTCACTACACTTCAACAACTGATAACACCACACAGAGCCTTACACAACAGCACACGACGGACACCGAGCGAATACCACACCAAAAAGCTCAGCGAGTGGTTTTAACCGAATTGAAATTGCCAACAGCACATCACAGCTCCCTTCCTCTTTATGCAAACTTTGTTATACTAACGTACCTTAACCTACCCCCTTTCTTTGAGACCTTGTCAGGGGACCACTACGGTGGTGATAGTGTGCGGTATAAATATCCTCTAACATTAACATTTCTCCATTGCCAAGGGTTGCCCTCTGCCCAGGGCGGTCCAGGACTCTGTTGAGGTGGCTCAGGCTTGGTCAGTCTTGCTTCCTGGGAGTCCAGAGGATCTTCCTGGAGCTCTGGTCTGACTCGCTCGATTCTGGTGTTCCTCTCCCTGGGACTTCGGTTCCTGCAGCAGCAAAGGAAGTACAGCCAGCTCCTGAGAGAATTTCCACATGACCTTGTCCTGGGGTCGATTGGTCCCACCAACCAAAGGGGAGGAGTCGTCCTTTGCAGGTCTTCTCTAGTCGAGGCAAATTCGTAGCTTCAGGGCTTCACCCGGAAAACCAACGGTCCAGGAGGGTGGAGCAAGCTTCTCTTCCAGTTTCTTCTTCGGTTCCTTAGTCCAGTGGTCGACTCTGCCGTCCTTGCAAAAGACCTCGCTTTTATGCAAGTTTCTCAGATTCATTCGCAGCTTAGCTGTCACTCACACAGAAGGCTGGCTGTCCTCCAAGGACAGCCAGCCGGCCAATCACCTTTGGGTGCATTCCTGTAACCAAGGAGACTAAGCACATGAGTTTCGGGAACCTCCCTCGCTTCCTGCCCTGCCAGACACACTGGCGCCAGAGGCTGGTTTCAGCACTGAAGCCCGCAAAGACAAAACGAACAAAGGGACCAAACCTGGTTTGGCACGCAGAGTAAATCTCAAGGAGGACCTTTCCAACAAGAAATGGCAAAAAAGACTAGGGCCATTTTGACAAAATGGGCACTCATGGGTGCTTTACTGCAGCTCCACTTGCAGCCTGTGGTAGAAACACACAATGGGAGGGAAAAAGTAAGGTATTTAAACTTTTGGGAAATCTAATACTTCCTGTGCCACTGCACTGGAGGTGCTGTGTGTCACAATGTAAAGATGATGCCTATGGAGTTTGTTAGACTACAAAGTCAAAAGAAACCGAGTGCAAATCGCAGAAAAATACATGAGAGAGTGGGAAAAAGGTCTCACTCTCTCCAGGTTAGAAATTAAAAGTTCTAAAGTCCTGCAAAAAAGAGCTGGGGGTCTCTAAGGTAGAAGGGAATTAGAACATTCCTGAGAATTTTCCCGAACAGCCTGTTCTACAAGACTTACCTCGGCAAAGTTTCAGAGTCCTAGCTTCAAGGTGTCCCGAGATTGGCGGGAAAGACTGACCGCGACAAGTGAGGCCCTTTGCGTTGCCGTGCTGCAGTGACCACCGTCCGAAACAGTTTACCTGACCAGAGTGAAGTCCTGAGAAGGGTCCTGCATCGAGTTTTGCTGCTTTCTTCATCCGAGAGTCCTTGCACTAGCGAAAGACACCAACCTAAGATCAGCTCGAACCTGCAAGCCCTGCGACTGATGGCGGGAAAATCAACCTCAGACCCTCTTCCATTGACCTGCCAAGTCTGGGGCAGAATCTGAGCACGAGGGTAAGTTACAGTTGTTCATACCTGCCCGTAAACTCCCTTTAAAAGCTTTCCTAACTTTTACAAAACTTTTAATATACTTTGGTTTTACCGTAGCTAGCGCAAGCATTCCGAAAGTTGGGGACACTTCTGTTAGGTAGAATAGATTGTCCTCTAACTCATGGAACTGTTCACCGGACTCCAGAGACCCTACCTTCACTTTTTTTTTTTTTTAACATTAACAGCTTTACAGCTTCACAAATTTTGTCTGAACTTTCCGGAACTTTTGGGCATAAGGCCCCAGACAATTTAGGGGAAGATTTTTGAAGTTAGGGTTAACTTTCTGTGTACCATTGGTGCATAATCTCATCTGTACTTTCATTTACAGGGGTTTGATTTGTTTTCTGCCCTCAACCAGTAACTGTATATATGTAATCTATTATTAGTTCTGATATTTCTACCTGTTAGTAGTCATTTTTCGTGGTGTTATTTGGCCATAAATAACTGTTTTTTTTATTCATACTTTCTAAATGTAATTTGTGATTCCCATTGTGTGTACTCATTGTGGACCCTTTACAAGCTCACCTCCTCTTGAGCCTTGGCCTAGACCCTTGTCACTGCTACCTTAAACTGGTTTGGCTCCAGCTCCCCAGAGTTCTCACTGTCACAATATAGGTTGGCCTTCTATACCTCTCTCCACCAGGCCAGTGTATAGAAAATCAGTCCTAACTGCTATTATGCAGAGAACTTCTAAGTTTTGCCTTTCATACATCAGCAAGTTTCTGTGGACTGTGGAAAGATACTCTGATGGAGTGTAACCGTTGCCTACCTCGTGACCACGACGAACAGCGTTTCAAGAACTGTAAACTCTTTAGGCCCAAAACGCTGAAGGAGAGGCGCACCAAGCGATGGGTGGCCTATGCCATGAAGGCCGAGAGTCGCTCTCCCACTGGCGCCTCAGATGAGGATTCCTCAAGCAGCCACGGCTCAGTTTTGGAGTCTAAAGACGTTACTGTGGAGTCTACCGACTCCCGCGTGCCCCGTCTCCAGCCCTGCTAAGCGTGCCATCGGCAGTGTGATGGGAAAATCACGCCATGGCGACAAGGGCACACATTCTCTTTCAAAGGCCAAACAGACAACCCCTCTGCTTCCTTCGGACTCATCGACAAATCCATTGGTGCTGTAGGCCTGTTGAGTTTTGGTGGGCCTACTGAACCTACGGATTCAGGGCACACTTCTTCCCTGCCGGCACAGGGTCTTAAGAATTCAATCTCTCAGGGCGCCATCCCTAAAGCTTTGATGCACGTTTCTGGGGCATCGAAAGACGTGCTGAAACACGCTTCCCTAGTGGAAGCTCACCCCATACTCTAGGCAAAAGTATTCCCAGGCCCCTCCTCACGGTTATGGGCACCCAAAGGTCACTATTTTGTCTTTAGGGTATTCCCCAGTCTTCTCTCCCTTGTCACAAACCCTACAGAGGGATCCTGTTTCTTCTCATTCAGCTTTCCCCTCTTCCAGAAGATTGCTCTTCCTTTTCCTGGACTAGAGAAAGACTGTATGAAAAAAATTTCGGAATGTATTTATTTTTCGGGGAATTTTGATGACATCCTTAAGAGGTTATGCCCTTTGGTGCATGTTCTAGACTCTTAAAGCCTCCTATGCTATCCCGAGGTTCCTTCTCCTAGACAACTATTACCTGATTCCCGTGAAATATTTTTCAAGATGATCAATATGATCAGGACGATGTCTATTATGTCCCGGATCAGGATGATAGCTCACATGACCCTGTTTCTCAAGATCCAGATTCTTGGACCCCTACAGATACCAGGGGAATTGGCCCACTACCCCGGCTCATGAAGCTGAGCCAGCTGATTTTATTTTTTGACACTCCTCCTGTTTCTCACCTGAGAGAGGCTTCCCCGATACATGATTAAATGCTGTTTAACACTATCCTTAGGAAAGCAGCATATTGTTTTTATACTGTCATGTAGGAAGTGGTGCCTGATTCAGACTTGGTTGAGGATATCTTCAATGAAAATGTTCCTGTCCGCCAAGCCATTCAGCTTCTTAACTCCATTAAAAAGCATGTTGCCCCCTAGTTACTCAAGCCCTCCCTTAGGCGGGTTGTCAATCCTTTTGTCGAAGAGGACGCCCCACTCCTTCTGATCCACTGTACATCCAGTGACATTCCACTCCAGACACCATAGTTGTTGCGACTATAATATGTGCAAGGTTCCACTGTCTTTGTTATAATCCCCTGATAAAGATGGCAAAAAACGTTATGTCCTTGGAAAACGCATCACTTCTTCTGCTGCCTACAGTATGTGCATAGCTAACAATACTACTCTCCTTGCTAGCTATAGTGATGTCCATTGGGGACTAATGCATGCAGGTCTGCAGAAAGTACCAGAGCCTACTAGGTCACAACTTATGGCAGTGGTGCACAAGGGACAGCAAGTGACACAACATATTGAAAAACTCCCTTCACTCCGCAGAGACTATGTAGGGTGTTTGGTGAAGGCACTTTTCTGAAATGCAATGCATGGCTTTTAAAAATTCCAGATTACAACCAGGGACAAAGGCTTCACACATTAATAAACCCATCGATGACTCGTCCCTCTTCGGCAAGGTGATGGATGACGCCCTTGAAACCATGAAGGAGCAGCATGCGACTTTGAAGTCTCTTAATCAGATCCCTGCCAAGCCATATGTACAACTCATGGTCTTCAATACTCGCTGGTCCTTTCACAGGAAGTCTTTTCCCCACTCAGCTCAAGGTGCCTATGGGACTAGTGGATCTCCTGGTAATACTTATTTTAACTAAAAACATTGAGTGCAAGTGTTCTTTGGATATTTGTATTGGTGGATTTCATTGCTACAGCTCATATTTACCCCTTTTGAGAGAAGTATGCCTGCTCAGTCACACTACCAACGTGTGTAGTACAGACCTATGCCAATAGGTGGGTTTCCTAATACCAAGAGGACAAGGGTGGTGTAGTCCCCCACAGGGTTACTATATCAGTTCCTGCCTAACAGTAAAAAAGTTCACTACCACCAGCCATTTAAGGTAAGCTTGTCCCTGTAACAGAATTGTTACAGTGCTTGTGAGAAAGGGGATACACTATTTCCCCAGCACTCCACATAAGCTGGGGTTTGCTGGTTTTCACCTAACAAAATGTAGAAGGGATAGAAATATCCTTTCTACACTTGGGAACTGTAGTTCTCACAAGGTTGGCCAGTGAAAGTGAAAGGGGAGCCCCACAGTGCAATCCTCTAATAATAAAAATGTATATACCAAAAGTTGTCGGAGGATCAAATTACAAGGACTCTATGGAGAGTCTTAAAAATGACACCCATAAATAGAGTAAAAGACTGAGCTTAGAAAAAGGTTCCAACTTACTCAGGTCTAAAGAAAAATAATCTACCAGTCTAGCAAAAAGTACTGTTCTCACAAGTGAGGTAGATTTAGCATTAAGGTTAAATTCTTACCCAACAGCATGACAGACATGTTCTACTACCCTTGAATTATTGATTGTATTCTAAAAGTATATATAACCTGCTTTTACTCCCCATGAATAGCTGACTGCCATTCTGAATGTGTGGTAGGTTTAGCTTGCTTTGACTGCTTAATTTAATCTAAATAAGGTTATACTTTGGGTTGTAACACATAAGCATTGAGTTTGTTTTTTATAATTGTTTTTATAAGATGTTACAGTACTCCCCCCCCCCCCCCCCCCAGATTTATCTTGGCCTTCTTGTATTTAAACCATTTATATTTACAATACATAGTGTTTCAGTCTTTCTTTGGACCACTTGTATCCTGCAATTTCTTTCAACCAGGCTACAGCCCTCTCTCCCTCCTAAAATAAGCCCATCTGCTCGGTCTATGCTTCCAAATGTTCTCAGGTGGTGCAGCCTTATACTAAGAGTGGAGTGTTTGTACTGCTTCGGATATGGTTTTATGAAGCCCTTAGTTGGACTTTAGAAAAACTGTCCCAACATCTGCCCTATCCTGTCCTACGCAATTCAAAAAGGCATGTCAAATGTGGCCAGAAAAAAGTATACAAAGTACTCCTTTAACACTCCTAAAGGGTAGGGTGTGCTACAAAATAAAAACACAGGAAAACCTGAAAGAATGAGACCATCCCCAGCTCTTGTAGCCTTGTGGGTCGACCAGTGCCCCCAAAATAAATGATTCGAGCAGGTAAGTGAAGCTCAGAAGAATTTACTTGCCTCCAAAGTTGGGCACAGTTCTAAGTAACAAACAAGTGTGAGGGATTGCATTGATGTGAATGGAATAAGTTACAAAAGGACAAATCCTTTCTGTCAGTCACCCACAAGGTGAAGAGGTTTTCTCAGAAGGCTGAAGAGACAATGAAAACGTATCCCGGAAAAACGTCTTCCTTACAAGTTTTGAAAAAACTGGGATGTGTCAGTGAGGTGGTAGAACTACTACTGGTAAGGTAATACTCCTATGTCCCATCCTCTTTTATCCATACTTGTGGGACATTCAGTCCTTTGGGATGGGACCGGAGCACTTTTGTAAAAAAGCATCACAAGGAGCACTTTTGTAAAAAAGCATCACAATTTCTTATGTCCTTTTTATTTTTACACAGGGCCACCACCCGTGACGGTAACCCCACCTTCCTGAGCTCCACATTGCCCTTCAGTCCTTTTCTCCATGCGGTCGGGGTCGGATGCCCTTGCATCACTGGGAATATTTTTCTTTTGTTCCCTTGTCCTTCATTCCTGCTCCGGTTCCATGGTCACCTTGTCCTCCGTATATGCCGGTGCGTCTGTGATTCGTGTCCCGGTCATCCTGCGAACGTCGTTTCGTTAGGGCGGATCCCCACTCTTTGCCTGGAGTGCTAAGAACCGTAACACAGTTTGGACATGTGATTCTATTGCGACTCCCTCTCCGTCCGTGCACTCCACAGTCAACTTGTCAGGTAGGAAGAGATGTTTCAACGTGTTCCTCCACCACACTTAAAGCTCTTCATTGAAGAAAAAGGGAACTGACTGCTAAGTACTTTTCTTTTCAGGGCATGCCGGACAGGGGACTCCTTTCCGGGGTCTTCCAGATCCGGAAGGGGCACATATGGCTCTATTACCGGGGATATCCCTGAGGTGCACCGCAAGGGGCCTACCAGGTGCACCAGAGTCTCCTGTGAGGACCCCCGCAAGGGGGCTGCCAAAACCGGATTTCCTTTTGAGGTTCCCTGTTTAGGGGCTAAAGTTAGCCCTGGTTCTTCTGTGGCTTTTGGTACCAGGGTTGGCCCCGAGGTTTCCACATCTGGAACTAACTGCAGAGTCTCGGCTCCAGGACCTTTTCAAGGTGGCTAAACGTACCAGGGTTAAACCCAAGGTTCCCCTTCTTGGGGCTATATCGAAAACCGGCAGAATTGGGGGGACCCATCCCCCCCAGCCCCCTCGAAGGTCCTGGCTGTAGGGTACAACGCTCAGCCTTCCCACACTCAGACCTGTGGTGACACCAGTTCTGCTGAGGGGGCAAAGAAGGTGGTCACGCACCATAAGCCTTGCAGTACTGACTCCCCCCGAGGGTCCCCTGCTCGGGGCTAATTCTTCAGCAGTCCCTAAGGTGTCTGGTAAATACCCTAGATCTGCAAGTTCCGGCTCTCCTGAATTTCCTTGCTCCAAGGCTAAAATACTCCCCAGTGGTGACTATAGCCTCACTTACTCATGTGACTCAATTCGCCTCAGGCGTTGACAAAATGACGGCCAAACCCCCGCAGACCACTGCGGCCATGTTGGCTGCCTCTTACACCTAAGTTCACTACAGCTGGTGCTGAGAGGCCTCCTTTTGGGGCAGAGCCTCCTTTTCCACGCTTTGTGGAGAGTAAGAACCTGTTCTGCCCTCCAATGGATTGGCATTCTCGGGCACCACTGCTGCATACAGTCTTGCTCCCTCCTGCATCCGCACCTTTGATCTATGTGGATGCAATTCATGGGGGTCCATCCTGGCAACCATCCTCATTGAGGTCATGGGGGGTATGCCCCTTCCGAGCGGCCTCTGCCCGCTACAGCGCCTGACCTTCATCCGAGGATGCATTTTTTGGGAAATTTCAGACGCTTATCTATTCTGATCCCATGAAGGCCTACTTTAAGGATTTGTTTAAGGAAATGTATCCTAGGCTGCCTGAGCCGCCTCCTGCTCCGGCAATTTCCTGCCGGCTCCAGCGATGCCACCTCTTCCTGTGGGACCTCACTGCCTCCTCTGACCCCGCTTTCCCCGGTAAAGATATCAGGGACTCTGCCAAATACTTTAGGACCTGAGGCGCCACCTGCAATGGATCAGTCTTCTGCTCCCGTTTCACTGGATCAGGCGGACCCGGACAGCGATGAACCGCCCCGCTCTATCCCAGCCTTTCACAACTGTGTGCAGGATATGATGGCGCTGCTAGACATTCCAGTTCCCGAAGGCCACAGCGCCACATGAGTGGGTGCTTTCTGGAGCCTTCACTCTGTCGACACAGGAGCGCACCGGCCTGTTGCTCCAAAAGGACGTCTCGTCTTTTGGGAAAAACCTCATTCCAGGCAGCATCTGAACAAGATTTGACGCTCACTATAAGTTTCATGTTTCTGAGGACATCTTTGTCTGCTTGCCAGCTCCCCCCGTAGATGGTGGTGGCAACAGCTACGCTACAGTCCAAGCTGGCTTATACATTCTCCACTGCTGCATCCCAGATCCTTTCCAAGGAGGACAAGCTTCTTGATGCCATTGGGGGGAAAAGGTATTTTTCAATTCGGCTCTTCAGCTGCGTCAGGCTAACACTGAGCTTATCCTGGTGACGGACAATGTCATAATGTGGAAAGAGCTAGCCGAGTTCCAGGAATGTATTCCTGCTGATGGGCTCGAGGACTTGAGGTGTTTGTCAGATGCCAGAATTGTGGCGCAGGATCTACTTGAGGCTGCGGCCCACCACGTAGACACTTCCGCTTGAGGCCTTATGGTCTGGGTAGACATCTCCAGCCAAGGTGCTAGATCTCCCCTTCGAGGACCAAGAATTGTTCCACTCCTCCACGGATGAGGCACTAACTATGACCAAGGCAAGCACTCAAACTGCCAAGTCATTGTCAGTCCTTGCGAAAACTCCAGCAAAAGCACGTAATACTCAGATGTCGCGGTCCCAAACGAGGTCCTTCTCTGGGTTCAGTGTCTTTCAGGACCGCTGTGCATGTCGAACAGATGCTCCAGCTGACGGGCCCTGCTGTAAACAGCAACGTCAAAGTGGCTGGTTTTACTCTCGGCCAACCGCCTCCTCGCCTGGAGTGGGTGGTCTCCCAGACGTTACATTTTACCATCGGTCGCACAAGACTCTGGTGGGAGGACAAATTTCGGCTCATTTGGAGGCGTGGCAGACCATCAACGAAGACCAATGGGTTTTGTCAATCGCTCGGGTGGGCTTCCGCTTGCCCTCCTCCTTCCCAACCCTTCAATCCTCCCTTCCAGCAGACTGGGTCGCCCTCCCTCAGAGCCAAGGTACAGAAACTTGTAGACATCAGAGCAGTGGCACCTGTTCCCCTTGGGGAACAAGGGGAGGGGTACTACAAACCCTTCTGTTTTCAGTGCCCAAACCCAACCAGGCTGCCCTGCGCACTATCCTTGACTTTTCCAAGTTCAATCTCTTTCTCCCTCAAGAGAAATTCAAGATGAATACTCCCTGCCAGATAAAGTCCTCTCTCCTGAAGGGCGATAGGCTCAGCGTGGTAGACCTTAGGGATGCATACATGGACAATCAGATTTGGAGGCCGCATCAAAAATATCTCCGGTTCTCCCTGGGAGCAGAACACTTCCAGTATCGTGTGCTCCCTTTTTGGTCTCAGCTAGGCGCTGTCTCTTTACATAGATGGTGTTGGTCATTGCAGCATTCCTCAGACTGCAGGGGGTGTCCATACATATCCATGCTTGAACGATTGGCTCCTGCGCAGTGCTTGCCCACAAACAGCTACGTCCAATCTTCAGTTACTCCTTCAGCCCGTGTTACATCCTGGGCTGTTGGTGAACTGGAGGAAATCGTCCGTAACGGTCTCTCAAGACCTGATCTTTCTGGTTTTCCGTTGGGATACCGTCAGTACCAGTGTGTTCCTGGCAGAGGACCGGATTGCAGACCTGTCGACCACTTGACAACTCTTCCTCCAGTCCTCTCACATGACGGCTTGGTGGTTCCAGAGACTCCTGGTCCTCATGGCTTCTTGTGTGTTTGCTTGCCTGAAAATGAGGCGTACGCAGCTAGCTCTTCGGAGCTGCTGCCCCCAGTCTACGCAACTGGATGCCAAGATGATTCCGGATCTACAATGGCGGTCATCCACCAGCAACCTTTCAGTGGGCACCTCCTTGCAGGAGCCCTGCCCACAAGTAAGTTACCACAGACTCACCCCTTCTGGAGTGGGGAGCGACATTGCGTCACCTCAAGATGTATGATTTGTGGATGCCTCGAGATAGGCGGTTCCATATCAATTTTCTGGAGCTCCTGGCAGTTTTTCTGGCGCTCCAGCATGGGGTCTGGCATGGATTCACATGGTCATGAATATTCCCCATCGTCAGGCTGGGAACCCTCTGTAAAAGAAAACAGTTGCACTTTCATTTATAAACTGATGTTCTCCTATAAACCAATCACTGAGCTCTGGATCATACTGCCCCTAGCCAATGACTGCCCTCTTCCTAAACCCATCCTCTGGCAGCAATCTTCAGATTTTTACTGCACGTTCAAGTGTTGGGAGTCCTCGTGTTTCGCTTTTAGAGCTTTCTGCATTTTTTGGTTAGGAAAACCCCATTTTCTTGTCGATAGTAGAGACTGTGTGCTCCATAGTTTTTTCATCCGATTAACGGGGACCCGTTTTTCAGCATCTTTCATCACCCATCAAGGGCAAAATCGTCGAGTGTTTTCTTTCTGGAAGTTTCCAGAAGACAATCGGGCCTACACCACGCCGGATCATGTCGGAGTGAGGACGACGCCGGGGCTGCCCTCTTCAAGCTCTGCACCAGCTGCAGTTTGCAGAATGATTTCACGGATGGCAAGCATTCCCAGTGCCTTTATTTTCTTAACCCGACGCACAAGGATGAAGATTGCGAGATCTGCCATGGCTTCTCCAAGCGCACAATGAAGGATCGGCACGTCCGACTGGTGGTGGCTCAAAGACTGGCCTCTACCACATAGGGTCCACATGGGTATGCCTCATCCGGATCCAGCCAGAGCAGGCTTCTAAGTCCTTTGAGGGCGCTCCATCCATGGGGGCTCAAGACGAGGGCAAGCACTGCGAGTGGGCTTCCGTCGGGGTCGCCATGCAACAGTCCTGCAATGGTCATCGTGTGTTCATAGCCTCCATGAGCCACAATCTCCAGCCATCGCTCCAGTTTTGTCAAAGAGAAAGTCAGCTACCCCAGGGAAGCTGCAAGAGAAGCTACAGAAGGCAAGCAGGACAAGGTGTCAAACCTGCCAGTTAAGGCCCAGGTGATCCATGCCAAATCGTCCTATCGAGCTGGTTGCTGCCACCCTCTCAAAGGCAAAAGGGGCCTACCCGGTCCAGGGTACCCCGGTGGCGGTCTGGAGGGCTCTTCCTCCCAGACGGGAGGCTTTGGCCAAACCAGTGGAGAAGACTCCGGAAAAGAGGATGCCGGACTTTAGCCCAAAGCCAATCTCCCAGGACACAAAGAAGGGGTGGGGGTGTGGAAGAGCTCCAGGGCATGGATATTTCTTCGTCTGACGAGGAAGACATAGTTTCCGTCCACACCATCCCGGAGGAGGGTGGTGATGAGGAAAAGAACATTGAGGAGATGCCCACTGGAGGTGGCGGTGGGGGTGGCGACATAGGCGCTGGGCCCGGCGACATAGGCGCTGGGTCCGGCGATCCAGTTTCCCAGGCACCTCCTAGAGATCTGTCGCATGATATTCTCTCGACCCGCCACACTCTGGTGTCGGAGATTCAGAAGAAGATGCCGAAGGCACCATCGGCTGCGACCCCGTTGACACCAGGGCCACCACCACCGCTGAAGAAAAGTAGGAGACGGCCTACGCCTCTGCCCCAACTGTCACTGTCACCCCCCCCAGGGATACTCGGATGGACACAGTGACGGATGCTGACGATGGCGCAATCTCTCCACCACCAAGAGCTTCTCCACCGGACGAAGCGGGATCCTTTGCCTCCATGATCGCCCATGCATCAGAACTCTTCCAGCTTACCCTGGAAGAGGAGGAGGGCTTCCTGTATCAGTGCCGGGAGGCGAAGAGGAAGACCATTCTGTCGGTACCACTCCTGGGCCACATCTGGGATGAGAAGCTGGCGCTGCCAAAGAACCCCGGCGAAGAGGGACCAGCTAGAAAAAAAATGCAGGGTGCCGGAATCGGCACCCAAATGTCTGCGGTCACAATCATCGCCAGACTTGGTGGTCTCGACTGCGGCTAGGCAGAAGTCGTCCAACCCGTCCTCGTCAACCTCTGTCCCCCCGGACGGCGAGGGGAAGAAATTAGACGCTGTGGGATGGAAGGTTATTTACTCAGCGATGACAGTCAAGGCGGCCAACGCCTTAGCGATCCTGGCCAGATACGACCGGAAGCTATGGTACAAGATGGCTCCGATCCTGGATTTCCTTCCCAGGGATAAGCGGGTAGAGGCAATGGAGATCCTTCAGGAAGGCAAGGTGGCGTCGGACCATGCCATCACCATGGCCCTGGACATTGGGGACACAGGGTTCCGGCAGATGGGAAACGAGGTTTGCCTCCGTCCTCGTGGCTGGCTGAAGGCCACCAACTTCAGACAAGAGGTCCAGACGAGGCTCCTGGACATGTTCGACAGACATTTTTTTTGGCAAGGCCGTCGATGAAAAACTTCAGGCCATCAAGACTGACACAGAGACGGCCCATGCTCTGGACATGCTACAACAGCACACTGTCCTTTCGTCCGTCAGGAGGGAAGTCGGTTAGATCTTCAAAGAGTTTCGGCAGTGGATCGTCCTCTTACCGCCAACCCTCCCGTTCCATGACCCAGGAAGCCTACAGGGGTCGTTCAGAGGTGGCCGCTGTCATTGTCCAGTCTCCGAGGGCGGCGCGCCCGCCTCCAAGCAGGACTGCACTGGCCTGGACGTCCGGCCCCCAACCTGGACCGGATCGCACTTGACGAGAGTTCCTTCGAGTGTTCAGGTGGTGGGGCGTGCGCTCCAACATCGCCGGGGGCACGAACTTCCACAGCCCCCTATTCCAGGAGACTGTCATGGCGGACGCTTCCCTGGAGGGGTGGGGAGCATACACCGGGCGTCTCCACACCAGAGGCCTGTGGCTGCCGGAGGAGAAGGTGCTACACATCAACGTCCTGGAACTATGAGCTGTGTTTTGGGCCCTCAAGTAGTTTCTTCCATCCATCAAGGCCATAGTGGTGAGGGTCTTCACGGACAATACCACCACAATGTTTTACATCCAGAAGCAGGGGGTCACCAGATTCCCGGCGCTCTCTAGAGAGGCACAGGAGATGTGGCACTGGGCAGTTGCCCAGTGGCTGTTCCTCATTTCTTTACACCTATTGCGAGTGAAACACTGTCGCTGACTCCCTCAGCAGGGAGCTGCACTCTTGCCACGAGTGGAAGCTTCGGTGGGATCAAGTGGACAACCTCTTCCTCGGGTAGGGCAGACCCCAGATCGATCAGTTTGCGACAGCGACGAACACCAAGTGCCAGAGTTTTGCCAGCAGGCTTCCACAGCCGGGGAGCATTCTTTCCCTTGGGAAGGCCTGTTCCTGTACACGTTCATCCGTTGCTGCTGCTACAAGTCATCAGTCAACACAGACGGTGCAGGATGATCCTTGTCGCTCCAGCGTGGCTGAGGCAAATCTGGTACCCGGACGTTTTCAGCATGTCTGCGTCCCCTCCAGTCAAGCTACCAGTGGTCGCGGATCTCCTCGCCAGGGAAGGAGGTGCAATCCTGCACCATGACCCAGGATCCCTGAACCTGAAGGCATGGCTCCTGCAGCATTAGAGTTCGGTGGGTACGAGCTGCCTGTTGACTGCAGGGAGGTCCTCGCCAAGGCCCAGGGCGTTGTCGATTCTGAAGTGTTACAGACACAAATGGAAGCGTTTCGTGACTTGGTGCTGGTCGCAGAAGATTAATCCTCTGAGGGTCACGGCCCCCCAGGTACTTCCGTACTTGTTGTCATTAGCCAAGTCGGGGCTGGCACACTTCTCCTTCAAGGTGCATCTGGCAGCTATTTCCTTCTACACCAGGTCTCTGAGACGGTCTTCTCTTTGGTCGCACTGTCTAGCGAAGGAGTTCATCAAAGGACTGTTCCATTCATTCCGGCTGGTAAAGTCGTGCCCGGCGTGGGAACTAAACGCGGTGCTGACTAGGCTCATGGGGGCCCCATTCGAGCCGGTGCATTAAGCTCCACTCAAGTTCCTGTCTTGGAAGACAGCTTTCCTTGTGGCCATCTCCTCTGCTAGGAGAGTAGGTGCGATTCAGGCCCTTTCCTGCAAGCTGCCTTACTTGACTTTCCACGAGACGCGGGTGGTGCTGCTGATGCCCCCTCCTTCATGCCCAAGGTTCAGTCGGAATTTCATCTCAACAACCCCTCTGTTTTACCTGTGTTTTTTCCGGCGCCTTCGACGCCGGCTGAAAGGATTTTGCACTCGCTGGATGTGGCTCGTTCGCTGAAGTTTTATGTGGCCTGCACGAAGAGATTCTGGAAAACTTCTCTGCTTTTTGTGAACTTTGGTCCTGTGAACCATGGAAAGGCCTTGTCCAAGGCTTCCATCTCCAGGTGACTCTCCAGCTGCATCACTCATTGTCACTGGTTGGCAAACCAACCGCTTCCTGGCCGTCCGAGAGCCCATTCCACGAAAGCGGTCAATGCGACGATGGCTTTCCTGTCTGCTGAGCCCCTGCTGGACATCTGCAGGGCTGCAAAGTGGAAGTCTACGCACACCCTCATGAGATTGTACTCCGTCGACAAGGATTCCAGGGGGGAGTCCAGAGTCGGCCAAGCAGTGCTACACAACCTGTTCACTTGGAGGTGAGTCTAGTGAGGAGGTAAGAGTAATTGCTTCTGTTGGGCCTTGCCACCTCCCGTGGTTGTGTATGTATGTACCGCTGTGTATTCTTTTTTCATTAGCATGTATGTAGCGCTGTGTATTCTTTTTTCATGAGCATGTGAATCCAGGCCATGTGAATCCAGGCCAGACCCCATGCTGGAGAAGGAACAAGTTAGTTACCTGTAACTGTTGTTCTCCAGCATGGGTCTGTCATGGATTCACATGCGAACCCTCCCTCCTGCCCCTCTGCGGCTCTTCTTGGTTATACTGCCAAATCTGAAGATGGCTGCCAAAGGAGTGGCTTAGGGAGAGGGCAGTCATTGGCTGTGGGCAGTATGACCCAGAGCTCTGTGATTGGTTTATAGGAGAAAGACCCAACAAAAGTGAAACTGTTTCTTTTACCAAGGATTCCAAGCCTGACGACGGGGAATAATCATGAGCATGTGAATACATGCCAGACCCATGCTGCAGAACAACAGTTACAGGTAAGTAACTTGTTCCTTCAACCCACTATCACCAACAGTGTGGTGGGTATTTGCACGGACAATTTCGTAGCAATGTTTTACATAAACAAACGGGGAGGGGGGAGGGGCACCTAGTCTCCTCGCCTTATGGACCTTGCTACATACATTTTGAATTGGACCATCCAGCACAATGTCTGGCTCCAAGCTGTACACATACCAGGTCACATCAATGTGGCTGCCGACTCCCTCAGCCGCCAATCAGCAGTGAGTTACGTGTGGGAGATGAACATGGGGCACTCCAGAGGTGGGCCTCTTTGCGACGTCATCAAACAAACATTCTCTTTATGCGTCCAGGAATGGGCTCGGAGTGTCCTCCTTGGACGCCCTCGATCCTGTGGAACAACATGACCGCTTATGCCTTCCCTCCATTACCACTGATTCATCGGTCACTTTGCAAACTCAAGAGCGCATCGAACTGCACTCTCCTATTCATGGCTCCTTGGTGGCCAGCCAGGTTCTGGTATTTGGAACTGCAGCACCTGGTTGTACTTTCCCCGTTCAGGTTGCCGCAGATTCCCGACATTCTTCACCAGAGCAATCACCAGCTGTGGCATCCCTCCCCTCAATCGTTCAGCTTGGTGGCCTTGGGCCTGAGTTCTGATCTTTGGTGCAGTTCATTCTATCTGAGGACAACATGCGTATAATCCAAGCAGCCAGGAAGCCTTCCACAAGGGCTCAATGCAGGAGCAAATGGCTGTTTTTGCTATTGGTGTTAAGCCAAATAACTCGATCCCAGACATGCTTCTATCGACATTGTTCTGTCTTTTGTATCTGACCTGGAATCCTCTGGCATACATGTACTGTCATGCAGGACTCATTTGTCTGCCATTGCGGTCTACCTGTCTGAAGACAGCTGTTCCTTTTCATTAGCTAATCCATTCATCAAGAGACAATTTGCTGGTCTCCAGCTTTTTCCACCTGTTGTGGTCCTCACAGCGTTATGTCATAAGCCCTTTGAACCCATGGCTACTACTGAACATAAGTACCTATCCTGGAAGGTGGCTTTTTTGATTGCTGTAACATCTGCAAGACCGATAAGTGGGCTACAGGCTCTTTCTGTGGAAGATCCATTGCTAACTTTCCAGAAGTTTAAGGCGGTGCTTTGCACTCGCCCGTCTTTCCTTCAGAATGTGGTTTCGGAATTCCATTGAAATCAGTCTATACCTCTTCTGGTCTCCTTCCCAAACCCGGTCTCTGTTGCTGAAATGGTTCTGCACAAACTAGACGTCGGATGGGCTCTGAAGCTCTACCTAGACAGGACTAGCCAACTCGGTTCTCAACTGTTAAATTTGGTGATCCAAAAGGAAAAACCTTCATGTGTTTCCGAGGCGTACAAGGTTCAAGGCCTTCAACCACCTAAAGGCATTCATGCACATTTTGTCTGGGACAAACCAGCTGCTGTTGCCTTCCAAAAGTATGTCCCTTGGGAGTCAATTGCCAAGGTAGCTAAGTGGGCCTCCCCATCAGCTTTTTGAAGGTATTACTCTAGACCTGAGCTCCCGGGCAGATGCCCAATTTGGCCAGGCAGTTCTTGCGAATTTATTTCAATAAGGTACATTTCCATCCACCTGTAATACCTATGGGTCAGTGCTTGGGAATCTCGCACAAGTATGGAGGAAAGGGGACGGGACGTAGGAGTATGACAAAGTTACTCACCGTAGTGACTACCTTACTCTTAGTAAATAGACCCCTTTCCAAATACTCCTGCCTCCCCTCTAATAAGTTGCCTCTATTGTTGCTTAAATGGTCTCATACCTGGCGATAGAAAAGGACTGAAGGGCGACTCTTGGGGCGGAGCTCAGGAAGGCAGCGTTACGGTCACGGGCGGTGGCCCCGCGTAAAAATAAAGGACAAAAAAATGACATTTGTTATGCTTTTTTACAAAAGTGCTCCGGTCCTGTCCCGAAGGACGGAATGTCACACATATATGGAGGATAGGGGACTATGGACTATGAGTAAGGTAATCACTGCAGTGAGTAACCTTGTCAGTATTGGTGTCCCTACTTTTAGTAAAGCAAGAAGGGGGGGATTCAGAGAGCCATACAAAACTGGGTACCTTCTGGGAATGGGGTAAACCCGCCCACCACATGACACAAAAAGTGCATACTTTTTAACTTCTATGCTGTTCATTAAACAGTTAGGAAAATTTTTTCTTTTTGCTGTTTTCCCTCCAGATACCTCAGTGGGACACCCTACCTTTTGCTATTGTTTTGAACCTATCCTTACTTGTGGAGTTAAGTGAAGCCTTTTTGCTTTACTTACCTTGCTAAGCTCATCTGTTTTGGGAGCACTGATCAGTCCTTGTGGCAATCTGTGTAGTACAATTCTCTGTTCTGTAGTACAATTCTCTGTTTTTACATGCACACATCACCTTCTGTGAAGTGCGGTAGAGACATTTTGTATCTCTATAACTTTGTGATTACTTGCATGATGTGTCCATAATGGGCTGGTGACAGCGGGTACTTTTTCACCCTTTTCTTTTTTCTAATTGCATCCACTTTTGCATTTTTCTGCGTAGTATCATTTAGCGTACCATATACTCTAAAATTGCTATGCCACACAATTTTCGCCTATCCTTTGGCCATCTTATAGTTTTAACTTCTTCCTGCCCTGGAGTTGCTGGATTTTCCATATAAGGTAGGCCCTTTTCCAGGGGAAGCTGCAACCTTTCCGGGCACAATGGTGGTTTGTATGTGTGTGTGTGGCCGGATGTGGAGGCTGGGTCTATCTGGACCCAGTTCATTTGTGCTAAAGGGTGTCTGCTACTGGGCAGACTCAGTGGCCAGAGGCTGTCGAGAATTGGATAGCCCCCGCCAAGTTTGAATGGTGCAGATTCTTGGGAGTGGTTGGCTGGGTCCAACTCCGGACTGGTTTATTGATGAGTTGACTCCTGCAGCCATTGTTCAGATCATCGTTGGAGCAAAGACCCCTACGAAGGGGAGCAGCCCACTGAAGACCTGATGTTAGGGAGAATTCTCATAAGTGCTAATTCCCTTCACCTTAGAGACCCCCAGCAACAGTCTATTCCCCCTCTCGTATTTTGCTGTGTTTTACTCTTGCGTTTTATTTGGTTATTGAGTTTTAGACAACTCCATAGGGATCATCTTTTCATGTGCGTCACACAGCACCCTCCGTGCAGTGACACAGGGAAGCCTTTTAGCCTGTCCCAAGGTTTGAATACCTTCTCTGGGATAAACTACTCTTTCCCAGAGAAAGTAAAGTGAAATTGACTTCACTAGTTTTTTCCATATTCCTAGACCCACCACACCCTATCTAACAGAGTGCTGGAGGGGATTACCAGTATCCCCTGTCTAGAAACTCATGTAGCAGTCAAATGCTACCCTTTCCTCTCAAAATGGCTGGTGGCAGGGGTTTTACAACGAACTACCATGACATTTCCTGACCACGAACACCGGTAGCGTTAAATCGTGTGTACCATGTTTTTCAAGATGGCTTCTGAGCCCCATTTGTTTAAACAGGTCCTGGTCTTTAATCGCCATTTCTTTTTGGAACTGTCCTTCTAGAGTTTCTCTGCATGCCAAACCAGGTTTGGTCCCTTTGTTCCTACGCCGTTGGTGGGCTTCAGGACTGAAGACCGCCTCTGGCGCCCGAGTGTCTGGGGTGGGCAGGAAGTGAGGGAGGTGCCTGAAACTCCCTGTGCTTAGTCTCCTAGGAGACCCAAATGCACTCTGGCATGATTGGATGGCTGATTGTCCGGCAAGGACAGCCACCCTGCTGGGTGTGTGGCAGCTAGGCTGTAATGAATGGGAGGAAACTGGATGAAAGGCAAGTCTCCTGGCTTGGAAGTCCGAGTCGACCACTGGAACGAAAGAACCAGACAAGCTGGAAGAGGGCTGCTGCTGCAACTCCTGGGCCGTTGGTTTACCCGGTGTAGCCCTGCTGCAGGTCCAAATCACCAAGTTCATCTCGACAGAGAATTCTCTTCAATGACGACTTCTCCCTTTGAGTTGGTGGGTCCAATCAACTCGACACTTAGCCACCTGGATACCATTCTCTGACCTGGTTGTATTTTCCTCAGAGTGCTGCAGGAAACCGAATAACCATGGAGAGGGACACCAGTTTGTGTGCTTGACTAGAGCTACCGGAATTGAAGTTTTGCCCTTTGCCAGCTTTTCGACCAGTCGCAGTGCAGGAGTACCCCGACGTCCTCCCTCTTGCCCCCACGACTGAGGCTCAACAGCGAGATCTGCAGGAACTGCCACAAACAGACTTCTTCAGCTGCATCTTTTTCTTCATTGTAAGATGCTGTGAAAACCCGACCGAGAGAACTTACCTCTCACTGCGAAAGTGCTATAAAATTTGGCAACTTGCAGGCCTAGTCAGCTTGTGACCCAACATATGAGTCTTTCTTTTACGAACTACTTCTGAGAATGTTGGCAAAAACATTTCAGTTTAACTACCAGAACTGCTTTATCCTATACAAGACTTTAGCCCCTAGACTTTGGACTAACCTATTGCATTGAATTAACTGATCTGGTGAACTCAAACTATTTGCACTGTCGAAGAATGACTGTAATCTTCTTTTTATTAACCTATGCCTTTTTGCTCCTACTTCAAAGTAGTTTAAATGCCTCAAACTGATAGTGTGAAGTACTGAAGTACATTTTTGTGTGATATAGATTGCCTCCTTCTAGTGAATGTTTTTTAACTGTGAAATAAATTAATGTTTTTTTCCAAGAACCCTTGAGTATAAGAGTCTATTTGAATAATTGTGATTGTAGACCTCTGTGTAACATCATTACAGCTAACATTCCCCTCTTGCGATAAGCCTGGCTGCTCAGCAACGCTACCAAAACTGTGTAGTACAGACTTCTACCAAAGGTTGGTTTTGCTTACACCTGTAGTTCTAGTTGTGTGTGGTGTTCCCAAAGGGTACTGCATTAAAAGTTTGCCTAACACCTGGACCTCGTTGTTGGAAGCTTGTCTGCATGCCCTTTGTACACTTGCCAGACAAATCTGTCTTTGCAGATCTCCTGAAGACTGTCCTACGGACTAGAAGTCAAAGCACTGATGAACAAGCCCTTGGATAAGCTTGGGAGAGTTCTGGAGTTCTCCCGCGGTCTAGCCAGATGTCCCCCTCATTACTACGCTGCAACACTCGTCGTTCGGATTTGACACTTGTGACTATGCAGTCCCTCAGTCTAGGGAATATGCTTTTCCCTTATGTTGCAGCTCTCCACCACAATCGGGAACCTTTCAGGGCCAGTTTTACTTACACAAGGGTCACCTTCTGCCATTTTCTTTAAGTGGCCATTGCTGTTCGCCATGGTTTCTTGGGATTCCACAACCGGTCCAACTAAGTCTGGAACTGCAAACTAGTTAGACCCAAAAACTAGACACCTGAAGTGACCTCTGCAACCGAGGCCCCTGAACTTCCTAAAACTGAACCAAGGCACAAATTTTGAAGGCACAGTCTAGGGTGGTCCCTGAGTCAATCGTAGTACAGGGGTGAGTGAACCTACTTGTTCTGGCACCCCCATGTCTCCATAAGCATGTAAGAGTGTAAAGTAACCCTAACTCTCCCTTGCCTAGCTTTACCCAGTGATGTTCTGGTCTGGTATCTTCCCATGGGTCTCGCCTAAGGTGGTTGAATTGAGAGCAGGTTTGTGAAGAACCTTCTGTTTTTATTGTACTTTGGAACATTTACAAATTACTAGTTTGTTCAAGCCAACACTTGTTCAATTTACTAAAAGACTCCTATTTATTTGTCTTGTTCATTTATAACACGCTTAATACCTTCGAGTGGTTTCTAAGTGCGGGGATCAGGATTCAAACCCGTGTAATGCTGCGTTGTCTTACTTCCAAGACAACCGCATTACTCTTGGGCTATCCTTCTGAAGAGACTTTTTCACTAGGGCCTGTGACTTTAAGGTCTCTAGACCCCACCCCCCGCTTTCCTCTAGCTAGGAAAGGATATTTTAAGCATAGTACCCGAATACTAAAGTTTTGTGAGGTTTTCAGCTGATTAGTTCTCAAATTGTTGATGACTTACCTGGTTCTATTACTTACTACACTTGTAGCATTCTGACATCTACTTAAAACTGTATTTTAAAAAGGAAAGTTAGTGTTTCTAACAGAGCAAACCAAGGTGAATGTCTATATAATAGTAGTGAATGTTTTAGTGTTCTATTTACCTTTGTTTTTTCATTGTTAATAGTTTCTCTAAGGACAAAATAAATAACTGTTTTTGTACGTTCTTCCTAATTCGTATTAAGAGTGCTGTCTGTGTCCTTAATTGAGCCCTTCACTCTCTCGCCCACCTCAGTCTAAGCCTTGCTGTTCAGTGTCACTACCTAGTTAGTTTAGCTAGACATTAGTGTTCCCTAAACTTAAGAATAGGATGGCTTCTCAGAATCTGTCCACAGGGTTGATTCTGAAAATACACCTCTACACAATTCATTTGGGACGCCATTCTTTTTAACACATCTGATTGTTTGCAGGTTGAAAAGTGTTTCTCCCGAGGACGTGGAATACTATAATTGCCAGCAAGAACTCACTGATGACCTGCACAAACAGTATCAAATAGTGGAGAGGATAATTGGTAAGTATAAATTGAATGTAAAGGTTCCTTAACATTGGGTACAGCTATTGTAGACCTTAATCTGGATTTCGATGCAAGATTACTTGGACACAGTTGACGCCTTCCCCTTATAGTTTATGCATATAAAGTACATTTTATAGGCACACCGTAGGCTTCGAGGGGATTGTGTCATCCAACGTATTCCACATCTTTGACAGTAATTACCACATCTGTTCTTCTTCGGAAAACTTTTTCGGCGTCCTGCGTCAATGACGTCGATACGCTCCCTCGAGGGCCTCTGTCGACGTCACTGGATGATATATCTAGGACGCACGACGCCCGTAGCCTCAATTCCGTTTTTTCCACAAATTTGTTCGCTTTGGAATCTAGTCGCACTCGATTCTTCTACTTCGTTGTGAAAGTTTGAGATCATGTCTTCGTCTTCTACCCTGAAGTCTGGCTTCAAAAAGTGTCGGGACTGCGGTTCCAAAATGTCCATCACGGACCCACACGACATCTGCCTCTGGTGCCTCGGCGAAAGCCATGCCACCGACGACTGCAATGACTGGCAGTCCCTTACTTCGAAGGCCTTGCGGGAGTGGAAGAAGTTAACGGTAGGTAGGGTATCTAAAACCCATAGGCTGAAATCTGCTGGACTTTCGACTGACGACTCGAGGGACGACTTGCCGCGTCGGCGCAAGTCTGTTGGGTCTCGGAGTGGTTCCCACCATTCCTCTGCCTCTTCTAGGCATTCTCGGAAGCGCCGTCACCGGACGCCTTCCCCGTCCTTGTCAGAGGACTCCGCCAGATGGCGGGTAGCTTGTCCCACCAAGCATTCATCGCCGGGAGAATGGGACGCATTCCGCAAGGAGATGGCGATTTTGTCCGCGCCTTCGAGAGAAGCCAGCAAGGAACGAGCTAGAGCCACTGCTCGCACGCCTTCGGGCTCGGGCGGTCGGCGCAATCATCGGGAGCCAATCAGACAAGGTTGATTGCCATAGCCGTGCTAGGTCCAGGTCCCGGTCCTCGACGCCGTCGAGACCATTGGAGCCTGTGAGGCCTTCTAAGAAGGCATCAATGCCGTCGGCGCCATGTCCGTCGAGGGACTCTCTCGAGGCTCCTGCTCCGAGGAAGTTGTCTGCACCATCGGTGCCGAGGCTGTCGATGGACACACTCGGGATTCCGGCCTCGAAGCCGTCTGCGCCAATTCCATCGGCGCCCTCAACGTCTTTTTGAGGAAAATTTACCATAGGTGCCCCGGAGGGCTGTGGAAACTCCAAGGAAGGCCGTCAGTGAGGCCTGTCTTTGAGCCCTTCTCTGGTCATCCCCCCAGGCTTGATTTATTCCAGCCTTTGGACTACATTTCAGAAGTGCAAGAAAGGTTGGATGATGAGGGGGTGGTGCCTCCTGAGGTTCCTGATGACCTGTTGTCTGGTCACAGCCAAATGGAAGACCTGTCAGTCGTTTCATGACGCCAGTGGTCTGGACACCTCTCCGGAGGTGGAGTTTGGCAGGCCTGAGCCTGGTACACATGCCGAGTCCTCGTACAGGCGTCTCATGTCGAGGGTGACTGAGTACTTGGGGTGGTCTGCTCCAACTGTGGCTTTTCTGCAGGATGATCTGACGGACATCCTGGACCAAGGTCCACCCACTGACCCGGTGTTGCCGTTGCATATGGCCTTAAAAAGAAGGTTGGTGGCGGCTTGGACTGCTCCGAAGAGTCTCCGGCAGTGAATAAGTCGCTTCCGAAAAAATAGCATCCAGCCATGGTGACCCCTGCTACTTGTCTATGCACCCCACTCCGGAGAGTTTGGTGGTGCAGGCGGCTACGGCTCCAGCAAAGCAGGCTGCGTACCCTACCATCCATCCCCATAGGGACGACAAGCGCTTTGATGGTTGGGCGAAGAAAGTATTTTCATCTGGTGGTATGGCTTTAAAGGCAGCCAACTCCGTTTGTGCCTTGGCAAGATTCACTCATACTCTGTGGAATTGTGCATCTTTGGCGGCTGAACATATTTCTGAAGGGGAGGAACGGGATGGTTTTCTAGCCCTCGTTCAAGATGGCTAGGATGCCATGTGTGAATCCGTTCAGTCAGGTCTGGACGTGGCAGACTGTGTCAGCCGGTCCATGGCGGCGAGCACCGCGATGCACAGGTTTGCGTGGATGCGGAAGTCGGGGTTTGCTCTTGATGTACAGTCCCGGCTTCTCAACATGCCCTTGGATGGAGTCCATCTTTTTGGCAGCAAGGCTGAAGAGAGCCTTGAGGTTGCAGGCCTCCAAAGCTGCAGCAAAGTCCTTGAGCGCGGCAGTACGTCAACCTCCGCCTTTTCGTCCTAGGGGACAGCAATGGAGCGGATGTTCTTTTCGATACTACTCTTCCTTTGGTAGATCGAGCAGAGCTGCCAGTCAAAGGGACCAATGTAGGAGTACCAGAGGTGGAAAACAAGGTACTCGAGGTGCCAAAGCCGCTCAGGCAGTTGCCTCTTTGCCCTCAGGCACTGCCGCAGCCGCATCAACTCAGTCATGAGGCCATGTCCCATGGTTCGCCGGTTGGGGGGAGACTGCCGCAGCATCTTGTAGAATGGCGTGCTATTACTTCAGATGTGTGGGTTCTTGAGATCATAGCCCACAGCTACGATCTTACTTTCCGGCAGAGGCCTCACGACAATCCACCGGGGAAGCTCTCTTTGAAGCGTCCGGATCCGCTCCTTGCACAGGAAATCCTATCCCTGCTGGAGAAAGGCGCCATAGAACTGGTGCCTGTAGCGAAGAGGAACAAGGGATGGTATTCCTGAAAAGAAGATTGAGAGCAATCATGGACGTGGTTTGAATAAGCTCCTCAGGAAGGACAAGTTCAAGATGGTTACTCTCTCTCAAGTCCTCCAGGCCCTTCAACTTCAGTATTGGTTGGTGTCTCTCAACCTCAAGGAAGCTTACTTTCATGTGCCGATTCATCCCAAGCACAGGAAGTACCTGAGGTTCGCGGTTGGTGACTCGCATTTTCAGTTTCGGGTCCTGCCGTTCGAATTGATCCCTGCACTGAGGGTCTTCACCAAGCTGATGGTGGTGGTGGCAGCGCATCTCAGGAAAGGGGGGATTCAACTCTACCCCTACCTCGACGATTGGATGATCAGGGAGCACTCTCCCAAGCAAGTCCTGGATCATTGTATGTCACCTGCCACCCCCTTCACAAGCTGGGCTTCTCCCTCAACTTGAAGTCTCATGTGACACCTACCCAGCGGCTCCAGTACATAGTAGCAGTGCTCGACACGTCCCTGGGGCTGTGTTCGCCTCCCCAGGTGAGGGCTCATCACATTCTGCAGATGGTAAAGAAGTTTCAACGTTCCCAGAGTCTCCCGGCGTTCGAGTTCTTGAGGTTGCTCGGCCTCATGGCATCCTGCATTTTCCTGGTGCCAGAGGCCAGGCTGTGGATGAGATCTCTGCAGTGGGCTCTCAAGATGCAGTGGTCAGTTCTCTGGCAGGATATCGGATCCCGTTCAGATTCTGCCCTCAGTCGCCCAGGACCACCTTTGGTGGGCTGTCAAAGGAAATCTGTTGAAGGGGGCTCCGTTTTGTTAACCGTGGCCGGAGGTGATGATCATGACGGACGCATCCCTCACAGGGTGGGGAGCTCATGCCAACGAGTTGACAGTCAGCGGCCGTTGATTTCCGTCGGAGTCCAGACGCCACATCAGTCTGTTAGAGCTGCGGGCTGTCAGGCTAGCCCTGAAGGCTTTTCTGCTGTCTGTGTGGGGATAAATGTCCTGATTATGACGGACAATAGTGGCCATGCACTACCTCAACAAAAAGGGGGGGCAGGGTCAGTCTCATTGTGCAGGGAGGCGATGCAGCTCTGGTTCTGGGCAATCCAGCAGGAAATTTCGATCTCGGCAGTTCATCTGGCCGGAGACGAAAACGCGGCAGCAGACGTTCTGAGCAGGCAGAACACGGTCTCTCGCGAGTGGGAGCTGGCTCAGGAAGTTCTGTTGGAGATCTTCGCCCTTTGGGGAACCCCACAAGTATATCTCTTCGCCATCAGTGTCAACCAGAAGTGCGATTTCTGCTTGCGGGAATTTCCTCTCGAAGAACAAGTTACTTATCTTACCTGGTAACATTCTTTCGATTGGATGTTCCTCCGACGTATTCCACATCATACCCTCCCAGCCTGCCCCTCTACAGAATTTTTACGTTTCTTACGTTTCCGCAAGGCTTTCTGCAGTCATACTGGCAGTTGGTTTGTGCCGCACGTTCTGGGGGAAAAAACTACAACTGAGGCTACGGAGTCGTGCGTCCTAGATATAACATCCAGTGACGTCGACGGAGGCCCTCGATGTAGCGTATTGACACAGGACGCCTACACCGAAAAAGTTTTCCGAAGCAGCAAAGCTGTGGTAATTACTGTCAAAGATGTGTAATATGTTGGAGGAACTCCTTTATCTCTTTTCTGTACTTACTCACGTCTAATAGGCTCCCTCAGGGCAGAAAAAACAGAGGGACCTCGACTCGTGAGGGATTGTGGGTACAATGCACGTCACTATAGGGCTAGTGTTACAGACACGCCTTGTCGACGTCCCCTTTACGACTACGAAAACAAAATACTCCGCAGTGACCACTGGATGTCGGACTATGCACAGCATGTGAATCTAAGCAGATACAACCATCAGAAATGCTTTTGCGGTAAGTAATGCATTGTCTTTTTAACTAGAAAATGTATATATGCACATTGTCATAATAATGGTACAAAAGTAAAGATTTCTTTTGACCAAGCTGCTGATTTTCGGTTGTCTTTCTCGGGCATTCAAAAATCCTAGGAAGCCATCTAGGGAAATGCTGTCCCGAAATTTAAAATACTGAATGCGCTATGGCTTACTTGGTGGTTGTGGTGTGCTACAGCATCAATACACCATGATATCCGTATATTATGGTAGAATCAGTTTACTGAATTATTTTGCTTTAGAAATAAAAACCAATACTGCAGTGAAATATAGCAAAATTCTGTGAAAAAAAGTTGTTAAAAGGACGTTATGGTTAAGTTGCACTAGTAACCTATGAAATTCAATGGAAATGCGTTGCGACAGGGACGTTATGGTTACAGGTAAAACCGAAAACCCCCAGAAATTCACCTGTTATGGTAAGCTAAGCCACCATAACTCGCGCTACCACTGTGCACTGCAAGGACTAACACCCATGACATCAAAGATGACTTCACAAATGTCATTGACATACTGAACCTGCTGGCACCATATTAATGTGCACAGCAGTCGTGGACTATGCGTCTGGTTGCGGACATCGGGTGACATCCAACCTGCTAAGAAAGGCAGGGGCTCTTACATAGTGGTACCATTCAGCAAAACACAATGAACATATACAAGCAGCATCATGTATATGAATTGCAGAGGAAAATAGAGTAGGTCTGCAAACTGTGTACTTATGAAACAGCACAAAGGCATAGGGAGTACACCATAATGCAATGCACCAACAAGAGAAGAGACGTCTGTCTTTAACAATCTTACCCCACTGCTACTTTACATGGGTACAAAGAATGAATGACCAGAGTAAGGACTGGCAAGTATTAAGACCAGAACGTCACTACAATGTAGTAAGCACACTAAAGTTTGTCCGATAATTGCACAGGTGTTGTAGTATATAATGGTAGAGCAGCAGAACGTTTCTTTTTTTTACACAGAAATGGCAAACACCTTAGAGTGGCTGGAAGAAAAGTTCCCTCATGACGCAATGACTTACGATAGTAACTCCATTGGTTCGCCACGCAGTCTGAAACGTAAAATATTTAATATCTATCGCTTCATGTAAACCTAAGTTTTTTTTTTTTTTTTTAATTTTTTTTTGTAAAAGAACATATTGGAAAGGAAAGCAAAGCAGCACAAGCGGCACCCTTTCACAACAGCATACGGGCACAGGATAGGAAATAAACTCTGTAAATGGCCAGCCTGGAAGCCAAAATGGAGGAATTGGTGAACAATTGTGTCTGCAAAAGATTACTTACAAGGACATATTATGGACAAAATAAAATGCCACGGCCCGACCTGCTGGTGTACACCTTCCCCATTAAATGATTATGTACAAGAACATATTATGGACAAAATAAAATGCCACTGCCTGACCTGCATGTGTACCCCTTCCCCATTTCACAGCCGGCCATCCCCTCAAAATCTGTGTGATCAGAGACATTACGATGATACCTCAATCCCTTCCTCCCCTCACAACCAACTTTTACAAATCCCCAATTCCCCACAATATTTATCCACTTCTGCTACCCCTTCCCTTTCCTAATAGTATCTATGAATGTGTGGAAATAAAGGTTGATATCTAAATTGTTGCTGAGTGTATATGTGGCTTTTCCTTAGTTCATAAAATCCCGTTAAGACTCAGCGGTGCACAGTACTGGTGGGAATGATGGCAATTAAGCAAAAGGGAGGTGTCCTACAGACACTGCACTTGCCCTGCCCAGCCTATCCGCAATCACAATGGAGGTATCTGTACGACAGCAGTACGAACCACATGTCCGCTTCTTGTGAAACACCTATAATTTGTTGTGGGAGCGGACGTTTGTCCGTTGCACAAGTATGCGCATGCGTATCTCTTCCTCTGTCTCCTGGTAACACAGCCCCTGTCCAGCATATGCAAAGAAACTTGTGACAAACTTTTAGTTTGAGGTGCCCACCCACGTCCTACAGGTAGCTGTACACATAAACATCCCACCTGCTATACCATACGAACACCTAGCTTGTCCCAATATGGTTGGCGCACGTGTGTCCCGGTATTAATCAGTCCCGCGATCCCAACGGTGTGCATAGGATACCTATGCACATGCGCACAAAGTATTCCACCCAAAACGCATCCTGCGGGCAGCAGTCCCAATTGAGAAAGTTTCCGACATCTCCATGCGACCACACCCACGCTGCGCATGAGCCCTTATCGGACAGCAGAAAAGTGCATTGTTCTGCAATCTACAGTGTGTTAATGGGAAAGTACACGCTTACAAATACCCCACAATGTGCCATTGCACATGTATGTATTTGGTTGAACGATGTAGGCCTCTTTTCTGGTTGCAAGGTCTCCACAGCAGCCCTACAAAAGGCAACACCCCAGAGCTGCTCTGCATTCTGTTTGTAGCTTTTCAGAGCAGAGTAGCGGGCCACATAGCTTTTGAGCTGTAATTGATTTCGGACCAATTCTGCTATGCTACATTACCTTTTAAAGTGAACCATACCCTCAATACCGATAATCCCCACTGTCCCATTCCCTTGAGCAGCATGCTGAAAAACGGTAGTACGTGGCACGTGCGCTTCCCCAAGCACCGGGCCACAGTAAAGCAGGAACAGTCGTTCCCTTTCCACTATCATCTTTCCAGCACGCCCTCGGTGGGTACTGTTAAGTAGTCACACACACATCCACCAATCACATTAACAATCTCTACATGTAACACTATCAGTTCTATACAACATTCCTCTGCGTATACACCACACCCAGAAACGTTATTGTGCAATCCCTTAGCCTCCGCAGTCCCATTTCCATACCTGCCATGCTCAAAAGCCCCGGATGAGGATTTCGTGCTGTGTGCGGGTGTGGGGGAATAAATTGCAACCCGGGGAGGGGGATTTTGTTTTTAGTAGGGGATTTTTTGTTTTTTGTGGCTTCTGGAGAAACCCCTTTTATTTTCTGTTTTTATAGTGTTTTCTTCTTTTCCTCACATTCTTACAGTAAACTTTTCAACGCCTCCTGTAGATGGGCAAACAAAAGAGCATCACCAATGCTGCACAAAGAAATGCCATTTGCATGGAAAAACTCAGCATTTTGAGAATTAATTATGTCATTGTTTCAGAAGAACATCCCACAAGCAGACAAAATCACACATGCTTCTGTTGAGACCCCTTCCAGCCTCTGGCTGGGAACAACATACATTAGGATAGTCCCATACACTTCTTGATGGTATGGTTGAGAAAACCACCTGGGCAGTGGGAAAAAGCCTCTTCACTGCATTCATCAACCTCTTCAGTTGATGGAACAAACGTGAACAAGCCATGTAACCAAAGTGCATGCCGCCATAATGCACGACGACTACATGAACAGTAGCAAAACTGGCCACTTGTCTGCAAAGTGCAAGCATATCGCTGAAACTGCAGACATGGACAGCGCACCACAATGCTTCCACTCCTTCCAAACCGAAATCGCCATCAAAGTGTCTTTCCTGGGCATACTTGTGCAGATCTATGACAAAGGCATCACCCAAAACCAACACAATGCGTTTCTCCATTTCAGCCCGCCACACTACGCAGAGTAATGAAAAAAAGTATTACCGCCCCTTCCTATGAACCACACCCTTCAGTACCTGATTGGGCAATCCCCACAGTCCAATTTCCATTGGCCAGCATGGTGAGAAACGAAGTACCGCGAGGGCCGCACCCCAGAAAAGCAGGAGCAGTCCTTCCCTTTCCACAATTTTTTGTCCAGCACTACCTCATTGGGTACTGTTAAATAGTCTTGCTTGCATCTACCAATCCCATCCAAGATGTCAGCATCTAAGAACATCAGTTCCATTATAGTAGTAATAGTACCATTACACATTCAGACTGCAAGTGTCGTGTCATTCGAAAGCACGTCCCGTAAAACTGCAAGATTTCTGCATCCACATACATCCACATGGCCACCCATCACCACAAAGCGGTATGAATAATTCTTCTGCAGTATGTTTACAACTCTGTT
Source organism: Ambystoma mexicanum (assembly GCF_040938575.1). Taxonomy (NCBI): domain Eukaryota; kingdom Metazoa; phylum Chordata; class Amphibia; order Caudata; family Ambystomatidae; genus Ambystoma; species Ambystoma mexicanum. The sequence continues at coordinate 803,352,988 of NC_090935.1, read as the reverse complement.
AGAAGTGCCTCTGTGCACGGTATCTGCCACTGAACGTCCATTACGTACTTAAAAGTACTGTTTTTTTCTCCCATCACCTACCATCAAGTGGCACTTCGATGGTATATGCTTTCAACGTTTTCATTTACCCATATCACCCATTATAATATACAAACAGGAACTCTTCTTTCCTTCCGACAATGCTACACATTTTTTTTCACACTAACCCATCTCCTACATTAATCCTAAAAGTATTGCACCAAAACCAGCACTGAATGTATCTTACCAACCTAAACCAAGTTCCCAGAAGCTCACTGTCTCCACAGCTGCGGTTCTCTGTAGGCTGGACTATTGCAACAGCCTCTTTCTAAATCTGCACGCTTCTACTCTCCGCCCTCTGCAGCTCATCCAAAACTGGACTGCGCGACTTGTTCTTGGCCTCATGTCTCCAGAACTGAAATGTCTGCACTGGCTCCCAGTGGCTGCGTGGATTAAGGTCAAAACCCTCTGCATTATCCAAAAGGCCTTCTGAGCCCTGGGGCCTCAATACCTTCAACTCTCACTTCCTAAATATCTCCCTGCTCGTGCTCTTCGCTCATCCGCCTCCAAATCCCTCAGGGTCAGTCGCTTCTCCAATCAACCAGTTGATGGTAGATGTCTTTCTTCGGCTGGGGACTCCCTCTGGAACAGCCTCCCTGCCTCCCTTAAACTTGAGAACCATCTCCGGTTCCGGAAGCACCTCAAAACCTTTCGAGGGGATTGTGTCCTCTGATATAATCCATATCTATGACAAGTAATCCCCACAGCTGTGCTGCTTTGGAAAATTGTCTGCGTCGATACGCTGTCCTCGAGGGCTTCCGTCAAGCTGACGTCACTGATGTTATAAGTAGGACGCACGACGCCCGTAGCCTCAGTTCCGTTTTTTCCGCAAACATGTTCGCTTCGGAGATCTCGGCGCTCCTCGGTTCTTCCGAGTTCTATTCTTTCGGTGCCTCGAACCTGTTTGTTTGTGAAGATTTCCATGATGTCTTTGTCTTCTACCCCGCGGCCGGGTTTCAAGAAGTGTTGGCACTGCGGTTCCAAGATGTCACTGACAGACCCGTACAACGCCTGCCTCTGGTGCCTCTGGTGCCTCGGTGAGGACCACGCCTCAGACGATTGTGACGATTGCCAGTCAACTTTGAAGGCCTTGCAGGAGTGTAAGAAGCTTTGTCAGTAAGGTGGCTAAGCCCCGGAAGTCGAAATCAACTGGCTTTCGACTGACTTTTCGAGGGGCGACTCTCCGCATCGTCGGCTTAAGTCCAGGGGGTCTCGGTCCCAGAGTGGGTCCTGCCATTCCTCTTCCTCTTCGAGGCACTCCAGGAAGCACTGTCACCGGTGGCCTTCCTCGTCCCAGGACTCAACCCGTTGGCGGGTTGATTGTCCACTGTGGAATAGGATTCATTTTGTAAGGAGAGGATGGTGATTTTTCAGTCCCAGGGCTCCGTTCCGTCCGCTCTGTCGAAAGACGCTGGCAGCGAACATGTTAGAGACACTGTTCGCGCCTTCGGGCTCGAGCGATCGTCATGATCACCGGGCACCTTCAAGGTCTCGGTCGGACAAGGTGGATCGCTCTAGCCATGCCCGCTCGAGGTCCCGGTCCGCGACGCCCTCGAGACCGTCTGAGCCTGTGAGGTCTTCGAAGAAGACATTGATGCCTTCTGCGCCAAGGCCGTCAAAGGACTCTCTCGAGGCTCCGCCCTCGAGGCCTGTGTCGATGCCTTCTGCGCCACGCTCGATGTCGATTCTGTCGACGCTCTCGACACCTTTTGAGGAGGCTTTGTCGGAGGTGCCCCAGAGACCGGTGGAAACTCAGAGAAAGGCCCTGCAGAAGTCAGTAAGGCCCGGATTTGAGCCTTTTTATGTGCCCTCATCCAGGGATTTATTCCAGCCTCTGGATTACATCTGAGGTGGATGAAGGGTCTGATGAAGGTATGGTTCCTGATGAGGTTCTTGACAAACTCATGTCTGGTCATAGCCAGCTGGTAGACCTGTGTCAGTCTTTGCACGACGCCAGTGGTCTGGACACCTCTCCGGAGGTTGAGTTCGGGAGGCCTGAGCCTGGCACGCACGCCGAGTCCTCGTACCGGCGCCTTATGTCGAGGGTGATGGAATACTTGGGGGTGGTCTGCGCCACCAGTGGATTTTCTGCAGGATGACATGACGGATATCCTTGACCAAGGTCCACCAACTGACCGGGTACTGCCATTCCATATGGCTTTGCAAAGAAGGGTGACAGCGGCTTGGACTGCTCCGGAGAGTCTCCCGACATTGACAAGTCTTTGCCGAAGAAATACTGTCCAGCCAATAGCGACCCCCAGATACTTGACTATGCACACCACTGCTGAGAGTTTGGTGGTGCAGGCGGCTACGGCCCCGGCAAAACGGGCGTCGTACCCTACCATCCCTCCTAATAGGCACGACAAACGTTTTGATGGCTGGGCGAAGAAAGTGTTTTCTTCAGGGGGTATGGCTTTACAGGCAGCCAACTCTGGTGTGCCTTAGCACGTTTCACTCATACTCTGTGGAATTGTCTCTTTGGCGGCTGAACGTATTCCAGAAGGGGAAGAACAGGATGGCTTTCTTGCTCTTGTTCAGGATGGCAAGGATGTCATGTGTGAATCCGTTCGGTCGGGTCTGGACATGGCAGATTGCATCAGCCGGTCCATGGCAGCGAGCACCGTAATGCACAGATTTGCGTGGTTGCGGAAGTCGGGGTTTGCTCCTGATGTACAAGCCCGGCTTCTCAACATGCCCTTTGATGGTGAACATCTTTTTGGCAGCAAGGCTGACGAGAGCCTTGAGAGGTTGCACACCTCCAAAGCTGCAGAGAAATCATTGAGTGCTGCAGTTCGCCAACCTCCGCCTTTTCGTCCTAGGGGACAGCAATGGAGAAGAGGTTCCTTTCGATATTACTCATCCTTTGGTAGATCAAGAGGAGCTGCAAGTCAAAGGGGCCACCGTAGGAGTACCAGAGGTGGAAAACAAGGTACTCGAGGTGCCAAGGCCGCTCAGGCAGTTGCCTCTTTACCCTCAGGCAATGCCGCAGCCGCTTCAGCTCAGTCATAGTCCATGTCCCATGGTTTGCCGGTTGGGGGAAGGCTGGCGCAGCATCTTGTAGAATGGCGTGCCATTACTTCAGATGTGTGGGTTCTGGAGATCATAGCCCACGGCTACTGTCTTCCTTTCCAGCAGAGGCCTCGCGACATTCCACCAGAGAATCTCTTTGAAGAGTCCGGATCCGCTCCTTGCGCAGGAAATCAAAGCCCTGCTGGAGAAAGGTGCCATAGAACAGGTGCCTGTAGCGGAGGGGAACAAGGGATGGTATTCCCCTTATTTTTTGATTTCGAAGAAAGACAGGGGGGGGGAGGGATTGAGACCCATCATGGACTTGTGTGGTTTGAACAAGCTCCTTAGGAAGGACAAGTTCAAGATGGTTACTCTCTCTCAAGTCCTCCAGGCCCTTCAACTTCAGGACTGGTTAGTGTCTCTCGACCTCAAGGACGCTTACTTTAATGTGCCGATCCATCCCAAGCACAAGAAGTACCTGAGGTTCGCGGTTGGCGACTCGCACTTTCAGTTTCGGGTCCTGCCGTTTGGATTGACCTCCGCCCTGAGGGTTTTCACCAAGCTCAAGGTGGTGGAGCAGCGTATGTCAGGAAAGTGGGGATTCACGTCTACCCCTACCTGGACGATTGGTTGATTAGGGCACGCTCTACCGAGCAAGTCCTGGATCATCTGTCAGTCACCTGCCACTCCCTTCACAAGCTGGGCTTCTCCTTCAACTTAAAGAAGTCCCACTTTGCGCCAACCCAGCGTCTCCAGTACATCGGAGCAGTGCTCGACACATCCCTGGGGCAGTGTTTCCCTCCCCAGGTGAGGGCTCATCACATTCTGCAGATGGTGCACAAGTTTCAACATGCCCAGAGTCTCCCAGCGTTCGAGTTCTTGAGGTTGCTCGGCCTCATGGCATCCTGCGTTCTTCTGGTGCCAGAGGCTCGACTGCGGATGAGATGTCTGCAGTGGTCTCTCAAGATGCAGTGGTCACAGTCCTCAGACAGGATGTCGGACCCCGTTCAGGTGCTGCCCTCGGTCACCCAGGATCTTCTGTGGTGGGCCGTCAAAGGCAATCTGATGAAGGGGGCTCTGTTTTGGCTACCCTGGCCAGAGGTCACGATCGTGATGGACGCATCCCTCGCGTGATGGGGAGCTCATGCCAACGAGTTGACAGTCAGCGGTCATTCGTCTCCGTCGGAGTCCAGAATCCATATCAATCTGTTGGAGCTGAGGGATGTCAGGCTTGCCCTGAAGGCTTTTCTGCCGACTGTACGAAGGGGAAGAATGTCCTGATTCTGACGGACAACACAGTGGCCATGCACTACCTCAACAAAAAGGGGGGGGGGCAGGGTCACTTCCTCTGTGCAGGGAGGCGATGCAGCTCTGGTTCTGTGCCATCCAGCAGGAGGTTTCAATTTCGGCAGTTCATCTGGCCGGAGACGAAAACGAGATGGCGGACGCTCTGAGCAGGCAGAGCGTGATCTCTCACGAGTGGGAGCTGGCTCAGGAGAGTCTCCTGGAGATCTTCGCCCTTTGGGGGACCCCACAATTGGATCTCTTCGCCTCAAGTGTCAACCGGAAGTGCGAAAGGTTCTGCTCGCGGGAATTTCCTCCAAGAGCAGCCATGGGGGACACTTTCGTGGTGGAGGGGCCCTTCCCACTGCTGTACACGTTTCCTCCAGTCCCTGTCATCCCGCAAGTGCTGCGGTGGTTCGTTTCCCGGATGATCCTCATTGCTCCGGCATGGGCCCGGAGAACGTGGTACACAGACCTCCTCCACATCTTCTTCCCTACCGAGACGATCTGCTCTCACGGGAGGGGGCTCAGGTTCTCCGTCCAGAGGTCAGATCCCTCAACCTTCACGCTTGGCTTCTGAAAGGTTGAGGTATAAGGATTGGGACCTCCCTGAAGACGTGATGGAGGTGTTGCCTTTGGCCAGACGGCCTGCAACTATGTCCCTGTGCCGTTGCCATTGGAGAAAGTTCTGCAGCTGGTGCAGGGTTAAGAATGTGGATCCTTTTTCATGTGACATTCCTGTGTTTGTCTTTTTTGCCTTTTTTAGCCCACCAGGGCCTGCAAGTGTGTACCATTAAAGGTTACCTGGTGGCGTTGTCCATATTTAAGCGCTCGTCTGAGGAGTGTTCTTATTTCAAAATTCCTTAATTTCTCAGTTTCTGAAAAGGCTCACTAATATGTTTCCACCGTCACCTTTCCAGGTGCCCGGTTAGGATTTGAACCTTGTTCTCAAATTCCTAATGGGTTTGCCATTTGAACCTTTACATTCTTGTCCTTTGAGACTGTTAACCCTTAAAACTGTATTTCGAAGGGATTGTGTCCTCCGACGTATTCCTTATCTTGATAGATTCACTTCTAGCTTGCTGGCCTCAGAAAATCTTTTCAGTAGAGGGCGCTGCGTTTCGACGTCCCTCGAGTTGGTGTCCCTCGACAGCCTCCGTATCGGCACCGGCATCATGCGTATTAGGACTCGCTCAGCGTGCGTTGCTCAGTTCCGTTTTTCCGCGCTTCGTGGGCCTTGGAATCGGGTTGCTCAGTTCTTTATTCAAGTATATTCTACTTATTCCTCGAGTACATCTTACTCTTTTCGATGGCTTCCTCATCTGAACCGTTGACCCCACGGTCCGGCTTCAAAAAGTGTCGAGATTGTGGAAAGAAAATGTCGTTGACGGATCCTCACAGGATCTGTTTGTGGTGCCTGGGATCGGAACACCATTGTTCAGAATGCGAGGACTGCATGTCCATGACGGCGAAAGCCTTGAAGGAGCGTAAGGGGAAGTTCAAAAGAGGTAAGACGGTTACAACTTCTACCCCTTCAAATGTTTCCTCGGCAGAGTCGAGACATTTGTCTCCGCACTGTCACAGGAAATAATCTCGTTTGAGATCTCGAAGCAGTTCCCATCACTCTTTGAGATCCAAACATTCGAAAAAGAGACGTCAAAGATCTCCCTCTTCTTCGTCTTCCTCTGCTTCCCCGGCAAGGGTCACCTGCCCCACAAAACACAGCTCTCCAGTTAAGTGGGAGGAATTCCGAAAAAAGATGCTAAGCGTCTTCGAGAAAGCGGCCTCGACCCCCTCGGAGACGGCTAAAGGTGATACCCTGGGTGAAAGACCTGAAAAATCAAAATACTGAGTCGTTGCACCCAGCAAAAGAAACTGCCCGAGAGCGTTGCAAACCCTCGAGCAAAGGCAGTAAGACTGCGTCATCGACGCCATTATCGAAGGGCCCATCGACGCATAGGTCGGTTGAATCGGCGCCGTCCTCGACGCCGATGTCAACGCCGATAAAGGATAAACCTACGACTGTCACTACTTCAGTCAGTAGCCATACCGAGGGCTTCCACCATGACCTTGAGAATGTTGTTGATAACCTCGACGACTCAGAGTAGGATTCCGATCCTCTCGAGTTCTTCGAGGTCGCTGCATCCATTTTCGACACCTTTTTCGGTTTCTTCAAAGCCTTTGACTTCCGCGACGACAACGTCAACGTTTTCTCAACCGGTCACTACAAGTCTTGCCCCCTCTGCTTTAGAAATGGGTTTTAAGCCTTTTCCAAGGTCAGATTATTTTAGAGCCTTGTCCTCTATTTATGAAGAAGGGGAGGATTCTGATCAGGACAGACCTTTTTGGTTGCAGCGAACTACAACACCTGTACCAGAGGAATTTATCTCTAATAGGTTGAAAGACCTTCAAGAATCCTTGCATGATGCAAGTGGGTTGGATACTTCCCCTGAAGTAGAATTTGCCAAACCAGACCCAGGGGAACATGCTGAGACCCCTTATAGAACTTTAATGGCCAGAATAATAGAATTCATGGGCTGGTCTACACCTTCACCAGCTTTTCAACAAGATGATCTTACAGACATCTTAATAAAAGGCCCACGGGAATATCCTGTGGTTCCATTTCATACTGCATTACAGAGGAAAATATCGACCAACTGTGAAACTCCTGAGGTTATCCCGGCAGTTACCCTATATTTGGCAGATAGATTTTGTTATCTACTTCTGACCCTGAATATTTGTCCAAACATCCAACTCCAGAGAGTCTGGTTGTTCAAGCAGCAACTTCATCGAACAGTAGATCTGCATACCCTACTGCTCCACAGGACAGGGATGATCAGAGATTTGACGCTATGTCAAAAAGTTCTTTTCTGCGTGTAGCATGGCACTTAAATCCATTAATGCTACTTGTACGCTCGCAAGATTCAGCCATACACTTTGGTAGTGTGCTTCATCAGCGGCTGACTGCCTCCCGGAAGGAGAAGAAAGGGAAGCTTTTCTAAACATTAAAGATGGTAAAGACGCAATGTGCGAATCCCTTAAAACTGGCATTGATTCTGCTGGGCCTTGGCGGCAAGTACTACAATCCGCAGATTTGTATTGTTGCGAAAGTCTGGTTTTGCTCCAGATGTACAGGCCAGACTTTTGAATATGCCCTTTGACGGCTCTTCTTTATTTGGTAAGAAAGCTAATGACCTAGAGAAATTAGACATCCAAGGCAGCAGCAAAATCCCTTGGAGCTGCAATCCGCCAAACTCCCTATCGCCCCTCAGGTACCTGTTGGAGAGGTAGGTCCTTTTGTTTTTATTCCGCATTCGGAAAAGGCAGAGGACATCCAGCTCAAAGAGGCCAAAAGAAATTCACCCGAGGTAGACTGGTTAAAAGTACAAAAGCCGCCGCAGCAGCAGGTGCCTCTTTACCCTCAGCATTTGCATCAGCCGCCTCTAAACCACTTTGAGGACTCTCCTCACAAGACACCAGTAGGGGTCAGGTTAACTCCACATCTGACGGAATGGCAGGCTATTACGTCAGATCCTTGGGCATTGGAGACAGTTGCCCAAGGTTACTGCCTGCCTTTTTTACGCACCCCTCGGAGTCATCCACCAGGGAACAACTCTTTGAAGTTTCCAGATCCGTTACTTTTGCAGGAGATTCTAGACCTGCTGGAGAAAGGTGCCATAGAACCGGTACCTGTAGCGGAAAGGAACAAGGGTTGGTATTCCCCCTACTTCTTGATACCGAAGAAGGACGGAGGACTGAGACCCATCTTGGACTTAGGAGAATTGAATAAATTCCTCAGGAAGGACAAGTTCAAGATGGTAACTCTCTCTCAGATCCTTCAGGCCCTCCAGCTTCAGGACTGGCTGGTATCTCTAGACCTTCAGGATGCTTATTTCCATGTGCCAATCCATCTCAAACACAGGAAATACCTGAGGTTTGCAATTGTCACATCTCACTAGCAATTTTGAGTTCTGCCATTTGGGCTGACCTCCGCCCCGACGGTCTTCACCAATCCAATGTCTGTAGTGGCTGCAAGTCTGAGGCAAGGGATCCATGTCTACCCCTACCTAGATGATTGGTTGATCAGAGCAGTATCTTCGGAACAAGCTCAGATCCAATTAGATTATGTCTGCCACTTCCTTCACAAACTGGGCTTCTCCCTCAATTTAAAGAAGTCACAGATGATACCATCACAGAGACTCCAGTTCATTGGAGCGGTCCTGGACACTTCCCTTGGGAAAGCTTCGCCACCAGAGGTGAGGGCTCAAGATATTCTGCAGATGGTCACCAAGTTTCAAAATGCCCAACGTCTCCCAGCCTTCGACTTTTTGAGGTTGCTAGGCCTCATGGCATCCTGCATCTTCCTTCTTCCAGAGGCTCGCCTGAGAATGAGATCTCTCCAGTGGCCACTAAGAACTCGGTGGTCGCAATTGTCAGGAAAAATGACAGATCTCCTTCAGGTTCCGGACAAAGTGGCTCGAGACCTTCAGTGGTGGGCCTGTCTGGAGAACATTTTGAAAGGCAAACTGTTTTGGCAACTATGGCCGGAGATAACAGTAGTCACGGATGCCTCACTCACGCGGTGGGTGCCCATGCCAACGACTTGACCATCAGCGGTCGTTGGTCTCCATCGGAGTCCAGACTACATATCAACCTGTTGGAGCTGAGGGCTATCAGACTAGCGCTGAAGGCTTTTCTGCCTTCTGTACAAGGGAAAAATGTCCTAATGACGGTCAATACAGTGGCCATGCACTACCTCAAAAAAAGAGGAGGCGTAGGATCACTGCGCAGAGAGGCGATGCAGCTCTGGTTTTGGGCAATTCAAGAAGGAATCTCTTTATCGGCAGTTCACTTAGCCGGAGAGAAGAACTTGACAGCGGACGCTCTGAGCAGGCAGAGCACAGTCTCTTACGAGTGGGAGATAGCCCAGGAAGTCCTTCAAGAAATCTTCGCCCTTTGGGTAACCCCTCAAGTGGATCTATTCACCACCAGTATCAACAGGAAGTGCGATCAGTTTTGTTCAAGGGAATTTCCCCCGAGAGGAGCTCTAGGGGACGCGTTTGTAGTGGACTGGGAGTTTTCACTTCTGTACGTGTTTCGTCCAGTCCCTATCATTCCTCAGATGATCAGGAGGTTGAGAAGATTCCGCTGTCATGATGCCTAGCCCCAGGCATCCGGACCAAGCCCATCAGCCCCGGAAGCAGGCATCCAGACATTTAGTAAAACTCAGCAGCCCCGGCTAGGGGCTATCTGGGTTCGGTCCTAGCGCCTTAGGCGCCAGGTTCATAGTAGAAATCAGTTCTGGCGCCCAAGGCGCCAAGCTCGTAGTCATTACTTACCCAGGCAGACCATGCTGCAAATGACTCCAATCCAACATGAAGCCTGAAAGGGACTATTTTTCTACAGGGACTATTTTTTACTCTGTTGTGGTTCTAGGGACTTCTTACCTGGGACTACTTTTGAGGCTATTTAAACCACGCCCGGCCAGCAACACACGCTTCTCGTTATTCTGCATCCAGCAGCGTAACGCTCCCCGTGCCTGCAGCCTGCATCCAGTCTTCTGCCACGCCCGCTTCGAATCCGGAGCTCCTAAAACAAAGAGGAAAGAAAGAGACCAGGTTAGAAAACAAACTTATGTCTATTCCACACCTGATTCTCGATCCATCTCGTCTCCGGACCTGTAAAGAACATAATTTCTGCACGCGGCGCACCTCCAGCTGCAGCGCCGCGCCATACTCCCAAGTCTTCACAGCATCCTTCTGGTGGGCGCTGCCTCCATCATTTCTTCGCCGAACTTCGGCACCTAGGAGACAAAAGAAAACCTCAAGGTGAGCCGAGGGAACCAGCAAATATAATTCTTACCACCATAACCTTACCTGATTTACCACCTGAGGCATCCTTTTGTGACTCTCCATATTTTCACGTGCTGCATCTGTAAAGAGACAAAACACGTTTTCCACGTGCAACATTTACCGGACAGCGCCGGGTAATACTCTTACCTGAGCGCCACCAGCTGCCACAAGAGCATCTGGTCACGAGCCAGCTGCAAGACCAGAAAGGAAGGGGGGGGAACAAGAGTGAACATCGGACATATTGAACTCTATGAACTTAATACTTACTGGTCCTCACCAGGAACCTCAGATTCAATACTCTCCGGAACTCTCCTGAACCTTCAAACCAGTGAAGTAACTGGAATCGACGCGCCCCTGCAAATCCACGCAGGATGGAGAGCTCATCATTCAAGAATATAAGGAGAATATTTCTACGTGTTAAGCAGACAAGAGTAGGAGGGCAGATCCAGTCAGTCATCGCTGCACTACGCATCACGTGGGTAGAGACCGCAGCTGTCCGGGTCCGACCAACGCCCCTGTGGGAGCCAGGGTGAGCGTAACAGTTGAGAAGATTCCGGAAGACTATGATCCTAATTGCCCCAGACTGGGCCAGGAGAATGTGGTACCCGGACCTTCTGGACATGTCCATCTGCCCTCCGATTCGTCTTCCACACAGGGAGGATCTTCTCGCAGAAGGGAGGTCGGGTTCTCCATCCAGACATCAGAACCCTCAACCTTCACGCTTGGTTTCTGAAAGTTTGAGATACAAGGATTGGGACCTCCCAGATGATGTCATGGAGGTGTTGCTTTCAGCCAGAAGGCCAGCAACAAAGACTTTATACAGCTGACGTTGGAACAAATTTTGCAGCTGGTGTAGAGAAAAGAATATTGAAACCTTTTCATGTGTTACATCAATGATGTTATACTTTCTACTCTATTTGGCAAATTCAGGTGTTCAAGTTGGTATGATCAAGGGCTACCTCGCAGCGCTATCGATCTTCAAGCGCACTGCCGAGGAGCCATCATATTTCAAATTACCCTTAGTAATACAATTTCTGAAGGGGTCAACTAATGTCTATCCCCGGAGACTGTTCCAAGTTCCCTTATGGGACTTAAATTTAGTCTTACATTTCCTGATGGGTACTCCTTTTGAACCTCTCCACTCTTGTTCGTTAAGATTTCTCACCCTTAAAACTGTCTTATTAGTGGCTTTGACATCTGCCAGGAGGGTGAGCGAATTACAACCCCTATCTTGTAAACCCCCATATACAATTTTTCACAAAGACAAAGTTGTCCTGCAAATGAAGCCTAATTTCCTCCCAAAGGTGGTTTCTGAATTCCACATCACTCAGAAGATAACCTTACCCTCATTCTGTCCTAGGCTGGATCCAAGGCGAGCCTTGAGTGTTTAGATCAGCAGACTTGCTAGGATTAGGTAAGCAGCCCAACTGTTCATAGGTTACACAGGGCACAAATTAGGATTGCCAATCACAAAACAGACCATTTCCAGATGGATTATTTTAGCCATTCTAGAATGTTACAAACTGGCAGGGAAAGAGCCCCCTCAAAATTTTAGGGCTCATTCAACCAGGGGTATCGCAGCCTCTTCGGCCCTCCAAAGAGGGGTACCGATTCGAGACACATGTGCGGCTGCCACATGGTCGTCCGCTCATACCTTTACAAAATTCTACAATCTGGATTCCTCCTCTAGCCAAGAGACTAGATTTGGCAAAGCTGTGTTACACTCTGTTCACTCTTAAAGGGGAATATGACAATTTTACTCCCACCTCCGTTACACACCACTGCTATGGGAGTCTATCAAGATGAGGAATACGTCGGAGGACACAATCCCTTCGAAGAACAAGTTACTTCTTACCTGGTAACGTTCTTTCAATCGGATATTCCTCCGACGTATTCCTTATCGCCCCTCCCATCCATCCCCCTCAGTAAAACTTCCCTTGTGGTTGCAGCTTACGCTCCTTCAAGGTCAATAACCAATTCGTGCACAGCTAATTTCAAGCTTCAAAACGGAACTGAGCAACGGACGCTGCCCGAGCCTATTTATACGCATGATGACGTCGGCACCGATACGGAGGCTGTCGAGGGACACCAACTCGAGGGACGTCAACGCGCAGCGCCCTCTACTGAAATTGTTTTCCGAGGCCAGCAAGCTGGAAGTGAGGGGGTCGCCCTTTTGGGGGGAAAAAAGAAGACCGGGACCTGTTTAAACAAAGGGGGCTCAGACGCCATCTTGAAAACATGTCTCCCGCGATTTAACTCTACCGGTGTTCGCGGTCTGGAAAAATCATGGTAGTTCGTTTTAAAACCACTGCCACCAGCCATTTTGAGAGGAAAGGGTAGATTTTGATTGCTACATGAGTTTCTAGTCACAGGGGATACTAGGTAACCTCTCCATTACTCTATTGTAAGATAGGGTGAGCTGGGTCGAGGAATTTAAAAAGACTAGTAAAGTCAATTTCACTTTACTTTCTCTGGGAAACAGTATTTATCCCAGAGAAGGTATTGAAACATTGGGACAGCCTAAAAAGGCTTCCCTGTGTCACTGCACTGAGGGTGCTGTGTGACGCAAATGAAAAGATGATGCCTATGGAGTTGATTAGACTCCATAACCAAATGAAACACAAGAGTAAAACACGCATCAAAATACATGAGGGAGTGGGAAAAAGTCTCACACTCTCCAGGTAAAAAAATCAAAGTCCTTAAATCCAGCAAAGTTGCTGGGGGTCTCTAAGGTGAAGGGAATTAGCACATTTATGAGAATTCTCCCCAACAACCCCTGGATGAAGGAACCGAAGAACTTGAAGAGGACGCCTGCTGCAAATCCTGCACCGGTGGTTAGCCCAGTGAAGCCCTGCTGCTGTGCTGAAACTCCAAATTCGTATCGACAGAGAAACCACATCAAGGACGACTTTTCCCTTTTGAGTTGATGGGACCAATCAACTACAAAGTAAGCCACCTGGACATCATCTCAGAGCTGGTTGAATTTCCACAGAGTTGCTGCTGGAAACTGAATAGCCAGGGAGAGGAACCTCAGATTGTGTGTGCGTTGCTTTTAAGTTGGCCAATAGCTCGAGGAAGATCCTCTGGACTCCCAGGAAGCAGGACTGACCGAGCCTGAGCCCCCTCAACAGAGTGCGGGACCCCAGAAGCAAGGGAAATCTATTTCAACAGCCAGAAACCATGATGTTGCTATTTGTGGTAGTCGCGAGGAGCTGAAACACCGAAGTGCCACTTGTTTGAAGATTGCCGGTTGCGAGCAGTGACCATCCCATTGCAGCGCAGGAGTCCCCAGAAGTCCTCCCTCTTGTCCCCACGACTGAGGCCCAGGAACAGTGAGATCTTGAGAGCTGCACTTTTTCTTCAATCCAAAGGTACTGTAAAGTCTGAGAGAACTTACCTCTTACTGTAGAGTTGTTTGTATCTTCTAATACTCGCAAGCCTAAGCAGCTTGTGGCCCTACATTGATTCTTCTTTTCTTCAAAGACTTCTAAAACATTGTGCAAATACTTTTCCTACTTAACTACCAGAAGCGCTTCAGCTCATATAGACTTTTGCCAATTGACTTTGGCCTAACCTGTTATAACTGAATGACTGTTTAGGGGATCTAAAAGTATTTGCCTGCTTAAGAATATTTGTGATCTCTTGTTCTAAATAACCTTTTCATTTAAGTAATTCCTAAGAATTTTCTAAATGCAACAGTAAGATATTAATATCTCCAGCCCCCTAATTATTGAAGTCATCTGAGGGTGCAGGTTATGACTTTGGGCCATCCCAAAAGGGTCTTTATTGATATTGAATCTAAGAGTGTGTAGTTTTATAATGTATTTGTGTGTTGCTTCTATATTGCTCCCTTCTGACGAATGCTTACTCTGACTAACTGATAAATATATTAATTGTTTATTCAAGAATCATCGTGTGTAAGTTTGTTTGAATACTTGTCACTGTGAATCTGTGTAACTCCCCTACAGCTCACATTGAACCCTCTTGAGATAAGCCTGGCTGCTCAACACGCTACAAACCTCTAGTAAGTACAAGCTCATACCAAAGGTTGGGTTCCCATTGCTAGGAGGTCAGGGTTGTTTTGCACCCAAAGGGAACTGCATACAATCTTGCCTAACACTGCCAACCTCAGTACACAGATTAAGTGCGACAAAATAGTACCGCTCCTTCATATGAAGCACACCCTCGACACCTGATTGGGTAATCCCCACAGTTGCATTTCCATGCCCTCCATGCTGATAAGGGCAGAATATGGCACATGCACTTTCCCAGGTACATCGAGGGCTGCGCCCCCGTATAGCAGGGACAGTCCTTCTTCCCTTTTACACTATTAGTTTTGCAGCACTCCCTCATTAGGTACTATTAAATAGTAACACAGGCATGCACCAATGACATCCAAGACCTCTGCATCGAACACTATCATTTCTGTATACCACTCCATTTGTACCTTAGCACACTCCGAGTGCACGTCTCGTGTGATTTCAAAGCACCTCTAGTAAAAATTTCTCCAAGTAGCCACGCTTGCATCATCCACAGCATCACCCATCACCACAAAGTACAGGTAGCAATATTTTTTTTCCTCCCAGCACTGTAGTAAGTACGTCAAAGTGCAGTACAGTAGTCCGTAATCTGCGCAATTCACACTACCCAAGCACATGAAATATCCACTTCGAAGGGATTGTGTCCTCCGACGTATTCCTTATCTTGATAGATTACTTCCCAGCTTGCTGGCCTTGGACATTTTTTCAGTAGAGGGAGCTTTGCGTCGACGTCCCTCGAGCTGGTGTCCCTCGGCAGCCACCGTCTCGGCACCGGCGTCACCGTGCGTATAAATAGACATGCGCAGCGTCCGTTGCTCAGTTCAGTTTTTCCGTGCTCCGTGGGCCTCGGAATCGTGTTAATCAGTTCTTCAAGTAGTTTCTACTTATTCCTCGAATATATCACCTTTTATCATGGCTTCCTCATCCGAACAGTCGACCTCACGGTCCGGCTTCAAAAAGTGTCGTGATTGTGGGAAGAAAATGTCGTTGACGGATCCTCACAGGATCTGTTTGTGGTGATCAGAGCATCACTGTTCAGAATGCGAGGACTGCATGTCCATGATGGCGAGAGCCTTGAAGGAGCGTAAGGGGAAGCTAGAAAGAGGTAAGACTGTTAAAACTACTACTCCTTTGAAAATTTCTTCGGCAGAGTCGAGACATTCGTCTCCTCGCCGTCACAGGAAACATTCCTGTTCAAGGTCTCAAAGTGGTTCCCATCAGTCTTCAAGATCTAAACACTCGCAAAAGAGGCGTCGTAGATCTCCCTCTTCTTCGTCTTCCACTTCCCCGGAAAGGGTCACCTGCCCCACGAAACACAGCTCTCCAGCTAAGTGGGACGAATTCCGTAAAAAAATGCTTAGCTTCTTCGACAAAGCGGCCTCGACCCCCTCGGAGATGGCTAAAGGTGATACCCTGGGTGAAAGACCTGAAAAATCAAAACGCTGCGAGTCGTTGCACCTGGCGAAATAAACTTCCGAGAGCGTCATGAACCCTTGAGCAAAGGCAGTAAGGGCCTGTCGACACACAAATCGGTCGAATCGGCGCCGTCTTTGACGCTGATAAAGGACAGACCTACTGCTGTTACCACATCTCAGTCAGTAGAAGTACCGAGGGCTTCGACCATGACTTCGAATATTGTCGATAACCTTGACGACTCCGAGTAGGATTGCGATCCTCTCGGGTTCGAGGCCCCTTCATACTTTTTTTACACCTTTTTCGGTTTCATCAAAGCCTTTGACTTCTGCGTCGACAACTTCAACATTTTCTCAACCTGTGACTACAAGCTTGGTCCCCTCTGCTCTAGAAATGGGTTTTAAACCATACCATAGATCTGATTATTTTAGAGCTTTGTCCTATATATATGAGGAAGGGGAGGATTCCGATCATGAGACCTTTTGTGTTGCAAAGGACCACAACACCCATTCCTGAGGAATTTATCTCAGAAGAGAACAGATTAAAGGATCTTCAAGACTCCTTACATGAGGCAAGTGGTTTAGATACTTTTGAAGTAGAATTTGCTAAACCAGACCCTGGGGCACATGCTGAGACCCCTTATGGGGTTCTGATGGCCAGAATAATAGCGTTCATGGGGTGGTCTACACCTTCACCTTCTTTTCAGCAGGATGACCTTACTGACATCCTAGTTAAGGGTCCAGGGGAAGATCCTGTTCCCTTTCATTCTGCACTACAGAGAAACATTTCTGCTAATTGGGAAACTCCTGAAGTAATCCCGGGAGTTAACGAAAAATTATCTGCCAAATACAGAGTATCTGTCTCAGACCCTGAATATTTAAGCAAGCATCCAACTCCAGAGTTTGGTTGTACAAGCACCAACTTCATCGAACAGTAAATCTGCATGACCTACTATTCCACAGGACCGGGATGATAAAAGGTTTGACGCTATGTCAAAAAAAGCATTTTCGGCATGTAGCATGGCGCTTAAATCTATTAACGCCATTTGCACGCTTGCAAGATTCAGCCATACACTTTGGGAGCGTGCTTCATCTGCGGCTGACTGTCTCCTGGAAGGAGAGGAAAGGGAAGCATTTTTAAACATTAAAGATGGGGGGAAAATGCAATGTGCGAATCCCTTCAAACTGGCATTGATTCTGCTGACAGTATCAGTAGGGCCATGGCGGCTAGTATTACAATCCGCAGATATGGTGGTTGCGAAAGTCTGGATTTGCCCCAGCTGTACAGGCCAGAATTTTGAATATGCCCTTTGACGGCATGTCTTTGTTTGGTAAAAAGGCTGATGGCAGCCTGGAGAAGTTACAGACATCTAAAGCAGCAGCGAAATCTCTTGGAGCTGCAATCCGTCAGACCCCGAATCGCCCCTCAGAAACCTCTTGGAGGGGTAGGTCTTTTCGCTTTTACTCCGCATTCGGAAAAGGCAGAGGACAGCCAGCTCAAAGGGGCCAAAAACGATTCACCCGTGGTGGACGGGTTAAAGGTACAAAAGCCGCAGCAGCAGGTGCCTCTTTACCCTCGGCATCTGCGTCAGCCACCTCTTAAACCCCTCTGAGGTCTCTCCCCACAAGACAGCAGTAGGGGCAGGTTAACTCAACATCTGGCGGAATGGCAGGCTATTACGTCAGATGCTTGGGCATGGGAGACAGTTGCCCAGGGCTACTGCCATTCCTACACACCCCTGAGTCATCCACCGGGGAACAACTCTTTGAAGTTTCCAGATCCGCTCGTTCTGCAGGCGATTCTAGACCTGCTAGAGAAAGGTGCCATAGAACCAGTAGCGGAGAGGAACAAGGGTTGGTATTCCTCCTACTTCCTAGTACCGAAGAAGGACATGGACCGAGACCCATCTTGGACGTTCGAGAATTGAACCAATTCCTCAGGAAAGACAAGTTCAAGATGGTAACTCTTCTCAGATCCTTCAGGCCCTCCAGCTTCAGGACTGGTTGGTATTTCTAGATCTTCAGGATGCTTATTTCCATGTGCCAATCCATTTCAAACACAGGAAATAACTGAGGTTCGCAATTGGCAACTCTCACTATCAATTTCGAGTTCTGCCATTTGGGCTGACCTCCGCCCCGCGGGTCTTCACCAAGCTAATGTCGGTAGTGGCTGCAAGTCGAAGGAGGGAAGGGATCCCCACGTCTTCCCTTACCTGGACGATTGGTTGATTACAGCAGTATCTTCGGAACAAGCTCGGATCCAACTAGATCATGTCTGCCACTTCCTTCACAAACTGAGCTTATCCCTCAATTTAAAGAAGTCACAGATGGATACCATCCCAGAGACTCCAGGTCATTGGAGCAGTCCTGGACACTTCCCTCGGAAAAGCCTTGCCACCAGAGGTGAGGGCTCAAGATATTCTACAGATGGTCACCAAGTTTCAAAATGCCCAACGTCTACCAGCCTTCAACTTTTTGAGGTTGCTCGGCCTTGTGGCATCCTGCATCTTCCTAGTGCCAGAGGCTCGCCTGAGAATGAGATCCCTCCAGTGGGCTCGAAGAACCCAATGGTCGCAGTTCTAAGGGAGAATGTCCGATCTCCTTCGAATCCCAGACAAAATAGCTCGAGACCTTCAGTGGTGGGCCTGTCGGGAGAACATCTTGAAAGGGGAACAGTTTTGGCAACCATGGCCGGAGATAACAGAAGTCACGGATGCCTCACTCACGGGGTGGGGCGCCCATACCAACAACTTGACCATCAGCGGTCGTTGGTCTCCATCGGAGTCCAAACTACACATCAACCTATTGGAGCTGAGAGCAATCAGACTAGCGCTGAAAGCTTTTCTGCCATCAGGACAGGGAAAGAATGTCCTGAGAATGACGGACAATACAGTGGCCATGCACTACCTCAACAAAAGAGGAGGCATAGGGTCACTGCCACTGTGCAGAGAGGCAATACAGCTTTGGTTTTGGACAATTCAGGAAGGAACCTCTATCAGCAGTTCACCTAGCCGGAGAGAAAAACTTGACAGCGGACGCTCTGAGCAGGCAGAGCAGTCTCCCACGAGTGGGAGCTAGCTCAGGAACTCTTTCAAGAGATCTTCACCCTTTGGGGAACCCCTCAAGCGGATCTGTTCGCCACCAGCATCAACAGGAAGTGTGATCAGTTTTGTTCAAGGGAATTTCCCCCGAGAGGAGCTCGAGGGGACGCGTTCGTAGTGGGCTGGGAGTTTCCACTTCTGTACGCGTTTCCTCCACTCCCTGTCATTCCTCAAATGATCAGGAGGTTGAGAAGATTCCGGAAATCCATGATCCTAATTGCCCCGGATTTGGCCAGGAGAACGTGGTACCCGGACCTTCTGGACATGTCGTCTTCCGCAAAGAGAGGACCATCTCTCGCAGAAGGGAGGTCAGGTTCTCCATCCAGACATCAGAACGCTCAACCTTCACACTTGGTTTCTGAAAGGGTGAGATACAAGGATTGGGACCTTCCAGATGACGTCATGGAGGTGCTGCTTTTGGCTAGGAGGCCAGCAACAAAGACTTCCGCTGCCGTTGGAACAGATTTTGCAGCTGCCATTGGAACAGATTTTGCAGCTGGTGTAGAGAAGAGAATATCGATCCCTTTTCATGCGGTACACCAATGGTGTTCCTTTTTGCTCTATTTGACGAATTCAGGTCTCCAAGTTGGTACGATCAAAGGCTACCTCGCAGCGTTGTCAATCTTCAAGCGCACTGCGGAGGAGCCATCATATTTAAAACTACCCCTAGTGATTCAATTCCTGAAGGGATTAACTAATGTTTATCCCCCAAAGCCTTTCCAAGTTCCCTCATGGGATTAAAATCTAGTCTTAAACTTCCTAATGGGTACTCCTTTTGAACCACTCCATTCGTGTTCATTAAGATTTCTCACCCTTAAAACTGTCCTACTGGTAGCTTTAACCTCATCCAGAAGAGTGAGCGAATTACAAGCTCTATCTTGCAAACCACCTCCTACTATTTTTCACAAAGACAAGGTTGTCTTACTAGTGAAGCCTAATTTCCTCCCAAAGGTGGTCTCTAAATTCCACACCACTCAGAAGATAACCTTACCTTCATTCTATCCTCCCCATCCAGGAAAGAGGAAGAGAGGCTACATAGGCTGGATCCAAGGCGTGCCTTGAGCTTTTGTATCAGCAGACTCGCTAGGATAAGACAAGCAGACCAGCTGTTTATAGGTTATGCAGGACACAAATTAGGACTGCCAATCACAAAACAAACAATTTCAAGATGGATTATATTAGCCATTCTAGAATGTTACAAATTGCCAGGGAACGAGCCCCCTCAACATCTTAGGTCTCATTCAACCAGGGGTATCACAGCCTCTTCGGCCCTCCAAAGAGGGGTACCGATTCGGGTCATATGTGCAGCTGCCACATGGTCGTCCGCACATACCTTTACAAAATTCTACAATCTGGATTCCGCCTCTAGCCAGGAGACCAGATTTGGCAAAGCTGTGTTATATTCTGTACATTCTTAAGGGAAGTATTCCAATTTTACTCCCACCTCCGTTTGTACACCACTGTTATGGGAGTCTATCAAGATAAGGAATACGTCGGAGGACACAATCTCTTGGAAGAACAAGTTACTTCTTACCTTGTAACGTTCTTTCGATGGGATGTTCCTCCGATGTATTCCTTATCGCCCCTCCCATCCATCCCCGCAGTAAAACTTCCCTTGTAGTTGCAGCTTACGCTCCTTCAAGGTCAATAACCATTTCATGCCCAGCAAAATTTTCAAGCTTCAAAACGGACCTGAGCAACGGACGCTGCGCAAGTCTATTAATACGCATGGTGACGTCGGCGCCGAGACGGTGGCTGTCGAGGGACACCAGCTCGAGGGACGTCGACACGCAGCACCCTCTACTAAAAAAATTTCCGAGGCCAGCAAGCTGGGAGATAATCTATCAAGATAAGGAATACGTCGGAGGAACATCCCATCGAAAGAACATTACAAGATAAGAAGTAACTTGTTCTTCTACCCTATCCACTTCTTTACACCCAGTATTTCAGCACTGCACCCAGTGCACACTGCAGGAGTGTTCACTCCATCAGCTCCAGCCATGGACTAAAAACTGTATCTAACAATCACCACACCCATGGAACCAACTATGTATGCAATGTTCGCAAACCACACACAACGCAACAATGTCAAACCTACTTGCAAGCAGGCCACATAGTTGTCGGTGCAAGGGCTCCAGCCATGCATCCAAGGTGCTAGGGCCTCACCACACACAACACGCCATAGTATACCTTATGTTTAAATGCTCATTTCATGTGCAATGCACTCCCCATCTGCAATTGGGCCTGCCAACTTTCCCCTGGCCACATGTTTGCATACATGGATGACGTTGCATGGGGTGTGGTGAACGGTATGTGGTTGTCTGTGTACATTGTCCATATTTTAAATGTGTGATGCTGAGGACTTCCTTTCATGGCGCAATATTGTAAAGTACTTCCTAAAGCAAGGGTGGTATAAGGGGCAAACCATATCAAACGCAAATGGTCACATGTGGCTCTCTAATGTGCAACATGTGCAGTGGCCTACACCATATGGTAATGTACGCATATCCCCTCCCTTCGGGTCTTCTACCAAGTGTAAAATGTTCTCCACAATCATTCTTTAACTGTCACCACCCTCTGAGAGATGCACAATTAAAACTGCAAGGCTGCATTATGTTGTGGTGGCTGTCGGCAAGGCCTAGCCTCTTGGGTTCATGGCCTACGGCCTTTGGCCATGCACCCAACAGACTAGGCCTTGCCCACACCCAGCACAACATAACAGCGCCATGCAAGCAAACATTTGGCCAAGTACCACAATCCACAAACATAACATAGGCAGCAGCACTTCTAACCAACCCCTGCACCATAATACAGCGATGCATGCAAACATGTAACCATTAGCAGAATCCACAAACGTACCACAGTATCCGGCACTCCTACCCAC
This sequence comes from Ambystoma mexicanum, assembly GCF_040938575.1. Classification (NCBI taxonomy): domain Eukaryota; kingdom Metazoa; phylum Chordata; class Amphibia; order Caudata; family Ambystomatidae; genus Ambystoma; species Ambystoma mexicanum. Next base: position 803,331,328 of record NC_090935.1, on the reverse strand, counting down.
TTCCATTCACAAAGCATTGTATTACTGCCAACCAAACCACAAAATCTTCACAACAGTGGCCGTGCTCCCAGCACTCTATTAATTGCACAAAACCAATAGTGCAGTACAGTACTCAGCACTCCACTCAATGGACACTACCCAAGCTGATAAAATATGCAGTTCAACCCTATCCATTTCTGTGCACACAGTACTTCAACACTGCACCCCTTGCAGGACTGTTCACTCCATTAGCTGCAGCCATGGACTACACACTGTAGGATGTGCTAACAATTATCACATACGTGGAGCCAACAATGTATGTAATGCTGACGCACCACACACAAGGCAACAATGTCAAACCTACTTGCAACCAGGACACACAGTTGGCGGTGCAAGGCACCCATGCATCAAATGGGCTATGGGCTTACCACACGCAACACACCGGAGTACACACTATCTTACAATGTTCATGTCATGTGCAATGCACTCCCCTTCTGCAAGTGAGCTGCCTCCACCTCCAGTCACCACGGTAAGAGGTTGCAGCACGAGCTATCATGCCGTTACAAAGGCTTCCTGCATTCACCACACATGGTAGTTGCCTGTGGAGGGACCCGCAAATTGGTGCAGTACGCACGGATACTGCAGGCACACCCCCACCATCTTCTTCCACCTAATGACATATCTCAGATAAACCACTTCTCACTCCCCCCACCCTTTCCATCCCTTCTTCCCACCACCACATGGCATAAAGTATGTTTGCCATGCCCTTTCGGCGCTGCACTGTCCTCCGATACACCATGGCAGCGTTTCCCAAAAATGTTGATGCACAGCACGCTTCCCTCCAGCCAACCACCAGCTGCATCCAATGTTCGCTGACATCACGGCATACTGCAAGCCAATGATTTTTGTCCGCGTAGTGAACAGGGAAATGGGTCAGCGGGGCAGGATATCACTAATTTTTTTAGATGTACTTTTCAGTTCTTTGCAACAAAAGTACTGGTCGGATTTCCACCAAATAAACAAAAGCACGCTTTTGGAACCAAGTAGTTTGTAGTTTGGATAGGGTCAGCCGATGGGGAGTAAACTCTTATAGTTCTAGTAGCTAAAAAGGACACGACCGAAGCTATTGCATCACTCGAGGTGGGCCGCAGACGCTAGGTGTTTGCCCAGGACTGCATGGTCCACCAGGTCGAAGGCTGCCGACAGTTCGAGGAGGAGTAGCATGGCAATTTTGCCATTGTCCCTTAGCTCGTCTATTTGGGTCTTTAGATCAATTAACGCTGTTTCAGTGCCATGTTGTGGCCTGAATCCTGATTGGCGAGATCCCAGAAGATGGTTGGCTTCAAGGTAGTCCTGAATTTGCAGGTATGCTACTCTGTCAATTATTTTAAGGAGAAATGGTACCGTGGTTATGGGTCTGTAGTTGGTGGGGATGGAGGGGTCGAGAGTCTGCTTTTTGAGGAGTGGTAGAACTAAGATTCTTTGAGGTTCATTGGGACAGTTCGTTTTGAAGGAGGCATTAATTAGTTTTGAAATAAAGGGCGCAAAGTCTCTCACTGCGTCTCTATTTGGGCAGGACAGTTGTCGCCTTGACGGTTATATGGCTTATGTGATAGGATGATTTTCTCCGTTTCCAGGATGGAAACTTTGGTGAAGATGAAGGATACTGGCATGTTAAGGATTTCTGAGGGTTTAGAGAGGTGTGACTCAGTGGGTGGTAATGAGGCTTTTTTTTTTTAGCAATTTTTATTTAAAGGGATGTTATTTTGCTAGATAGGGCAGTTTGGATGCTCGTGTACCATTGTTTGTCCTTTGGTATGTTGTCGAGAGGGGGGTATGGGGATTCTAGTTCCCAGAGTATCACAAAGAGCTCCTTAGTGTAGAAGCTAGCTTTGGAAATTCTATTGTTGAAAGTATCTTTTTTGGTCCGGATTATTTCTTTCTTGTATTTGTTCGCCAGCTGGGTCAGTTGCGATTTGTTTTTCTCTTCAGGGGAGTGACGCCAGAGGGATTGTAGTTTCCTTTTCTGCAGTCTTAGCTCTTTGAGGTGAGGTGAGGTGTGAACCAGGCGTTGAGATGAGCCTTCTGTTTACTTTTGCAAAGCTTGGCTGGAGCAATAGTATCCAAGGCATTGGTCATTGTGGTGTTAAAGACCTCTACAAAGAGGTTCGGGTTAGAGTTACTTAGTAGCGCATTGAGGGGTGGAAGGAGATGAGGTAATAGCTTGTCAGATGTGATATTATTTTTGCATCTGGTGGTGCCATTGCAGTGGCTTTTGGCATTAGTTTATCTTTCGTTAAAGAGAAGTCGATCAAGTGATGTATCTGTCCAGGGTTGCAGGGTTATATTCTTGATGGTGGTGGTGCAGCTAAGGTCAGCTACCCAATCAAGGGTTCTTCCTTTATTGTGGGTAGAAGCGAGGATCTTCGATTCCATATTCAGACAGGATAGCTGCTATGGATTATGCCTGTTTGTCCTCGGGGTCATTAAAGCCTAGGAATGCTTGGTGTTATGTCATTGTCACCATATTTCGCGGTTGAGCTTGCCTTTATGCCCTTGCATCAAGACCAAAGCCAGAAGCACCCCTGATACCGAAAGTGGTATGGATCTTGAGCTATCGGGATTGAGGCAAAATGTTAGGTCATATTTTAACTTTAGAACTAACTCTACCTCACTGGTGAGAACCCCAGAACATTTTGCTGGACTTGTAGATTTTTTTCCCTGTTCCTCCAGTGAGTGGTAACCTTTTTCCACACTCGCAGATCCTTTTACTCTTTTTATGGGTGTCATTTTTAAGACTTTCCATAGTGTACTTTTAATAGTATTCTGTTTCACAACTTTTGGTATATACTTTAATTGTTACAGGGTTCCCCTACGGGGCTCTCCTTTTACTTTCTCTAGCTAACCTTGTGAGAACTACAGTTTCCAAGGGTAGAAAGGATAATTGTATCACTTCTACATATTGTTAGGTGAAACCAGCGCACCCTACCTTATGTGGAGTGCTGGGGAGATGCAATGTATCCCCTTTCTCACTAGCACTACAACAATTCTGTTACAGGGACAAGCTTAGCTTAAATGGCTGGTAGCATTGAACCTTTTTACAAATATGGTGCATCTTTACTGCGTGCTGTTTTCACAGCTGCGGTAAAGGCACCGTGGGTGCCCATTTTACCAAAATGGCCCCAATCTTTATTTTTTTTTTGCCTTTTTCATGCTTCTTGTCCCTTCTTGATCTTTTCCCTGCTCTCCAGGGTTGGAAATTCCTTTGTGTATTTTTATCTTAGGCAGGAGATCTCGGTCAAGCCCGCCCGCCCTGGCTCCAGGGTGTCTGTGAAGTCAAGGAAGCATGGGAGGGGTCCATAAATCCACAGCCCTTTGTCTTTCTGCCTGCCTGCTAGAATCCATTTCAAACTGGGAGGCTGGTTGTACTGAAAAGATTGCCAATCCTCTAAAGTATCAATTTTGCACTTCTGTTTGATTGGCTCGGTTCCAGCATAAAAGTCCTATCCTGGAAGCTGAAGGAGTTGTCGGCCACTGGATCTGAATCTGAAAAGGAAGATAAAGAAACCTCAGCTTAGATGATTTCCAGCGACCGCAGTGTCTATGTAACCAGAGCCTACTGTCCCACTTTCTTCCAAGCGACCTGGGCACTCCAGAAAACGACAACCCAGAGCCTAGTGAGATCCCCTACACTCCAAAAAAACTGCATTTTGAGCCATCCCACACGATGCTGCGACCATGCAGGGCTGCAATATACCCCCAATACCCTGGGACCTCGAGCCATCGTGCAGTGCAAGGTATTCTGAATCGAGCGGAAACTTTGGTGGCATCCTGCTGGACCTCCAGAGACATGATTCAAGTCCTTGAACTCCCCTCACCAGAGTGCTGGACCAGATTAGCGATGCAAATCCAATCAGCAATATTCAGTCTTCGGGTTCCTGAGAAGTGTCGACATTTCTTTTTGATGGAATTACAGTATATTTCCACTAAATGTATGGTCTGAGAAGTTTGAAACCAAGACTGGGATGTTTTTGAGGTCCCAGAGCTGTGGTTTGGGAACATGTCTGGCCAAGAAAAAAAGTATTAAGTGTTTACAAAATAAAAATGGTCAGACTCAAATTGTAATTAGGAAGATAGTACAGTCCAGACCAATATATTGTGTTAGCCAGACTGTGAATATTGTGCCTCTACTTTGGCTAATTGTTGTTTTTTGGTTAAATATGGTGCATATGTATTAACCCCTCCACTCCAGTGTACTGTTTTCTGGAGCTTGTGGATCTGCTTAAATCACATGCTCTGCATAGTCCGACATCTAGTGGAAGACGCTGACAGGGCGTGTTTAAAAAATAAAAAAAAAGTTTTGTTTTATTGGATATCTCAAAACACGAACAAAACTTAAGCACACGGTCCTCTTATGCAACATCAACAGAATTTTCTAGTAACATATCCTAGGTCAGCCCCCAAATCCACCCCTTATTCGTTCCCCCCACTCAACTCCCATCCCTCCCCCTTGCCTGCCTTCCATTCACTTTTAAACGCTCTACTCGTCCTCGATTAGAAGCCACGTTAACACTTGCTAGGGCCTATCAGCTTCTATTTCTCCAATGACCACATCCCCAAACGGGGCTTGCAGTAAGGTTTCTCAATCTGATTCCGCCAGAGGCTTCCACTCTGTCTTGCTGCCCTGTGTCCCTTCAATCTGCCGTTTCCACCACTCCCCACTTATAAATGTCCCTCCACCAGTCCTCTATCCCAGGGGCTTTAAACGATTTCTGTGCCATAGGGATTCTGCACTTAGCCAGAAAACACGCTTGATCTTTTAGTTTGGCGACATGTCTTTGGCCTTTGGGCCGTGGGAAGCTCCCCAGCAGACATGCACTCTGTAAAGAGCATCCAATTCCTCTCCCTCTTTACTTAACCTATTTGCCACTTTCCACCAATACAGTTCCACTACTGGACATGCCCAAAACATATGGAGCATTCCTGCTTCCATACCATTACACCTTGGACATCCCTGTGCTGCCGCTCCCGGGAACTTAGAAATCCGCTGAGGGGTCATATATGCTCTGTGCGTCACCAGTAATTGTATGAGCTGCAGTCTTGCATTGCTGGACACCTCTTTGTGGTATCCCAGGATCCTCCCCATTGTGTTTCAGCAAAGGTAACTCACAGGTCCTCCCATTTGTTCCTTATTGCCAGAGGGGGTCCGACCCATTGGACAGTAGGTCATATATTCGCTATATAGTGTGCCTGCCCTCCGCTACATCATACAAGGTATCCACTATCGAGTGTTTCTCCATTGTACTCTTACGTCCCGTCTCCTCCATACTGCATGGGGCGTCCCTTCCAAGGGATGGGCGACGGAACCTTTTTCACCAGAAAAATCCTTCCTACCCTTTAAATTTAGAGGCGCAGGGGCACATGGCCCTGGGAGAAGGCGCTACCCTGACTCCGCCCTCTGGTGCCACACCACAGTCCCCTTTTCTGCGTCGACAGGAACGGGCTGAATTCACCAGCGCTCCTGGGTTTGGCTTCGGCCATGTAATTCCATGCGCGGATACTTTTTTCTGTGCTTTTTGTTTCTTTTTATCATTCAGGTACTCGGTCCTCAGCCGTCAAGCCCCTCCCCGGCGCATGTCGACTTCTACAGGGTTCAGCAGGTGTCCATCCTGCAACAGGCTCTTTCCAACCAAAGATCCCCACACCATCTGCCTACGTTTGCTTGGCCCAGACCACGGCTGGCAATCTTGTACCGCGTGCAACACGCTCTCCTCGAGGTCTCTGAAGAACAGACTAGCCAGGTGGAGGTAGCTCTTCCAGAGATCGTCTCCAGAGGACCGAAAGGACTTAGTCTATCATCGATCCAAGCCCAAGGTAGGGGCGCTCTTTTCCAGCGCACCCCGCAACGGAGACTCCTTCCCAAGGACTTGCCGGCGCGGGAGGGACAACTCGGGTCCTCATACCAGCACGAGTACTAAGGCTAAATCAGCTACCTGTCAGGCCGAGTGGTCAGTGGATCCTCCCGGTGACAGTGCTGAGGGACTGGAAGGTTATTTTACTGGGTCTTCACCCGAGGCAGACGCCCTAGTACCGGCAACATGTCTGAGTGGGCGTCTATATGTAGTTCTAAAGAGGGCGAAGCGCCTACCATGCCTCGCCCTGAGGAACAGGGTAGGCCCCATGATCCACACTCAAGTGGCCTGGATGGGCCGGGGCCCAGTGAGCCGAGCAACACGGCACAGGCATGTGGAAGGCAGCTCCTCCCAGAGCTTCCGCTGCAGAGCCAATCACGATTCGAGGCAGGACTGGCAGAGGCCAAGATGGTGGCACACGACATAATGGAGTCCACCGTGGCCCACTTTGACACCTCTGGCCGGTGCCATCTGCATTGCCAGGGACATGAGAAGAACAGCCTGGCTCAGTGCTACCACATCTACCTGTACCTCGACGACTGGCTCGTCAGGGCGACATCTCCAGAAGCGGTGCACAACACTTTCCATACTGTTATGAACACAGTGCACAAGCTGGGTTTTTCACTCAACCTCAAGTAGTTGCAGCTGCAACCTACGCAGAGACTGACCTTCTTGGGGCTCATATGGGACTCCGAGAGTTTTTCCTTCGGAGGACGCGATCACGGCCATCAAGAGAACCATGGCACACTTCCTCAGCAGAGAAGTGACCGTCGCCTGGTGGTACCAACACCTACTGGGTCTCATGGCAGCAGTCCTCTTGGCTGTCCCCCACACGAGACTCTGGATGAGGATACAGCTGCACTTTGCAGCATCTTGGAACCCGGAGCGAGGCTCACAGTCGGAGATGATCAACATTCCTCTGTTGCTTCACCTGGACCTCATATGGTGGTCCAGGAACTACAACCTGCGGACGGGCAAGCCTTTCCAGCAACCTACACCACAGGTCACCATCACCACGGACTTCTCTCTCTCTCTCTCTCTCTCTCTCTCTCTCTCTCTCTCTCTCTCTCTCTCTCTCTCTCTCTCTCTCTCTCTCTCTCTCTCTCTCTCTCTCTCTCTCTCTCTCTCTCTCTCTCTCTCTCTCTCTCTCTCTCTCTCTCTCTCTCGTTGGGGGGGCAACCCTGGACAACCACTGTGTCCATGGCACCTGGAACTCTAAAGGCCATCTGGCTGGCTCTCAGAGCCTTCCTTCCTGTTATCGAGGGCAGGGTCGTCCTCATTCAGACAGACCACTCGACCAGCATGTTCTATGTCAACAAGCGGAGAGGTACCAGATCTCTCCTCATGATCCCCCGCACTGTGCAGACTGGCATTCAGCATGTGGGAATGGGCCCTGGAGAACATCTACCTCATGGCCATCCACCTGCCTGGGGAATCCAACCTGGAGGCAGACCGGCTCATCGGACTGGGAGTGGACAACTAAGAGTGGCAGTTGAACGACCTAGTACTGCAGGAGATCTTCTACAAATGAGGATACCCCCAGGTGGACCTCTTTGCCTCACTGTTCGCCTTCTGACAGGGTCCGGGTCTGAGCTCCTTAGGCGATGCATTCCAGATTCGGTGGACGGAATGACAGCATACGCCTTCCCGCCCACACCGCTGATACACAGGGGTGATAGGCAAGATCAAGGAGTCTCGCCACCTCAGCATCATTCGAATAGCACTGTGGTAGCCAGCCAGGCCATGGTTCTCGGAGCTGCTCAGCTTCTCAGAGGGGCCTCCCATTCGCCTTCTGACGGGCCCAGCACATCCTTTGGCGCAGCAGAGGGGCAGGGTCATCCCCCGCTCCACAGAAACTAGCCCTCAGAGCGTGGTTCCTGAACAGGTCACGCTAGGTCACCTCAGCCTTTCCCACGCTAATCTAGAGATCATACATTGCACCAGGAGCAAGCCTACAAGGGCCCAGTATAAGAGCAAGTGGACCAGGTTCTGCCACTGGGCGGACTCTAAGGGTATCAACCCCCTTGCATGTACCCTGGATGACGTGCTCCCCTTTTCGGCACACCTAGCCCATTCAGGCGTGCAGGTAGACACTTGCCGCACCTACCTGGCAGCCATTGGGGCTTACAGAAACTCGGAGGAGGAGATCTTTTCCTCTTTTAACCCAATTGTCAAGAAGCGTTCGACGGGGTTTGCCAGGCACTACCCGCCCATCAAGAGGCTGCACCCCGTGTGGGATGATAACATAGCTTTGGTTGCCCTGGCGTGCAAACCATTTGAACCAATGGCGTCCGCGGACATCAGACTGGTCACCATTGTTAGTTGGCCTCACCTCGCAGAATGTAAAATCCAGGTGCTGTTCACCTACGCCATGTACTATGTTTCACAGGGATAAAGTAGTCCTGCAGAATTACCCAGCATTCTTACCTAAGTGCCTTCCGCATTCCATCTGGATGAAGAAATTGTGCTGCCTATGTTTTTTGCTGAGCCCAAAGACAAGGCACAGAGTTCTGCACTGCCTTGATGTCGGGCGTGCCCTGAAAATTCTACTTGGACAGAACCAAGGGCTTCCGCAAGTCGGACACACATTTTGTTACTTTCGGCGGATCGAGACCGGGTGTCAGGCCTCCACGGCCTGAATAGCCCGTTAAATGGTCTCGGCCATCTAAGAAGTTTGAGGGACAGCATAAGCCACTGCCGGCCAACATGCACGCCCACCCGGTCATAGCCAATGCAATGGCCATTGCTTTCCAGGCAGGTCATAAGCAGGGCGGCCACATGGGCCACCCCTTTGGCTTTCTGCAAGCACTACTGTTTGTATGCCGGCTCGAGAGCCGACACGGCCTTCGGACAGTAGGTTCTTATCAACCTGTTTGCTTAATGAGGGTTTCCCCTCCATCCTGGGGCTACACTGAGTTGTAATAGCCCATGCAGTATGGAGGAAAGGGGACGGGACGTAAGAGTATTTAGAAGTTACTCACCGTAGTTCCTAATGTACTCTTAGTCCTTAGTCCCCTTTCCTCCATACGTCTCACCATCCTCCCCCCTAATTAAACTGTGTCATTAGGCAATGTTAATCTATTGTCTCATCTATCGGGACTGAGGTGTTGCGCCGGAGGGCGGAGTCAGGGTAGCGCATGCTCCCAGGGCTGCACCCCTGCGCACTTCTAAATTTAAAGGGGGAAGATTTTTTCTGGTGAAGTGGGTTCTGTCTCCCGTCCCTAGGAAGGGGCTGTCCATGCAGTATGGAGGAAAGGGGACTTAGGAATGAGAGTACGTTAGTCACTACGGTGAGTATCTTCTAATTCTTTTATAATATACACAAGGTTTAAATCATTCTTTTAAAAAGCTTTATCTACTATTAACATTCGATCAAAGTTTGGATTCAGTTTTTAAAAGACAGTAAAAGTTGGTAAATATTTTTCTTATGCTAACATATGTTCCAGCACATGGAGTGTGCCAAGGCTTGGAAGTACTGAAACAAGCCCTCTGCAAAGCTGCAGTCTTGGGAGCTCCCGATTTGACTGTGGGCAATTTTATAGAGATGACATTTAATGAAGAAGCTATGGTCCCATAGTTCTCTATAAAGTTTCTGTAGTACCCAGTGAGTCCTAAAAAGGCTGTCACCTGGGTTTAAGTAGTGGGAGTGGCCCAGTCCTGTACAGCTTGTACTTTGCTAGGCAAGGGCCCAATCTCCCCACCTCCTACATCATGTCCATGGTAGACAACTTTGCTCTGGCCAATTTGACATTTACTTGCCTTTATGGTCAGATGGGCCTGTCAAGAGCCTGCAAAACATATCCAAGGTGATACAAATGTTTTCCCAAGTGCGGCTGAACACTGCAATGGATATTAGATATGTTCCAGGTACATGTGCTGGCATAAACACATAATAATAAAACAAGATCTAAAGACAGGACAAAAGGAAACGCGAATTGAATTGAGGAAAACTCAGTCACCTAATTAAATCAAGCAAGCTCATATACAATATCTGAATCGGATACTGTGCCTTGAAAAAGACCAAATTGGTCGAAACACGTGTCGGCAACTACAGTATTGATCATGGAATAAATATAATGTAAATATTATAATGTGCTTATGCCAGCACATGTACATGGAATAGATCTAATATCTTTACTGTCACTTTAGGTAGGGGTAGCTCAAGGAATTTCTTATGTTAATTTATTCATAGCCACAGTGCACTTCTTCCTGGTTAACCCAAACATACATACTCCTCATAGTATGCCATGCAGAAGTACTCTAACACATTCATAACCTGGTGTATCATCCTTTGGAATGTAGCGGGTGCATTTTTAGTTCAAAAGGCATAACCCTAAACTGGTATAAGCCTCCTGTTGTGGAAAATGTAGTTTTATCCTTTCCATGGTCTGTCGGTGCTATTTATCAATAGCCTGAGGTGAAGTCAAATGTACGGAGGAACTTGGCAGATCCAAATTTATCCACCAGTTCATCTGTCCTTGGTAATGGATGGGCATCAATTTTGTTGACTGCATTCAGAGCTCTATAGTTCACGCAGAATCTCAATTCTTTCGTTCCTGTCTTTGTCACTAGTACAACTGGACTAGCCCATGGACTGGTAGATGGCTCAATAACCCCAAGATCAAGCATCTTGTTCACCTCTTCCTTTATGTGTGTTTTGACCAGATCAGACCTGCTGTAGCCCCTGCTTTTGACAGGGAGACTGTCACCAGTGAGGAAATCATGCTGGCCCCAAGGGGTGGGGGAGGGGGGGGCTCAAACCTGGTGTCGGTGAAAGCAGGGAAGCAAACAGACTTAACAGAGATTAGCACTCCTCCTGTTGCTGCCGTGTCAGAGCTGAAGAGAGTTGAACTCCTTGGTTTCATCTGGAGGCTGGCCCCTGAGGAGAGCAGGGAGATACTCGCTCTCCTCTTCTTGAGCAGAGGCTAAAAGCAAAGCTCCTAGTTCTAATCTGGTGACATAAGCCTTCCAACGATTAGTGCGATAGACCCTAGGGGCTTCATTGGGGTTGCCCAAGTTCACAAAATGTACCGCTCTGTTTGGAATCATATCCAATACTAACTGGTCTGGAGTAAACTCCACCATTTTGGCCAATGCTTGACCAGGGCCTGACCAGTTTTCAGGTTTTCTGTTCAGTCATCATTGGGGCCATCCTACAACTGAGTCCTAGCACATAGTCAGTGACACAGACTGGCTGCAGGGAAGGAACACTCTCCAACCCTTCCTTAATCAGGGCCAGGGGGCCTCCGACTGCATGACCATAGAGGAGCTCAAATGGGCTAAAACCCACTCATGCTGGAGACCCCTCTCTTTAAGCAAATCAAAGGCATGGCACCTATTATGCTCTTCATTGTTCTGTTAAAACTCTCTGCCAACCCATTAGTTTGGAGATGGTAGGCTGTTGAGAACTGGTAGGTTACTCCAAAGTTATTACATATGGTTTACATGTAGTGGGACATGAAATTTGATCCCCACGCCAGTAAAAATACCAAGGAGGGCCTTAGCTTGGGCAGTAACAGTTTTCATAGATATGGCCTTGGGGTACCTGGTAGCATGCTCTACCACAGCCAATATAAAGCGGTCTGAGGTGGTTGGAGGGTGTAGGGGATCAACAATGTCGATTCAAACCCTCTCAAAAGGGACTCCCACCACTGGGAGGGGCACTAAAGGTGCACTATTCCTGGAACACTTTTGCAGAGGTCTGATGGGTGTGGCAGCTCCTACAGTGTTTGTCCACATCTGCACCCATTTTGGGCCAGTAAAGGTACAGAGAAAGCCTCTCCTTGGTGGTCTTGGAGCTCAAGTGACCAGCCAGAGGAATCTCCTGTGCTAGTTGTAGGAACTTAATTCTAATCTCCAGAGGTACTACCAGTGGCCTGAAATCCCTTGGGGTAGACTCTAGGCTCACTGTAGTGTAGTCCATCCTCCCAGTAGAGTCTAGGCTTCCCTGGCTCTTGCCCTTCGAGCTGGGAATTTGTCTGTTGTCGCAGACCTTCTAGAAAGGGACACTTTGTCTTCTGCTGAAGTCTGCCCTCTGCAAGTAAAGTTTGCAGCTCTGGATGGTCTCTAGGATCCAGATCTCATATGCAGGGAAGGCTCTCATCCAGTTCTGTCTCACCAGTCACTGGGTTTTCAGGAGTTGCTTGATCCTCCCTTTCAGCCTCCGCAGTCGCGGGGGGGGTTGGGAAGGGGGTTTGACACAGGTGCGACCCTGGACCGTCTTCGCGGGGAAGTCCTAGTTTTAAAAATAGGTTTGGATTTTAGACCCTTTTTCTTTCCAGCAAATCTGGATTTCTCCTGTCAGCCTTTCTTCTTAGAAGCAGAAGGTTGGCCTGTCTGCTGGTTTGAGATGCTGGATTCCTCCCTGTTCTCAAACTGTGAGTCTTTTAAGGTTGCTTCTCTGGCCAAACTCATCAGCTCCGGTTTCTTTTTGTTGGGAGGCCTGGGGGTACTAGACACTACCCCAAGAACTTTCAAGTCATTATTGAACAGGACTCTCCCAGGTACTCCAGTTTGTACACTCACAGGGATTCCCACAGTCATATTGCACTGGATGAGGGCTGGCAAAATAGGAACCATTTGGATAGGGCCTCCAACAAGTTTAGTGGATCCTTTGGGTGTCTTGGCTACATCCTCAAGTTTATAAAAAAAAAACTTTTAACCACTGTAATGCTGGCCCCAGTGGCTCTAATGGCAGGAGTCTACTGACAATCTGCAAGTACACTGTCCTTGTAATAGTCTTTGGTGTTGTCAGGTATTGTATTATAGACCTCTATATTCTGTTGTTCCCACAGACCCAAGGACACTAAAGAAACACTGGCTTGAACTCCAATGGGTTCTTCAGCCTGTAAGTGCACTAGCTATTTGGTGGTTCAGCCACTGGGGTGAAGCCTAAGGAGGCTGTGTGGACCCCTGAAGGCTTACCCTTGCATCTAGGATCCCCTTTCACATGGTCAGTAGACCCCAAACAAAACATTTACCAAATGTTTTCTGGAATGGGGGTTTCTGATGACCTCCCACTGGGTGTGGCCCGAGGGTTCACTAACCTTGTATAGTGTCCCATTGGATTTCCCTTCATGGTGGTTGTGGCCCTCTTTTGGATGGTTAGAATTTGAAACTTATTTACCCTCTTGCTTGTGCTGCCCCCCCCCCTCCTCCTTTTTATGAGTGGCCCCAGAATCCTGTTGAGGTCCTGTTGGCTACCCATAGGTAAGCAGCTTGTTTCTTAGGATCAAGTTCCTTAGTCAGCCAAATGCCGTCTCAGCTCAGGAGAGCAGGCATCAAAAATATTCTCAAGTAAAAACAGGATTCTCATTCCTTCAAAGGTGTTCACCCTGTGGCCCTTAACCCAGCCATCTAAGTTTTTCAAACACTCACACACCCATGTAGCCCAAGGGGGTCCCATCAGTCTTTTTAAGGCTCCTCAATATCCTAAAAGGTTTAGGGGTATTCCCAAATCTGGCTCATCATTGGCAGCTTGACTAGCTCAGTGTTTCCCGTCACTGGCATTCAATTCCATGGCTATCAAAACCAGGCTTCTGGGCCTCTCCCCTCACTTTGAATCTGTATATGTCTTCTCCTGTACCCTGCTTGCCACTGTGTAACTATGAGACCTCCGATCACCCGTTTGTAATTCACAAGTCCTTTCATCTTCTGTAACAGCGCCTCGATGCCTTTTGGCTGCAAGCGCGCTTGACATATGCAAATAAATAAAATAATAGTATCGCAACCATTTTGGGGGGGAGCCTAGACTTCAACCAGGCAACTAAATCATTCCCTCGTGTATCCTGCAAACCATAGGTGAATTTCAAATGTACCCAGCCAATCCAACACATCAAGTTTAGGATCATACATCCTCACAGCCTCTTTTGGTAAGTGTGATCTCTTGGGACTGGTAGACCGAGAAGACCCTGAAAGGAATCTGAATCAAGGGACATCTTTTTCATCTCATTCATGCTGCACTTCTTTTTCTCTTAGTCTCATCTCCTTGTCTTTGTCTTCAGCGAGTACTGCAAGCTATTTGAATTCTAGTTCTAATCTCATTCTTTTAAGAGATATTCAGTACTTAGATCGTGACCTTGTGGGGTCACCGTAGGAAGTGTATGAGATATAGCAGGCAATTGGGGAGGAGGGTTGTTCACCCTTTGAGAATCCTCCTCAGTTTCTGACTCCGGCAAATTGGAGCTAAGCTCTAAACTAACATCCTCATTATTTAATCCCAGATCATTCTGGGGAGTAGGTGATACAGGCCTCATTCCCAATTGTTGGTGATTTAACAACTTAGTAATCAATTCACTCTTTCTACCTGTTAAACTCAGCCCAGCCCCGTTTGTACACATCTTTTAATTGATCAATAAGTTTCAAAAAGTGCAGTAAAGGCTGCTTCATTAAAGTTATCCATACTAGGCATTGTTACAAGTTGTTTTACTTTTTGGTGGAGCTAGCCTTGTGGTTGGTTTATTTGGGCACAAGTAGAACTAGTAGTCAATGTAACCACTCTACACCAATCCCACCACCTGACACCAGTGTTGGGTAAGAATTAGTGCAGTCCAACTGGTGAGGACTACACAAGACTTGTCGTCTTTATTAGGTAACCCACCTTTTAATATAGGCCTGTACTACCCAAGTTGGTAGTGTGACTGAGCAGCCAGGCTCATCTTAAGAGGGGTAATGTGAGCTGTAGAGCTGTACAATTGAAATCAGTAAGTACAAGTAGCCTAATTAACACGTACACAGTTTACAAATATTTATTTATGATATATACAAGGTTTTAATAAGCATTCTTTAAAATGCTTCATCTACTATTAACATCCAATCAAAGTTTGGATTCAGTTTTTAAAAGACAATGTTGGCAATTATTTTGTTTACGCTAACACATGTTCCAGCACACAGAGTGACTTCAGTAAAGGTCAGTACTGCACTTAGTTCAGTTACCAATTCAGTTATTGAGTTGTTTAAGGAACGAAAGGTTAGAATATGGCTTGGAACATAATTTCCACAGTTTGTAAACCATTACAATCTGCTAACGGGAGGCAGGTAAACTTTTATCCCAGCAATAATAGTATCCACAATTGTAACCTATGAGGGCAAGAGTATTGCCAAAGCCAGTAGGTTCAGTGGAGTGCTTTTAGGGAGTTGGGATAGCCAAAGTCAATGGACAAAGTCAGTAGTTCTGATGTACTTCTTAGATAGTGTCTTGACCGAGTTAGTAAGTTCAGAAGAAATCACTGCAACTCAAGTGAGCTACTTTGTAGTGAGCACACGCTGTTAGGCCAGTGCAGGTGAGTTGAGATCAACTCCAAAAAGTACTTTGCAAGATGGGAAGCACAGTTTATGGCTAAAAGGTGAACACCTCAGGCCCCACAGTACGTGTTATTCGAAGAAAAATGTTCCAGCTGGATTCCCCCTTTCGACAGCTTGGCAGCCTCTTCTGCCTGGAACTTGGTTGTGGTGACTTAAGGGAGGACGCCTGGCAGGATCCTGCAGCAGTACTTGTGAGAGGGATTCCCCGGAAATGGATTTCCTTTGTTTCAGCAGTACTTCAGTGTTTTGTTGCCTTTTCTTCGGCATCAATAAAGAACGAAAACGCCAATAGGACGCCTCTTGCTCCCTTGGTCCTGGACTCTGGTGAGGGGACTCTGGATAAAGATTTCCTGCTTCAATATGGTCCTCTGAAAGCCTATGAAGATTTGGACGGATTCAGACTTTGCAGAACAAATCACTCGTCAATGGTCAGAGGACCCCTGGCATTGGGCTTATGCTGCTCTGGTGACGCACAGCAAGTCGGGAGTTGTGCAAAATGGAAGCTTGTCTTGAGGCTAGTTGGTCCTACCAGCCCAAGGGGGAGGAAGTCATCCTGTATAGGTCTTCTCAGTCGATATGAAAACGGGGTCAGCACAGCTGCAGGGCTTCAGCGGGCACTTTGTGGTCCAGATGGGTGCTGCTGGCGTCTCGTCACGTCGTCGTTGTTTTCGGATGTTCCTCTCCATTGGTAGACTATGCCTCTAGTCCCAAAAACCTTGCTTTTTTATGCGATTGATTTTTTTTCTCCCCAATTCTTTCACAACCTATGCTATCAGTTACACAGCAGGGTGGCTGTCCTTTCAGGCCAGCCAGCCAATTGGAACTGGTTTCACTCAGGCACACCTAGAGACAAAGAACAGGGAAGTTTCGGGATCCTACCTCACTTTGTGCCTTTCCAGACACACTGGAGCCTGGGCGGACTTCAGGGCTGAAGCCCGCCAAAGGCAAAACACACAAAGGACTCAAACCGGTTTCAGCTAACAGAGTAAAAGCCAAGAAAGAACTAACAAATAGAAAATGGTGAAAAAAGACAACTGGGCCATTTTTGGGAAAAGGGTCACCCATGGGTGCTGTACTGCAGGTCGGGGTTGAGCCTTCAGTAAAGATGCACACTGGTAGTAAAATTAAACCCTGCCACCAGCCATTTAAAGTAACTTAGTTTTACAAAAAATGTCACATGAGAAGCGGGATAGGAAATTACGAGGTAACCCCCCCCCACCCCCCCCCCCACCCCCTCCAAGCACTCCACATAAGGTGGTGTGTGCTGGTCCCACAAAGAGAAAGGTAATTAGACAGGGCTCATTTTACTATTCTTGGGAGCGGTAGTTCACCCAAGAAAACGAATTTAAGCATTCAGAGAAGTCCAAGGGACATTTTAGTGGCACTGCACATGAGGTGCTGTGTGTCACTATACAAAAAGTAGATGCCTATGTAGTTTGTCAGACTCCATAAAACAGTGAAACACAAAAATCCTAGTCAGGAAAAATACATGAGTGAGAAATAGGTCCCACTCACTCCGGAGTAAAAAGGAAAAAAATCACAAGCCCCAAGTCCAGAAAAAGAGCTGGGGTTCTCTGAAGTTGAACAGAATTGGCACAGAAATGAACATTTTCCCTAACACAGGGTTACTATTTTTTATTGGTTGTAAGAGAATATTGTAAACACCTTTGCTAGGTCCAAAAGAGAAGAATAATCACCCAAGAAGGATGTGGCTCAGAAAGGGCATTTTAAAAGAGAACTAAAACCTGAATTGTCAAAGCCAAAGAAGGGCAATTAAGAGAAATCAAGGATGGCAGAACTGAAACCCTCCTTCTCCAGCATGGGGTCTGGCATGGATTCACATGGTCATTAATATTCCCTGTCGTCAGGCTGGGAATCCTCGGTAAACAAAAAGGGAGTTTCTCACTTCTGAACTGTTTTTCTTCTAACAACCAATCGCTGGTCTCTGGGTCCTACTGCCCCCAGCCAATGACCGCTTTCTACCTAAGCCCATCCCCTGACAGCCATCTTCAGATTTTTTCCGCATGTTCAAGTATTGGGAGTCCTCATGCTATATTTCTCGAGCTTTTACTGCGTTTTGCGATTTTCTTTTTTTTCTAAGAGTTTTGCTCTATTCTTTCGGTCAGTCGAGCCTCAAGCTCAATCAATCCACCTTCCGATTAATGGGGACCTGTTTTTTGGATTCTAAAGCGTTCCTCAAGGGTGAATTTCGTTGAGTTTCTTCTGGAAGGATTCCAGAAGCTTCTTCAAGGCCTACGCCATGTAGACATGGCGGATGAGAAGGACTCGCGCCTCTCTTCAAGATTTGCCCCGGCTGCAACCTACGGAATGTCTTTTCGAACCACAGACATTCCCTGTGCCTCTACTGCCTGCACTCGGACCCAACGCACGTGGAGGAGGACTGTGCGTCTTGTAAGGAGATGGTACTCTGCACACTGAACAATCAGCGCAGACGTCTCAATGAGTGGCTGCAGGCCCGGGCCCCTGCTCTGGGTGAGTCCTGGCAACATGCCTCCCCTCCCCAGAAGAAGAAAGTTGAGCATTCTTCTAAGACCTTTGAGGGCGCCCCTCCTCTGTGGGGGCACAACATAAGGCTAAGCACTGGAAGTCCACTGCCACCGGGACCGCCGTTGCGACGGGCTCCGCAGAGGCCAGGGCTAGCACAGCGTCTCCAGCACCTTCGACCATGAGCCAATGCTCAGGATTTTCAATGAGGAGGAAGCCGGACCGTCCGGGCAAGGTCTTGGAGAAGACCCAGAGAGGCCCTACTGAGAAGGCAAGGGGGAGCGAGGCTCAGACCCTCCCCCTAAGGTGAAGGCCTCAGGCTCGACCAAGGTTGTGAAGGCCCAGGTACATCAGATGAAGGCACCTTCCATTGAAGGAGTGGTGGCATCCATTGCCAATGCCGCCGAGGCGGATCCGCAGGGCACGACCCCGAAGGCAAGAGTATCCCTGCCTGCCAGGAGGGAGTCCTCTTTTCAACCCATCGAAAAGATACAAGAGAAGATGCCTATCATTTCCCCGAAGCTTCTCCCTTGGTCGCAGAGAAAGGGAGGGGGCATGGTAGCCCTTCAGGGCTTGGATACCTCCTCTGAGGAGGAGCTTACCAACCTCCGTACCCTCCAGGAGGAACGATGCGTCGAGAGCAAGCCCTACGGGCAGGATCCAGACAAGGGCCATGATGACGAGGAGATGGACTAGGAGCAACAGGGCTTGGAGGAGCAGCCTAAGCCGCAAACACCCTCCCCTCCGTTGCTACAGCCACCTCAGCAATCACCTGGAGATACCTCGGTGGACATTCTCACTGCTCTGCATACCCTATGCTGGGAGATCCGGTTGTGGTTGCCCCGTGGCGCCGGGACCATCGGAGGAACCACCATCCAAGAAGAGGAGAGTTCACCCTCCTTCTCCGTTCCACCATCAAGAGGGCTGAGGCGTTGGAGATTCTACAGGAAGGCGAGGTGGCATCGGGCCACACCATTACAGTGGCCACGGACATCGCTGACAAAGGATTCTGCCAAATGGGCAACAGCGTTTGCCTTCGGTGGGGCTGGCTGAGTTCCACTAATTTCCGCCAGGATGTTGAGTCGAGGGTGTTGTACATGCCCTTCGACGGGCACAATTTGTTAGGGAAGACTGTGGACGAGTCTCTTCAGGCCATCAAGGCGGACGCTGAGATGGCTCGTGCCTTGGGCACGCTTCAGCAACGGCGGCCGTCCTTTCGGACTTCCGCAGGAAAATCCCAAGGTTCCTCGAAAGGATTTGGCGGAGGTGCCTCGTACTACCGTCAGCCCTCCGGCTCGTCAGCCCAGGAGACCTACAGGGGCCGTGCCAAGTCTAGAGGTGGAAGTTGTTGCCGTCAAGGCCCTCAAGGTGGCACTTCGACGTCAAAACAGGATGGAGCTGGACATGGAGTTCGGGTCCACACCCGTGCACTCTGGTGGGAGGCCGGCTGGCGAACTTCGTCAGTGTGTGAGCTTCGAAGGGATTGTGTCCTCCGACATATTCATTATCTTTGATAGATCATCTCCAGCTTGCTGGCCTCAGAAACTTTTTTTTTCAGTAGAGGGCGCTGTGCGTCGACGTCCCTCGAGCCGATGTCCCTCGATGGCCTCCGTATCAGCGCCGACGTCACCACACGTATAAATAGACTCGCGCAGCGTCTGTTGCTCAGTTCCGTTTTTCCACACTTCGTGAGGCCTCGGAATATCGTTGCTCAGTTCTTCAGTCAAATATACCGATATATTCCTCGTTGACGGATCCTCACAGGATCTGTTTGTGGTGCTTGGGGATCGAGCACCATTGTTCGGAGTGCGAGGACTGCATGTCCATGACGGCGAAAGCCTGGAAGGAGCGTAAGGGGAAGCTTTAGAGAAGTAAGGCAGTTAAAACTTCTTCGAAAGTTTCCTCGGCGGAGTCGAGACATTAGTCTCCTCGCCATCATAAGACCTTCTCGTTCGAGATCTCGAAGCAGTTCCCATCACTCTTCGAGATCTAAGCATTCAAAAAAGAGACGTCGAATATCCCCTTCCTCGTCTTTGTCGTCGTCTTGTTCCCCAAAAAAGGTCTCCTGTCCCACAAAACATAGCTCTCAGGCTGAGTGGGAGGAATTCAGGAAAAAGATGCTAAGCGTCTTCGAGAAAGCAGCCTCGACACCCTCGAAGACTGCTGAGGGTGATACCCTGGGTGAAAGACCCGAAAAATCAAAAATGCCCGCGAGTCGCAGTACCTGGCGAAAGAAGCCACTCAAGAGCGTCACGAACCCTCGAGTAAAGGCAGAGTTGCGTCTTCGCCGTCGTCGAAGATCCCTTCGACTCATAGATTGTCGTCGACGCCGTTATCGAAGGGTTCTTAGACGCACAGGTCAGTCGAGTCGATGCCGAGAAAGGACAAACCCACGCCCACCTCACAGCCAGTGGCCATACCCAGAGCCTCGAGCACGAGAATGTCGTTGACGACCTCGAGTAAAATCCAGATACTCTCGAGTTAATCGAGGCCTCTACCACCTTTCTCGATGCCTTTTTCGATGGCTTCGAAGCCCTTAACGTCTGCGTCGACGACGTCGACGTTTTCTCAGCCAATCATGACAAATCTGGCTCCTTCTGCTCTGGAAATGGGATTTATACCATTTTCAAGACCTGACCACTCCAGGGTCTTATCTTCTATTTATGAAGGAGAGGATTCAGATCAGAAAAGGCCTTTTGAGTTGCAGGGATCTACAACTCCTGCAATAGAGGAATTTACCTCTGAGGAAGGTAGGTTGAAAGACCTCCATGAATCACTACAGGAAGCAAGTGGGTTGGACACTTCCCCAGAAGTGGAATTTGCCACACCAGACCCAGGGGAACATGCTGAAACCCCTTATAGAACCTTGATGGCAAGGATAATGGAGTTTATGGGATGGTCGACACCCTCACCTGCTTTTCAGCAAGACGACCTCACAGACATCTTGGTCAAAGGTCCACAGGAGGATCCTGTAGTGCCATTTCATGCGGCATTACAAAGGAGCATATTGGCAAACTGGGAAACACCTTAGGTGATCCTGACAGTTAACAAGAAACTATCAGCTAAATATCGGGTGTCTTCTGCTGACCCTGAATATTTATCCAAACACCCAACTCCGGAGAGTCTGGTTGTTCAGGCAGCTACTTCAGCAGGCAGTAAATCGGCTTACCCTACTGTTCCACAGGACAGGGATGATAAGAGATATGACTCTATGGCCAAAAAAGTATTTTCCGCATGTAGCATGGCGTTGAAATCCATCAGTGCTACTTGTACGCTCGCAAAGTTCTGCCACACACTTTGGGAGTGTGCTTCATCAGCGGCTGACTGCCTCCCGGAGGGAGAAGAAAGGGAAGTGTTTCTCAACATCATTAAGGATGGTAAGGACGCAATGTGCGAATCCCTTCGGACTGGCATTGATTCTGCTGACAGTATCAGCAGGGCCATGGCGGCAAGTACAACAACCAGGAGATTTACTTGGTTGCGAAAGTCTGGTTTTGCTCCAGATGTGCAAAGCAGACTCTTGAATGTGCCCTTTGACGGCTCTTTTTTGTTTGGTAAGCAGGCGGACGACAGTTGAGAAAAACTACAAACATCAAAGGCAGCAGCAAAATCCTAAGGAGCTGCAATCCGTCAGACACCATATCGCCCCTCAGGAACCTCTTGGAGAGGTAAGTCCTTTCGCTTCTATTCCGCATTCGGAAAGGACAGAGGACAGCCGGTTCAAAGGGGTCAAAAGAAATTCACCCGAGATGGACTGGGTAAAAACACAAAAGCCGCCGCCGCAGCAGCAGCAGGTGCCTCTTTACCCTCGGCATCAGCCGCCTCCAAACCGCTCTGAGGAAACTCTTCACAAAACACCAGTAGGGGGCAGGTTAACTCAACATCTGACGGAATGGCAGGCTATTACGTCAGATGCTTGGGCATTGGAGACAGTTGCCCAAGGTTACTGCCTGCCTTTTCTACGCATCCCTCAGAGTCATCCACCGGGGAACAGCTCTCTGAGAGTTCCAGATCCGCTCATCTTGCAGGAAATTGTAGACCTGCTAGAGAAAGGTGCCATAGAACCAGTACCTGTAGCGGAGAGGAACAAGGGCTGGTACTCCACCCCCCCCTACTTTCTCATACCGAAGTAAGCCGGAGGACTGAGACCTATCTTGGACTTAAGAGAATTGAACAAGTTCCTCAGGAAGGACAAGTTCAAGATGGTAACTCTCTCTCGGATCCTTCAGGCCCTCCAGCTCCAGGACTGGCTGGTATCTCTAGACCTTCAGGATGCTTATTTCCATGTGCCAATCCATCTCAAACACACGAAATACCTGAGGTTCGCAATTGGCGGCTCTCATTACCAATTTCGAGTTCTGCCATTTGGGCTGACCTCCGCCCCGAGGGTCTTCACCAAGCTAATGTCGGTAATGGCTGCAAGTCTAAGGAGGGAAGGGATCCACGTCTACCCCTACCTGGACGATTGGCTGATCAGAGCTGTATCTTCGGAACAAGCTCAGATCCAGCTAGATTATGTCTGCCACTTCCTTCACAAACTGGGATTCTCCCTCAATTTAAAGAAGTCACAGATGATACCATTACATAGACTCCAGTTCATTGGAGCGGTCCTGGACACTTCCCTGAGAAAAGCCTCGCCACCAGAGGTGAGGGCTCAAGATATTCTGCAGATGGTCACCAAGTTTCAAAATGCCCAACATCTCCCAGCCTTCGACTTTTTGAGGTTGCTAGGCCTCATGGCATCCTGCATCTTCCTTGTGCCAGAGGCTCGCCTGAGAATGCAATCTCTTCAGTGGGCACTGAGAACTCCGTGGTCGCAATTCTTAGGGAGAATGACAGACCTCCTTCAGATTCCGGACAAGGTGGCTCGAGACCTTCAGTGGTGGGCCTGCCAGAAAAACATCTTGAAGGGGGAACTGTTTTGGCAACCAATTCCGGAGATAACAGTAGTCACAGATGCCTCACTCACTGGGTGGGGAGCCCATACCAACGACTTGACCATCAGCGGTCGTTGTTCTCCATTGGAGTCCAGACTACATATCAACCTGTTAGAGCTGAGAGCAATCAGACTAGCGCTGAAAGCTTTTCTGCCATCTTTACAAGGGAAAAATGTCCTGATAATGACGGACAACACAGTGGCCATGCACTACCTCAACAAAAGAGGAGGCCTAGGATCACTACCACTGTGCAGAGAGGCGATGCAGCTCTGGTTTTGGGCAATCCAAGAAGGAATGTCTCTATCGGCAGTCCACCTAGCCGGAGAGAAGAACTAGACGGCAGACACTCTGAGCAGGCAGGGCACAGTCTCCCACAAGTGGGAACTAGCTCAGGAAGTCCTTCAAGAGATCTTCGCCCTTTGGGGAACCCCTCAAGTGGATCTGTTTGCCACCAGTACCAACGGAAAGTGCGATCTGTTTTGTTCAAGGGAATTTCCCCCGAGAGGATCTCTAGGGGACACGTTCGTAGTGGACTGGGAGTTTCCACTCCTGTATGCGTTTCCACCAGTCCCTGTCATTCCTCAAATGATCAGGCGGTTGAGAAGATTCCGAAGAACCATGATCCTAATTGCCCCAGACTGGGCCAGGAGAACGTGGTACCCGGACCTTCTGGACATGTCCATCTGCCCTCCAAATCGTCTTCCACTCAAGGAGAATCTTCTCTCACAGAAGGGAGGTCAGGTTCTCCATTCAGACATCACAACCCTCAACCTTCACGCCTGGCTTCTGAAAGTTACTTCTTACCTTGTAACGTTCTTTCGATGGGATGTTCCTCCGACGTATTCCTTATCGCCCCTCCCATCCATCCCTGCAGTAATACTTCCCTTACACTCCTTCAAGGTCAATAACCAATTCATGTACAACATCTATTAACGTCAAAACGGAACTGAGCAACGGACGCTGCGCAAGTCTATACGTGTGGTGACGTTGGCGCCGATACAGAGGCTATCGAGGGACATCGGCTCGAGGGACATCGACGCGCAGCGCCCTCTGCTGAAAAAAAATTTCCGAGGCCAGCAAGCTGGAGATGATCTATTAAAGATGAGGAATACATCGGAGGAACATCCCATCGAAAGAACGTTACAAGGTAAGAAGTAACTTGTTCATCTCCACCGACCATTGGGTGCTGGACGCTCTCGCCCACAGGCACACCATATAGTTCCAACGTATGTGTCCCCATATACTCGGTAGGAAAACCACGTCCCCCAGCTTCTGCTGGAGGTGTGGGGCATGTTAAAAAAAGGGGGCGATAGAGCTGCTCCCAAAGAGGCTCTGGGGCTCCGGCGTGTACTCTAGTTACTGCCTCATCAAAATTACCACCGGCTGTTGGAGGCCCATCCTAGACCTCCGCCGTCTGAACAAGTACATCAAGTCTCAAAAGTTCTGGATGGTGACTCTTCAGCACGTGCTAGGACAGCTCGAAGAGGGGGATTTTCTATCGTCGCTGAACTTGAAAGATGCCTATTTTTGGATCCCCATCCACAAGCGCCACCGCAAGTTCCTGCGCTTCGTGGTTAAAGGGCAACATTACCTGTTCAAGGCCCTTCCCTTCGGATTGATGTCGGCGCCAAGAGTCTTCAAGTGCCTGGCACCGGTGGTGGTGCAGCTGCGCCTACGAGGATCCACGTGTACCCTCACCCGGAACCCGGACGACTGGCTCATCCGGGCAAGCTCAAAAGGACATTGCTGTCGAACACACGGCGAGGACCGTCCAGCTCCTGATGGATCTGGGGTTCTCAGTGAACTATGCAAAGTCCTGCTTGATTCCATCGCAGGATGCATGGTTTCTGGGGTCCCCACTCAACAGTGATGTGCGTCTCCGTCGGAGGAGAGGATAGCGACCATCTTGGGCAAGGTACAACGGCTGTTGGCCCTGAAGATCGCAAGGGTGAGGTCCATCAAGTCCCTGCTAGGCATGATCTCATCATGCATATACCTCATTCGGCTGTGTAGGCTTCGGATGCATCCACTGCAAGAGTTCCTTGACCCCAGTTGGATACAAGTGTTGGGAAGCTTCGAGGCCAAGAACACTTGACGAGAGTTTTTGTCGAGCAATGGTGGTGGGGAGTGTGTGCACATCTAGCCATGGGCGCAGATTTCCAGACCCCACCTCATCAGGAGACGGTCACGACGGACGCTTCCCTAGAAGGATGGGGAGCGCACACCGGAAGTCTTCATGCCAGAAGCCTGTGGCTACCGGAGGAGAAGACGTTGCACATCAACGTGTTGGAGCTGCGGGCAGTGTTTTGGGCCCTCAAGCCCTTCCTTCCGTTCCTCAAGGGCAAGGTTGTACGGGTCTTCAGACACCACAACAATTTTTTACATCGGGAAGCAGGGGGGGCGAACCAGACCCCCGCACTCTCCAAAGAGGCGCAGGACATTTGGCACTGGGCCGTAGCCCAGGGAATGTTCATTATCCTGTTTCATCTGGCAGGAGTGAAGAACACCGTTGCTGACTCTCAGCATGGAGCTGCCCTCTTTCCTCGAATGGGAACTTCGGCAGGACCAAGTGGATTACCTGTTCCGCAGATGGGGAAATCCCCTGATCGATCTTTTTGCGACATCGACGAACACCAAGTGCCGGAGGTTCACCAGCAGGTTTCCCCAGCCGGGGAGCATAGGGGATGCATTCTCTTTCCCCTGGGACGGTCTGTTTCTGTATGTGTTCCCCCCGTTGCTGTTGCTTCTTCGATTATTCAATCAACTCGGACGGTCCCAGTGCAGGATGATCATCATGACACCGGCGTGGCCAAGGCAGATATCGTACCCAGACCACCCCAGCATGTCAGCGTCCCCTCCAGTCAAGCTTCCGGCAGTCTCAGATCTTCTCGCCAGGGTCAGAGGTGCGATTCTGCACCACGACCCAGGATCGCTGAAACTGAAGGCCTGGCTCCTGCAGCACTAGAATTTAGGGGCTACGAGCTCCCCGTGGATTGTAAGGAGGTGCTCGCCAAGGCCAGAGCTTCGTCTACTCTCAAATGCTATGCGCACAAGTAGAAGAGGTTCACAGTTTGGTATCGTACTCAAATCGACGCTCTACGAGTCTTTGCTCCGCAGGTGCTTCGATGTTTACCGTTGGCCAAGGCAGGCCTCTTCCATCAAAGTTCATCTGGCGGCTATCTCCCGCTACACCAGATCTCCTGGACGATCATCCTTATAGTTGCATCGATTGGTCAAGGAGTTTGTTAAAGAACTATTTTGCTTGTTCCCGCTGGTGAATTCTCCGGCCCCAGCGTGGGAGCTCAATGTGGTGCTGACAAGACTCATGGGTCCTCCGTTCGATCCTATGCATTCGGCGCCACTGATATTTTTGCCGTGGAAAACAGCTTTTCTTGTGGCCATCACCTCCGCACAACGGGTGGGAGAGATCCAGGCCCTCTCTTGTAAACCACCTTATTTGACATTCCACAAGACAGTTATTTGACCTTCCACGAGACCAGGGTGGTGCTACGTACGCACCCCTCCTTCATGACCTAGGTGCCATCAGACTTTCATCTAAAAGAGCCATTGGTGTTACTTGTATTCTTCCCAATGCCTTCGTCGATGGCTGAGAGGCCTTTACACTCGCTGGATGTGGCTAGAGCGCTGAAGTTGTGTGTACCGCACAAAGTGTCCAGAAGACCTCGCAACTTTTTGTGAATTTTGGCCCTGTGAACAATGGGAAGGCCCTCTCCAAGGCTTCCATTTCCAGTTGGCTCTCCGGCTGCATCACCCATTGTCACTGGTTGGCAAACCGACCATTGCCTTGCCGTCGAGAGCCCACTCGACCAGAGCGATTACTGCAACTACGGCGTTCCTGTCTGGTGTGCCCCTGTTTGACATCTGCAGGGCTGCTCCCTGGAGGTCGATGCACACCTTCACGAAGTTCTACTGCGTCGACGGGGATTCCAGGGAGGAGTCGAGAGTCGGCCAAGCAGTGCTGCGCAACCTGTTCCCTTGAAGGTGACCCTGGTGAGGAGGTAAGAGATGCCTAATGTTGAGATGCCTAATGTTGAGATGCCTAATGTTGAGATGCCTAATGTTGAGATGCTTAATGTTGAGCCTTGGCACCTCCAGTGGTTGTGCATGTGTATTGCTATGTATTCTTTATTCATGAGCATGTTAATCCATGCCAGACCCCATGCTGGAGAAGGAACAAGTTAATTACCTTTAACTGTTTTTCTCCAGCATGGGTCTGGCATGGATTTACCTGCGAACCCTCCCGCCTACCCCTCTGCGGCTCTTCTCTTGGTCCTACTGCCACTTTGTGCTACCACATCTGAAGATGGCTGCCAGAGGATGGGCTTAGGGCTTAGGTTGAGGGCAGTCATTGGCTAGTGGGCAGTATGACCCAGAGACCAGTGATTGGTTGTTAGGAGAAAGACAGTTCAGAAGTGAAACTGATTTCTTTCTTTACTGAGGATTCCCAGCCTGACTGGGAATATTCATGAGCATGTGAATCCATGCCAGACCCATGCTGGAGAAAAACAGTTACAGGTAAGTAACTTGTTCCTTGTAACCAATTTAAGTGGGTGAGGAATACAATGTCCATTCCCTGGGGCGGCTGAATCGAAGTGAGAAACATTGCCAATGTGTTATCTATTAATGAACCAATTATTACATTTTTACTTTTCCACATTGAAGATTGAAGTGTTAAAGTTGGAAGTAGCCTCACCACACAGTACTTGTGGTAGGAGTTTTTATCCTGGCAAGGTTGGGGTGGCAAGAAAGTGGCAAAGCCACTAAAATGTTGCACTTAATTGTTGAAAAACCATCCTGACAAAACTTTGTTTAGGTAGATCTGTGGAAATGGTTGTTTTGCAAGGAAGAGAAATTGTCGAAAATTAACTGGAAGTGCAAATGTCTCTTGGTTTATCAAGCAAGAACTGTGGAATCTTGACGGGCATATTGAAGGCATATTTTGTGTGCACTAATAAGAACTTTGTATTATATTTGGAACAGAACTAGCTATTGAAAGGAGCTGTTTTGACTTGAACTTTGGTTTGGAACCGCCTGATTAAATTTTGTGGAAGGGGACCTGACCCCAATTACAAGGATACATGTGTATAGAAATAGTTTGAACATTGGTATTGAGTTTAACTAGCCATATGATGCCTGTATTATTTGTTGTATGTATAAGTGTGAGGACAGATATCTTTTTAGAGTTTTTCCTTTAGTGTTAGTTGGAGAGGCAGGGAAATCCTGGTTAGGGAAAGTTAGACATTAGGCATTTATCCCACCATTTTATTTAATACAATGGCTGCTTGCAGACAACCTCGATCTACTTTTGTCTGCCTCACATTTCTGATCCATCACAGTTCCCACTGCAATGCGACAGTGTAAACAGTTGAGTCTTCCACCCGGCCCCAGTTAAGTAGTGCCTCCCTTGTGTAATAAGTTCTGTACAATATTTTCAGTTAGACCAGTCTCAATCCTGCTGGTATTGCTATTTCCCGAGGTGCCATTAAGGCTTCCGACCATGCCTCTGCCTCTAGACTGCCCACGTCTGCCCCCCGTTTATTTTGAAGATTCGTCAATGGGCACTAGTAAAACTGCAAAGCACCTGGTATAGCGTCGAGATAGCCCTCCAAAGACCAATCATTGACTTCATCAATGAAGACACTGGCCCTGTCCACGACTGCCCAGTCGATGAGTACCTTGTTGTCGACCTCATCTGCGAAGACTGGTTCTTCGTCCACGGCTTCGATCACACAATGGGGCGCATCGACGGCTGCCACCAGTGCCACTACACCGGTTACCACGCACAGTGTATTCATTAATCATTTTATTTATTGGACCTTTTGTATGGCGCCTCTACACTGGTGTTTCCAGGCACTGCAAGACCAGAGGGGTGGAGGGAACATGGGAATTAATAGAAATACAACAAGAGAGACGGTTATATTGGTCTTGTGACAATCATACCGTGCAAGTGCATGACAAGGTGATAAGTGCAAGGGGGAGGAGAGCTAAAGGGAGAAGTGCAGAAGTGGGGTGCACCCACAGGTGTGGGTGGGTAAGTGCTGGTCTACTGCAGTAGTCAAGCCTAGAGAGAACTAGGTCTCTGGAGACATTAAGCTTCTGGGAGAAAGTGAGGAAAGGTAGAATGCCCCTGAGCAGAAGAAGCTGAAAATTTGACTTTTTGGCATTGTGATGTGTGGAGAGAAAGAGAGAGAGGAGTCAGATGATTTCAATGTTTTTTGCCTCACAGGTGGGTGATGGTAGGGGACCCAGGAAGTCTGGCACGAGAGAGAGAGAGTGAGTGAGAAACAAGGAGCAGGCGTCCAAATGAGAAGATCTGTCTTCTGGCATTCAGACAGAGATCATTGGCAGAGCACCATGCCTGAATAGCAGTTCGGTAGTCGGGTATGAGGGACGAAGAGGTGGAGGTAGGGGAAGGCAGCTGGAAAGAGAGCATGGTCTCGTCTGCATAACATTAGAAATTAGGGTAGAAGGTGGACTAGAGGGGCCAGGTAGATGTTTAAGAGCCATGGCGATAGGTAAGAGCCTGGAGGGACATCACATGTAGAAAGTGAGATGGAGCAGAGAAAACGGCCCATTTGCACTTGGGAGGGTCTGTTGGAGGGGGAGGAGGTAAGCCATGGGTATCAGTTTGAGGATGTAATGGTTTACGGATCTATGTGATCCGACCGCGGATGATTTGCCCGCGGACGGAAAGTTTGCATGAGAAAGGTGCGAACCACCAAAAGTTTGCACCGCTCTCATGTGAACACACGTACATACCCATACCACACAGTATAGTGAGCGGGCGTTGCCAGGGACACCCCCACCGCGCCATTTAAAAAAAAAATGTTTTGTACATTCTTTTTTTTACAATGCTACCACCAAAGGTTCGAACTTTTGGTTTTCGAAGCTTTGCTGGTAGCATTTTTAGAACTTTTGGTTCATGCAAACCTTTAGATGCGGGAAAAACGACCAATACCATGGTTTACAGTGTCAAAAGCAGAGGAAAGATCTAGGAGGATCAGAACAGAGCGAGCGTAGAGTCCAGGTTAGAGGAGAGTCTTCCCAGGTGTTCAGGAGAGCGGTTGCTGTTCCTCTGGCTGCCCTGAAACCAGACTTGTGGTCATGGAGGCAGCCAGCCATTTCCGTGTGGAGGGTCAGTTGGGGTGGGGAGGGGGGATGACTAGGTTCTCCATGAGTTTTCCCAAGACCAGCCTAATAGAGAGAGGTTGATAGTTAGCCGGGCAAGAGGGGTCAGCAGATGGCTTTTTTTAGGAGAGGGTGCACAAGGGAGTTTCTGCAGAAGTCAGCCAAGGCAGGAGTGACAATGTCGATGTTGTACTAGCTGGGTAGCACTGGTTTGGAGGAGACTTTTATAGAGCATCCAACTCTAGAGATCTCATCTGGTCTAATGGGAGAAACTATGGGCGGGAGAGGGGGAGTGCAAGAGTTTTGGAGGAAAAGTGGACGGCCAGTATAGAGCATAAGGCCTGGGAGGGAGGAGGAGGAGGAGGAGGAAGAGGAGGAGGAGGAGAAGAGACTGCAGGTAGGATTGGCAAGTTCCTCGCAGATTTTAGAGTTCAGACGTGTTATTGGCGTCTCCAAAGATGCAGGCTTGGACATGAGCTCTTTTCTTGGAGCAGATGGAGGGACGGTATTGCCTTTGCAGTAGATGGGAGTTTGTTGGGAGTTTGTTGGGGGATGAGCTGCCACTTCTGCTCTGCATTTTCGTTTCAAAGCGGCTAAGTCAGAGTCATAACAAGAGTTGCATTTGGAGGCAGGCTTCATGCGGATCCTCATGATGGGGGCAAGGATGTCCAGGGTGTTATTGATAGAGAGATGGAGGTTAGTTGGAACAGAGTCAGGAGGAGAATCCAGTGAGGGGACCGGGTATCCTTGCCACCTAGACCCCATCAGCGGTTCCGACTGCAGTCCCGCTGACGAAGGCACTGTTGCCTGATCCGCAGGCTACAGTCATCCTCTTTCCCTAAATGCTCCGATTCGGTGAGGGACATGCTTCCAGCTAAGCATTTTCTGCCTAGGCTCACCAAGGCACACTACTTTTCACCTTTGCCCCCGTTGGGATTCCCCTGGAGGTTGCCAGCATGCTACACCAGTTCAGGACCTGCCAGAAGGTTTTTACTCTGAGCAGTAGGGTGGTGAAGGGGAACCAGACTCCTTTCTGCCGATGCCTCAGCAAGAGGCATCATCCCATCAGCCTTCTCTGCCTTTTACCTCTTCTCTTCTGGGCCCAGCTCTGGCACCTGCGCTAAGGGACAGGTCTTTGGACATTTTGACCACCTTGCATACTGGTGGCTGAAATCCAGCAGCACATACCCACTGCTCCCCTTCCTGGCCCAGCGAAGAGTCCTCAGAGGCCTTATCGGGCTCAGCTGATGCCGCCTCATGTGGGCTCTGTTACCCCTCTGACATTGCCGGCTGCACTGTCCCCTGTGGTGGAGGAGTTTACTCAGACTGACACGGATACTGGCACAACTGGCATGGATGACTGATGATTAGGTTCCTGCAGATGGGGAACCTCTGGACATCGATGCGCCCTCCATGGCCTCTCCTCTGGCCAAAATCGGGTCCTTCCACTCCATGATCTCTAGGGCTGCGAAACTGTTAAACCTAGTACCAGAGGAAAAGAAAAAGTAATGTTTCCTTTTCGAACTACAGTCCTACAGGAAGACCATTGTATCCCCTGTTGAATGACATTTGGGAGGATGACCTGTTTCTTATGAATGTCTGTTAGGAAGAATTCTCATAAATGTGCGAATTCCCTTCACCTTAGAGACCCCCAGCAACTTTGCTGGATTGTGAGGACTTGATTTTTTTACCCGGAGAGAGTGTGAGCCTTTTTTCCCACACTCATGTATTTTGATGTCTTTTACTCTTGTGTTCTTTGATTATGGGGTTTTAGACAACTCCATAGGCATCATCTTTCATGTGTCACACCGCACCCTCAGTGCAGTGACACAGGGAAGCCTTTTTAGGCTATCCCAAGGTTTAAATAACTTCTCTGGGATAAACTACTGTTTCCCAGAGAAAGTTAAGTGAAATTGACTTTACTAGTCTTTTCAAATTCCTAGACCCAGCGCACCCTATCTTACAATAGAGTGCTGATGGGGTTACCTAGTATCCCCTATGTCTAGAAACGTATGTAGCAGTTAAATGCTACCCTTTCCTCTCGAAATGGCTGGTGGCAGTGGTTTTACAACAAACTACCATGATTTTTCCCGACCGCGAACACCAGTAGCCTTAAATCGCAGCAGCCATGTTTTCAAGATGGTGTCCGAGCCCCCTTTGTTTAAACAGGTCCCGGTCTTCTTTTTTCGCCATTTCTTTTTGGAAAGGTCCTTCTAGGGTTTGTCTCTGTGCGCCAAACCCAGTTTGGTCCCTTTGTTCCTACGCCTTTGGCAGACTTCAAGACTGAAGACCGCCTCTGGTGCCCGATTGTCTGGGGGGGGCAGGAAGTGAGGGAGGTGCCTGTGCGTAGTCTCCTAGGAAACCCAAATGCACTCTGGGGTGATTGGCTGGCTGACTGTCTGCCAAGGACACCCACCCTGATGGGTGAGTGGCACCTAGGCTGTAATGAATGGGAGGAAACTGGATAAAAGGTGAGTCTCTTGGCTTGAAAGCCAGAGTCGACCATTGGAACGAAAGAACCGAGGACAGCTGCTGCAACTCCTGGACCGTTGGTTTGCCCGGTGAAGCCCTGCTGCAGGTCCGAATCGCCAAGTTCATCTCAACAGAGAAGCCCTTCAAGGACGACTTCTCCCTTTGAGATGGTGGGACCAATCGACTCGTAAGCCACCTGGATACCATTCTCAGAGCTGGTTATATTTTCCTCAGAGTGCTGCAGGAAACCGAATAGCCAGGGAGAAGGACACCAGTTTGTGTGCTTGACTACAGCTTCCGGAATTGAAGATTTGCTTTTGCCAGCTTTGTGACCAGTGCAGTGCAGGAGTCCTCCGATGTCCTCCCTCTTGTCCCCACGACTGATGCTCAGGAACTGCCAGGAACGGAAGTCTTCAGCTGCATCTTTTTCCTCATTGTAGGATACTGTGAAAATCCCACCGAGAGAACCTACCTCTCACGGCGAAAGTGCTGGAAACTTTGGCAACTTGCAGGCTTGTCAGCTTGTGACCCAACATATGAATCTTTCTTTTATGAACGAACTACCTCTGAGAACTTTGGCAAAGACTTTTCCGTTTAAGTTCCAGAATTGCTTTATCCTACACAATACTTTAGCCCATTGGCCTAACCTATTGCATTGAATCAACTCCTCTGGTGAACTCCAACTATTTATACACTGTTTAAGAGTAATTGTAATATTCGTTTTATTAATTTATGCCTTTTTGCTCCTAACTCAAATGCTCTGAATGCCATTTTGCTGCTCCTTCAAAGTAGTTTAAATGCCTCAGAACCTGTTAGTGCAAATTACTGAAGTATATTTTTGTGATATTGATTGCCTCCTGAATGCTTTATTAATGATTGTGTAATAAATGAACAAGTGTTTTACCAAGAAACCTTGCGTATAAGAGTCCATTTGAATATTTGTAATTATAGACCTCTGTGTAACATCCTTACAGCTCACATTCCCTCTTGAGATAAGCCTGGCTGCTCAGCAACACTACCACAAAAATGTGTAGTACAGACTTATACCAAAGGTTGGTTTTGCTTACACCTGTAGTCCTAGTTGTGTGTAGTGGTCTCAAAGCATACTGCATACAAACTTTGCCTAACAATACCTCTAATACCATGCCTGCCAAAAAGGACCGCTTAGAAAAGAAGTACCGGGTTCCAGACTTCGACCCTGAGAGCTTCAAATCCCAGCCCTCTCCAGACTGTGGTCTCGGCCGCCGCTAGGAAGAGGTCCTCAAACCAGTCTTCCTTGTCTATGGTTCCTCCAGACCAAGAGGGCAAAAAGATGGATGCAGCAAGGCTATGCATGCCATAAAGACCGACACTGAGACGTTCTTTAGGCACTCTCCAGAGTAGTCTGTCCTTTTGTTCCTCTAAAGGGAGAGTCTCAAGTTCATCCAAAGTTGTTACCTCCCCCTATCGTCAACCACCCAGGAGGCTTATAGGGTATGCTCCCAAACCTGTGGAAGTGGCAGCCAGCATTATTGTTGTCCCCCCTATCCCCCAGCAAGTACGCAGATGCAGCGCTGTGCCCCCCCCTCTCCCCCAGGACCAGCCCCCCCACGTCTGCACCCCAGTGGGAGGCCGGTTATCACAATTTGTCGATCAGTGGAGATGGATCTCCACAGACAAATGAGTGCTCGATGTCCTTCAACAAGGGGCACGCTCTGGAATTCCAGGGAAAATGCCCTCAATTGCTCCTGTTCTGGCAACAAGATCTACACGTGTCACAGCTGCTGAAGGAGGTTGAAGCAATGCTAGACAAAGGGGCAATAGAACCAGTCCCTCCGCATCTGTGGGGCTCTGCATTGTAATCTAGATACTTTCTGGTAAGGAAGAGCTCAGAAGGGTGGAGATTGATTCTAGATTTATGGCGCCTAAGCAAGTTCATCAAACCAGAGAAGTTCAGGATGGTCACCTTGCAGCACATGCTCGACCAACTGGAGGAAGGAGAATTCCTGGTGACCCTTTACTTGGAGGGTACTTGGTCCCACATCCCCATTAATCGGAAACACTGGAAGTCCCTCTGTTTTGCCGTTCAAGGGCACCATTACCCGTTCAAGGCCCTTCCCTTTGGCCTGCAATCGGCCCTGTGGGTGTTCACCAAATGCTTGCCCCCGGTGGCAGCACATCCGCACCGCAATGTAATCCACTTCTATCCTTACCTGGACGATTGGTTCATTCGATCCCACTCCCATGCACTGGCATTCCTGCACGCCACAGAGACCATCCGGATAATGACTTCACTGGGATTCTCGATAAGCTATCGGAAGTCCTGCATAGTGCGCACGAAGTACGAATAAGTACTGTTTGCTGATTCTGCTGGACCTGCTGGAGGAAATCATCACGAGACTCTCTTTGAGCCTATTGCTGTGCCGTGCAAACGCAAAGTAAATCGTCCAGGAGGACGTCTTTGCATGCGGCGCCTGGCTTGCCTGACTTCCTAAGCAACAAGGTGATTATGTACCCAGCCCTTTGTGTGTGTATCGAATCTATTTGGACTCGTGTGTTTTGAGCCTATTTGGACTCCTTTGGACTCATGCTTAGTCACCCCTGTATTGTCTTCATATACCCTAAATTTACTAAGTGTGTGTATTCTCTTTTGTCTAGGGCACTTCCTGGAGGGAGGTTCCGCCCACATTGATCACGTGATGTGCAGCTCGTCCCTTTTCTTTTTTTACAAATACTATCATCTTGGCGCACTTGCGCCGCGCACTAAGTACGAATAAGTACTGTTTGCTGTTCGTTGTTGGCTCGGGTTTGCAGCATTCGTTTCAGCCATAGTGTAAACGGGGGGGTAGAGAGAAAAAAGGAAAAACTGTGCACAACTGTGACACGCGAAAGGGTAAGAGGCTACCACCATTGTTATCATCTCTACCCTCACTGCTATCATTAGACTGTCCATTGTTCCTGAAGCTATCGTAAAAAGGTTGCGGATTTCGCAAACAATATTAAGAATATACCCCAATTCTGATGACAAAGTCGAGCACATTTGTGAACTGATAGCAAGATATAATAATTTATTGACTAATCGGTGAAAGGGGGCAGTCTAGTTGTGCATAATTGTAACAAAATGGAGAAGGGTCCCTAGACGTTGAAATCTGGTATGCCGCCTATGAATATTGCCCTATTCAAGGAGGGAACTAATCCAAAGTCAAAAAATATGGTGGTAATGCCGCGCACACCAATTGCTCCCCTCTTAAAGAAGAAAGCAGCTTCTTGTGCAGGGGAGAAAAAAGTGGGAAATAAAAACAGGAACCGCCTGATGTCGAAGGTACCTGACATCCGCTCGTATTACAATTTGAATACAAGCACATGGGCTGAAACTTCCCAAGAGCAACAGACTAAAAATTGTCATTTGAATCAAGAAAAACTCCTTGAGCTGAATTAACAGCCTTGACATGGAAGTAGCTGACATCAAAATAAGCGTACCTTTAATATCAAGTGTTGGGGTGGGAAATGCAATCTCAGACACTACTATGGAACATGAGTAAACGGTGTGAGAATGATAGTGTATGCACCTGAAATACTTGAAAAAATTGTTGAAAGCCCCCACAAGCCCTGCACAGTCGAGGCTCAGCAGAGACTAAGAGGCCTATAATACCTTGCAAATCATAGGTCAAGTAGATGAGGAAGCGATACATTTTATGAATTTGAGCTGTGCCTCGACAAGTGAAGAGGAAGTTGTCTTTGTACACTCTAATACAGGCGATTTTATGCAAGTAGACAATCTGTCGCCAATTCCAACACAACCATAAATTAACAGGCAAAGAATTGAAGAGGAGGATGTAATGTGTGCATCAGGAAATCATAAAACGGGG
Organism: Ambystoma mexicanum; assembly: GCF_040938575.1. Classification (NCBI taxonomy): domain Eukaryota; kingdom Metazoa; phylum Chordata; class Amphibia; order Caudata; family Ambystomatidae; genus Ambystoma; species Ambystoma mexicanum. The sequence goes on along the minus strand of NC_090935.1, from coordinate 803,295,223 downwards.
ACGTCTTTAGACATGTCAGAATGTTCTGAAGAAGAAGCGTTTGTGAATTCACTCTCATTTGTTCCTCCAACCCCAAGGCAACCTATAAGGGAAAAAACTCTTACTGGCGGGAGAGCTCGTTCTTTGATGCCTGCTGAAAGTCATGCAAAAGAGGCCCAGGGACTGATTGAGAACAATCCTGTCCTATTGGCAATGAATACAGCTTTATCATTGGCCAAATTATATGAAGCAATGGACCAAAAATTGAACTATCAGACTATATTATTGAATAAGCTAACAAATCAAAACAGCTGCCAGGCAATGGGAGAACAGAGAGTGTGCATTCAACAATATGAGATATTTAGACATTGTGAGTCAAAAGAGTCAGGAACTCAGACCGTACACCCCCCCAGACCTCACAGACCGCAGGTCTAAGACACCTTTGCAGCTAAAACAGTTCAACTTTAGTGGGGCTCCTAATACCATTAAACCTGTAGAACCCTCAAAGCATCAGTCACAGAATGATGTGAAATGTGACAATGGTGAGCTGTCCATAATTAAGCAGATTTTGAAGCAACCATTGAGAACAATAATAGTGAAAAAGTACAGCAGAAAACAGATGCAAAACAGAACAAACAAAACAAAGAGGGTCAATCTTTAACAAATAAGATGAAAAGCACCATGGCTGTAGCAAAGATTGGCAAAGGGAAATCCAAGAATAGACGAATTCTGAAGATAACAAGTGCCGCAAAAGAAATCAGAGAAAAACCAAAAGTTATCAACGAAATCAGTGGGCATATGAGAACCATGCCTACAAGCAGCACGAATAAAATCGCCCCAAGCCTATTCTACAAACCACTAAGTGATTTAGTAGCAGTAGAAGCAGCAATGAGAGAAAGCGAAAGTGCACAATCTCAGTCACTCCACATAAATGAAGTGATAGATTCAAGGTGGACTGGGTTAAATGAGGCACAAATGAGAGAGGAAATAAACAAAACTGTGGAAAATTACATGGCCAGTAGGTTAAAGGAGACTATGGAAACTGGCTTAAGCAAGATGGAGACAAAATCCATGCCAGAAGGTCGTTTGGTGAGAGGTCTGGAAACCAACATAATGTCTTCAAATAAAGAGACAATGGAGAATGCTAGCATGAGGAAAACATTGCAATGGCAAAAGAGTATGAGTAAAGAGGACACATTCAAGTCGAGAGCAGTGGCTCAGAAGAACAGTCACTGCTTTATGCTGGAATGCAGAGACCATCCATTCCAGCAATTTGACCTGAATCGATCAAGTGTTATAAACATCTGCAGAGAGATACCCCAACTAAGGAACATAACGTCGGACATTGATAGAGTTGAGTTCATGGATGATCAGGATCTGACACGATCCAGAGTTTCTGTACACTCAACCATTCTTGTGGCGATATTGTGGCATGCGAGGGATGCTTTTTTTCAAATGGGCTTCAATTTATATCAAGAAGATCTTCAAACAAATGAAGAATCCGCTGGCACCATGAAATGGATCCCCCGCATTTATGGCGCCAACCTTACTGGACCAAATGAGGGAAGACGTAATCAGTTGGACCGTTCATAACAACCCACAATAAAAGAGAAATTCCAACTTATATGTTGGAATACTCGCGGGTTCAAGCACTTTACGAACACGGCAAATATCAAACTTGATAGGTTTGATATAGTGGTCTTGCAGGAGACATGGCTGGCTGAAGCCCCAATCTGGGATGGATATGAAATATTCTTGCAACCAGCAACATGCCTGCCTCGCGGTAGACCGATGGCAGGCCTTCTGGTAGCAGTAACGAAATCAAAGGGTTTTAGAGTCTCAATGTATGACTCTATCACCCCTTTCATTCAAACCATCAAGTTGAATAGTAATTCACATCTACTCGTAATTATCAACATCTATTGGGGAAGATCACATGTAACTCCCGATTGCTTTTTTGACCTCTTTCAAGAAGTATTTACCAAAGTTGCTAAAGAAAAAAATGTCGATCATGTAATGTTATGGGTGACTTTAACCTACACCTGCTGAATAAGGGCAAAAGAAAAAGAACGATAGAGAGAAGATGGCTTACAGTAATGGAAGACATGCAGTTATTCATGCAAAATGGGTCTGTGGAGGGGGACACACAGGCTGCTAGCACATGGCACAATGGTCCATTTGAAGCCACATTAGACTATATATTCGTGAACAGTGCAATGTTGAACATAATCCAATCCATGGCAGTAAAGTCAAAAAGGGAAAGTGATCATAGCCAACTCTGTTTAGTGTGGGAAAAAGAAGAACCTCACTCTAAAAGCATTTGTGACACCTACAAGGGCGTTATAACCGTAATAACAGGAGGAACAAAATTAAATGGTCCAATTCTAAAAATATGCATATGTGAAAAACAGCTCACAAGGACATGGCTATAAACATGCTCATGTCTTTGATAATGTCAAAACCAAAAAAGCTAACATGAGGAAACAGATACGGTTACTAAAAGATCTAACATTGGAAGAGAAACGCCCGCAAATAAGGCACATACGGACAGTCTATAAAAACTGGCTAAGAGAAAGAAAGGCCCAATGTTATCAAAGGGACAGTGAGGACATGTTCAAAAAGATTGCCTCCAAATCCTCAGCGGAAATCTGGAAGGTCTTGAATAATGCCACTTATAAAGATCAGTCTTCTGTTCAAGTTAACTCCATATTGTCTAAAACCTGGTGCGATTACTTCCCGAAAATATATCAGACACCAATGATGATCCACCAAATTTCTCTTAAAGGTACAAATTGGGATCACACGATACAATTTGATCAAAGTGACATCATATACTACATCTCAAAATTAAGCTCCTCAAGGGCTCCGGGCCCGGATGGGCTTGACAATAAAACCATCAAAGAAGAGATAGAAGTGTGGTCTCTAATACGGATGAAAATATTTGCGGAAGTGATGCGCACCGGGCAACTTCCAGCATCATGGAAAAAATCTATATTAATTCCGCTGTTTAAGAAAGGAGACGGACTCGATCCAGGATCTGTCCAGGGAAAATATTTGCACACCTCGTCTTGTGTGAATTTAACAACTGGCTAGACTGGGAGAACTTGAGGGACCCTTGGCAGACAGGTTTCCTTAAAGCTCTAGGAACAGGTATTAATTTACTTACGACAAATGCCATTATCGCAAAGCAAACAAGCAAGAATTTACCATTGTATATTGCATTAATCGATTTCAAAACTGAGTTTGATTCCATCTTGAGGGAGCTACTTGTGGTGAAGCTTATGAGAAACAATTGCCCCTGGAACATCCTGAAGTGGATCATTGAGCTTCATCAGGGTACCTCACTACAGATGTGATTAAACAGCGATGGATTGCTGACTGACCCCATTGATACATCGAGAGGTCTCAAGAAAGGATGTATACTTGCCTCAGCAATCTTTCATTTTTTTCATTCTGATATGGGTAAAGAGTCCCTTAACACCATAACTGACTCCCCAAAACTAGGCCAGCATGAGATCAAATGGCTCTTGTATGCCGATGACGACCTTTTGCCATCCAAGACACCGCTGGGGTTACGTAATATGCTCAAAGTTTTGGTGAAATATGCCAAATCCAATGGTATGATCCTAAACATCAAAAAAACGAAAGTGATTCAATTTGGAAACTTATGACAAAGAAACAAAGAACATAGGTGGGTTTTAGACAACCAGCAGCTTGAATCATTGTGTGAATATATCTATTTAGGAGTGAATATTAATAACAACCCACAGGACACCCCATATGATACTACCGCAATGATGAAATGGAATAGTTTAATATCCCAATCAAGAATCATCAGCGGCAAGTCTTGTAAATTCACCATCGCTCCTCTGCTGACATGTTATAAGCAAAAGGCCCTCCCAATACAACTATATGTGTCAGAGACAAGAATATGTAAAATACACAACTATTGGGAAAAGAAAGAAGGGGCGTACTGGAAAAGTCTCTTGACACTCCCGAGATCCACACCCATAACCCTTATAAGACATGAATTAGGGCTTATATCAATGCAAGCCACCTACAAATGGAGAATATGTATGCTATATAGAAAATGCTCCCTGGAAGATCATAAGAATGGGTTGGCAAAGCATTTAGCAAACTATGTGAAAGGATCAAATGATAGTTTTGCTAAGCATTGGACAGCCTAAGCGCAGAGTTTCATGCAAGAAGCAGACGTAGTGGATGAGCTTTTGCTACAAAATCCTGACAAAGCAAAAGATTGGGGAAACGGATTGGATAAGGACCAGAGAACAATGCCAAGTCTATAAATGCTTTAGACCGTATCCTTTTGCCTTGCAATCCCTTGGCTCTCCCGAAGAGTATCTCTTAAAGTCACCAAGTGTCTCGCATCGAGCAGGACTTCTGCGCTTGAGGTTAAACCAATGGAAAACCAGAGAAGTTACATCCAAATGGTTTCCTGATGCTGTAGAATGTAGCTTATGTTGATTCTGTAACAAGCATAAGGAATCACTAGAACATCTGATCACTGATTGTACAGAATTGGTTTGCTGAAGACTTAAACACTTCAAGAACCTCTTCAAACACTGATTACACATGGAGGCGAAAGATTTATGGAAGTTTATTTTTCATGTGCATTCAAAATCAATAGGCTATGCGACTGTAAACTTCCTAAATGAACTAAAACTAGAAAATTATGATGAGCAAAAAAAGTAAGAGAAAAAAGCAAACTCATCAAATTGTGTGTTAAACTACATGACATGTTAAGTTGAGATCTGCCTAAAGTACCTTGATCTGTATGCTAAACAATTGCTAATTGACTGCACCTTGAGCATTTTATTTTCTTTATTTCTACACTCTTACATTTATTCTTTGCTGTTTATTTTTAGACTTTTACGTTTTTGCACACTTTGTATCATGGATCTAAGTGAATGTATGTTTAGAGTAGGTTATGAGAACTGTGATTAACTAGCTGAACATTAGGTTTATACAGTGTTACATGTTTTAATGAAGTAAATGAATTTTGTATTGAAAGGTTGAATTTTTCAGCCAAATCAAATAAAAAATAGTGCCATCTCAGAATGTACTATACCTGGGTGCCCGCCTAAACACACTTTTGTCTCGTGACTCCCTAGGAAGAAATGGTGAAGGCCATCCTGGGATAAGTCCAATGGCTATCGACTGTTTCCGTTGCAACAGTCCGGTCCATCAAGTCCCTGTTGGGATGATGTCGTCCTGCATCCATCTGGTTCCTTTTTGCGGACTACAGATGAGACCACTTCAAGAGTTTCTGGATGCCAGGTGGCCGCAGGTCACCGGCACATGGACTGCCAAGATCACCCTCAAGCTGGCATCCCGTCAGGCCCTGCAATGGTGGTCCGTTCGCCCGCATCTCTCGCAAGATGCTCCCTTTCAGATCCCAGCGTATCAGGCTATATTCACAACCAACGTTTCCTTCGAGGGTTGGGGGAACCACACAACATTCTCATGCCAGAGGACTCTGGTTCCTGTAAGAAGGAGGGGTTGCACATCAACGTCCTTGAACCGCAGGCAGTCTTTTGGGCCCTCAAGTCTTCTCGGCTTTAGCTCCAGGGGAAGGTGGTGCAGATCTTCACGGACAACACCACCACAATGTTTTACATCAGGAAGCAGGGTGGGATGCGCTCCCATGCTCTTTCCCTGGAGGCACAGAATCTGTGGCGCTGTGCCATTGCTCAACGCATGTTTTTCGTCCCATTTCCTCTGGCAGGTGTCCAGAACACCATTGCAGACTCTCTAGGCAGAGAGCTGCGGTCCTGCCACGTATGGGACCTTCAGCAAGCACAAGTGTCTCGTCTCTACGAGTTAGATCGCCCTCAAATCAACCTCTTTACGACAGCTACCAATTTCAAGTGTCACATTTGTCAGTTGGTATCCTCAGCCAAGGAATCTCGGGGGCGTCTTCTCGATCCCTTGGAGGGTCTCTCCTGTATGTTTTCCTGCCGATTCCACTGTTGCTACGTGTGATCAACACATTTAGACATTGCCACTGCAAGATGACCCTCATTGCATTGTGTTGCGCAGGCACATCTGGTTCTCAGAACTTCTCCATCTGTCGGTGGCACCATCCATCAAACTGCCTCCACTTCAAACCTCCTCTCCAGAGAAGCAGTCAATCTTGCACCACGAGTAGTGTCTCTGAGCCTCACGGCCTGGTTCCTGTAGCCCTAGAGTTTGGACACTACTCGCTGTTTTTGGAATGCAAGAACATTCTAGCCAAGGCGAGGGCCCCCTCTACACTTGCTTGCACCAAACACAAGTGGAAGCGATTAACGGTGTGGTGCCGGCCATGGAAGATTTCTCCGCTGCGCGTCACCACTCCTCAGCTTCTCTCGTACCTGCTTTCGTTGGCCAAGGTTGGCCTTGAAAATGCATCTATCAAAGTCCACCTGGCCGCCATATCCCGGTACATCCAAGCTCTAGACAAGCTCTTCCCTGTGTTTGCACAGGCTCCTTAAGGCGTTCCTCAAGGGCCTATTCATAACATTCCCTCCATTGAAGGCTCCTGCCCCGCCATGTGAACTAAATGTGGTACTGTAAAAATTGATGGGGCCTCCGCTTGAACCTATGCATCAGGCCTCTTTGAAGTTTGTCATGGAAGACTGCCTTCCAGTTGGCGATCACCTCGGCCAGGCAGGTTGGGGAACTGCAGGCTCTCTCTCGAGATTTTGGACCTGTGGGACAAGGGAAGGCCCCATCTAAGGCTACAATCCCCAGCTGGCTCTCCGGGTGTTTCATGCATTGCAATCGTCTGGCTAACAGATCGCTTCCAGGCCGGCTGAGTGCTCATTCCACCAGAGCCATTGCAGCAACTACAGCGTTTCTCTGTTTCCCTGCTTGACAACTGCAGGGATGCTATGTAGCGGTCTAGCCACGCCTTCACAAGATTCTACTGTCAACTGGGTTTCCAGGGAGGAGTCCCAAGTCAGCCAAGCAGTGCTGTGCAAGCTGTTTGTTTGAGGTGAGTCTGTTGCAGGGGTGTGTATGGCTTCTGAGAGCCTTGCCACCTCTCGTGGTTGTGTATACTGCTGTATAATTGCATTCATGTGCATGTTGATACATGCAAGACCCATGCTGGAGAAGGAACAAGTTACTTCTCCAGCATGGGTCTAGCATGGATTCATATGCAAACCCTCCCTCCTTCCCCTCTCTGGTTCTTCTTTGTTCCTGTTACCACTTAACGTGCGCAACAAAATCTGAAGATGGCCACCAGGGGTGGAGCTTCGGAGGACCAGTGTCATTGGCTTGGGCAGTATGACCCCAGGTGACACCGATAGGCTATAGAAGCGACTAGTAGTTTCAGTTTAAAGCTAAACTGCTTTAATTTTACTGAGGATTCCCAGCCGGACGACTGGGAATAGTCATGAGCATGTGAATCCATGCAAAACCTATGCTGGGGAACAAGTTACAGGTAAGTAACCCGTTCCTTACATTGGTCCCATCACTTAGTTACGAAGATGCTTCCACATCTCTGCTGGGAACCCATTGGGTCCTGGCATCTTCCCCCGACTGAAGCGATATGGGCACCACTACTTCCTCCTGTGTGATCTCAGTCTCCAATGCTGCAGAGTTATTTGTGGGAGAGGAATCTCCTCCAGGAGGTCAGTTTGTTGGCATGGCTTACCTCGCTGGAAGTTTTTTTGTAGTATTCCACAAACACCTCGCAGATCTCTTTTTTTGACCTCTTGACCCACCCTGTTGAGGGCTCCCTGTAAATTTCTGGAGGGCACAGCATGCTGTTCCAGCCATGCCAGTAATTTACCAGCCTTGTCCCCTACCTCCTACAGGTTAAAAGATTGCATGCAGTACCCTTTGGGTGCACTACAACAACCCTGACCACCTAGTAATAGGAAACAAACCTTTGGTATAAGCTTGTACTACACAGGTTGGTAGCATGTTGCACAGCCAGGCTTATCTCAAGACTGGTCAATGTGAGCTGTAGGGGAGTTACACAGAGATTCACATCAAATAAACACTTACACACAAGGTTTCTTGAATAAACAATTATTGATTTATCAGTCAGTTAGGGTAAGCCTTCTTCAGAAGGGGGCAATATAGAAGCAACACACACATTCACTCAAACTACACACTCTTAGATTTTAAATCAGTAAAGACCCCTTTGGGATGTCCCAGTCACAACCTACACCCTCAGATGACTTCAATAATTAGGGTGCTGTGGACATTAATATCTTACTTTTGCATTTCGAATATTCTTAGGAATTGGTCAAAGGAAAAGGTAACTTAGAACAAACAAGAGATCACAAATATTCTTGAGCAGACAAATACTTTTAGATCCCCCTAAGCAGTCATTCAATTATAACAGGTTAGGCCAAAGTCAATGGGCAAAAGTTGATATGAGCTGAAACACTTCTGGTAGGTAAGTAGCAAATGTCTTTGCACAATGTTTTAGAAGTCTTTGAAGAAAAGAAGAATCAATGCAAGGCAACAAGCTTGTTTAGGCTTGTGAGTAGTAGAAGATGCAAGCAACTCTACAGTAAAAGGTAAGTTCTCTCAGACTTTACAGTATCTTTGGATTGAAGGAAAAGTGCAGCAGATGACTTCTGTTCCTGTGCAGCTCTGCAGATCTCACTGTTCTTGGGCCTCAGTCGTGGGTCAAGAGGGAGGACTTCTGGGGACTCCTGCACTGCAATGGGACGTTCACTGCTCGCAACCGGCAAATCTTCAAACAAGTGGCACTTCAGTGTTTCAGCTCCTCGCGACTACAGCAAATATCAACAACGCAGTTTCTGGGTGTCGAGATGGACTTTCCTTGCTTCTGGGGTCCCGCATTCTGTTGAGGGGGCTCGGTCCCGGTCAGTCCTGCTACCTGGGAGTCCGGAGGATCTTCCTGGAGTTCTTGGCCAACTCAAAAGCAACACACACAATCTGGTGTCCCTCTACCTGGCTATTCGGTTTCCAGCAACAACTCTGTGGAAATTCAACAAGTTTGGAGTAGATGTCCAGGTGGCTTACTTTGGAGTTGATTGGTCCCACCAACTCAAGGGGAGAAGTCGTTCTTGCAGGGGCTTCTCAGTCGATGTGAATTTGGAGTTTCAACACTGCAGCAGGGCTTCACCGGGCAAACCGACGGTCCAGGAGTTGCAGCAGGCGTCCTCTTTAAGTTCCTCTTCGGTTCCTTTGTCCAGTGGTCGACTCTGCCTTCCAAGCCAAAAGCCTTGCCTTTTATCCAGTTCTCTCCCATTCATTCCAGCCTAGCTGTCAGTCACCCAGCAGGATGGCTGTCCTTACGGGACAGTCAGCCAGCCAATCACTACAGAGTGAATTTGGGTCTCCTAGGCGACTAGGCTAGGGAGTTTCGGCCACCTCCCTTACTTCCTGCCCACCCCAGACTCCCTGGAGCCAGAGGCGGGCTTCACTCGTGAATCCCGCCAAAGGCAAAGCGAACAAAGGGACCAAACCTGGTTTGGCGCGCAGAGCAAATCTCAAGAAGGACCTTTCCACAAATGTCGAAAAAGGAAGAGCTCTGGCATTTTGACACAAATGGCACCCTTGGGTGCTTTACTGCAGCTGCGAACGCACCCGCGGTAAATGCACACCACGGTAATTAAAAGAAAACCACTGCCACCAGCCATTCATCGAGGAAAGGGTAACATAAAACATGTTACATGAGAAGCTAGACAAAGGGGATACCAATTCTACGATTGTGTGTGCTGGGTCTAGAAAGTTACAAATATAAGTAAAGTCAATTTCACTTTACTGCTCTGGGAAACTGTAATTTATCCCAGCAAAGTTATTTAAACCTTTGGGAAATCCGGAAGACTTCCCTGTGTCACTGCACTGAAGGTGCTGTGGGACACAATGTAAAAGATGATGCCTATGGAGTTTTTCAGATTCCACAACCAAAAGAAAGTGTTAAAAAAAAATCACACTAAAATAAATGAGAGAGTGGGAAAGAGTCTCACTCTCTCTCCAGGTTAAAACAAATCAAGTCCTCAAAATCCAGCAAAGTTGCTGGGGGTCTCTAAGCCGGAGGGAATTAGCACATTTCTGAGAATTCTCCCTAACCGTTATGTCTTTTGTAATAGTTAGAGAGTCCCTCGCCTGTAGCAGTTCATACGGTTTCCCTAGAACGATCCGCCAGAAATAAATGTTCCAGGTATATCAATGATAGCTCAGCATGAGTTACTTTTGCTAGAATCTCCTTTCACTAGAAGCCAGGACTAAAATTGTTTCTCCCCATTTAACCACCCTTTAACCTACCCGAGAGTGTTCCAGGACTCCCTACAGACGGCTTCTTCACCTCAAAGTACTCCACAGTTTTTTCTGCAGTTAACCAATCGTTTCACTGAACCGCAAGTAATACCCGTTCAATTGCCAGGAGGAGAAGTCCCCTCTTGTATCTTCTCCCATTGAGATCAACAAGGGAGAGTGGTCATAGATACCCCTCGGCAGGAGCTGTGTGTCCGCTACCTTATGGATATCCGAGTGAGGTACGAACAGGTAGTCAATCCAAGAAAGTGTGCTTCTAAGTGAAAGGAGTAGCCCGATTCATGTGGGTGTTTAGGGCACCATACATCTGTCAAAGCATTACCACTCACAAACTCAGTTTGCTTCGGTCGTGGTCCTTTTGGGCCCGTGAACCTGTCCCAGTTATATTCCATCACCTCATTAAAGTCTCCGCCCACAATCCATCTTTCAACCTTGTGCTATAAGAACAGTCCTGGAGCTCATGGCAAAGATCTCTGTTCAGGGACGGTAGGGCATATATATTCTCCAGCATGGGGTCTGGCATGGATTCACATGCTCATGAATATTCCCCGTCGTCAGGCTGGGAATCCTCGGTAAAGAAAAAACCAGTATCAGTTTCGTTTCTGATCTGTCTTTCGTAGTAATAACCAATCACTGGTCTCTGCGTCATACTGACCACAGCCAATGACTGCCCTCTACCTAAGCACCGCCTCTGGCAGCCATCTTCAGATTTTTACCGCACGTTCATGTGTTGGGATCCTCGTGCTATTGCTCTCGAGCGTTAGTGCTATTTTTTCGCGCTTTTTCACAAAAACTTCGATTCTTTCGGTCAAAAGAGCCTCAAGCTCCACCGATCCTACATCCGATCAACGGGGACCCGTGTCGGATTCATCTGTGCCCCTCAAGGGTGAAGATTTCGTCGAGCTACGCTTCGGAGGACTCCAGAAGCTTCTCAGGCCCGGTCTCGGAGATGGCCCAGGAGAAGGGAAGCTCGACGCCCGGAAAGCTGTTCAGGGCCTGCCCTGGATGCCAGCTGCAGAACGTCTTCAAGGAGGACGAACACTCTTTCTGCCTTTACTGCCTTCATGGGGACAAGACGCACGTGGAGAAGGACTGTGCGTTTTGCGGCAACATGTCGGAACGGACCATGAAGGACCGCCATCAACGTCTCGCCAGCTGGCTGGAGGGTAAGAGCCCGTCTGGCGAGAAGAAGAAGAAATCTGAGCGGTCTTCTAAGACCTTTGAGGGCGCCCCGGCGACGGGGGCCCAACATAAGGCCAAGCACCGCGAGTCCGCTGGCACCGGGAGCGCCGAACGGTCGGGCTCTACGGGCGCCAGGCAGGGCGCACCCTCCCCGGCACCATCAACCACGAGCCAACGCTCTGGGTCGGGTAAGAGGAAGGCCGAGCACCCGGCGAAGCTCCTGGAGAGACCCCGGTCGAGCTCTAAGGCAGAGGAGGAGCGTGGCAGTGCCCCCTCCCTCAAGGATAGGGCGGTGAGCGCACCTAAGGTGGTGAAGGCCTTGATCCATTCGACCAAGCCCTCTATCGAAACGGTCGCGGCGGCCCTGGCCCAGCCTGTGGAGGCTGCACCAGTGGTGGCGGCCTCGGGGCCCAGAATCTCCCTGCCTCCTCGGAGGGAGTCTTCTTTCGTGCCCATCGATAGGACCCCCGTGAAACCCTCCGTGGGGAAGAAGGGGGGGCAGGGCGTCGTCGTAGATTCGGCCTCAACCTCAGAAGAGGAACTGATCGAGGTCTTAAGCCACGGCCTAGGCGTGGAACAAGACCAGCCCGTCGGAATGGGCCCCGACGCAGGTGACGACGACGACATCGTCGAGGATACCGACGGGGCCCCTGCTCGCCCGTCGGATTCCCCTCTGCCAGCGCCGCAAGACAACTCAGCGGCCATTTTGTTGGCTATACAGTCCTTATGCTCCGAGATAAGGACGAGACTACCGTTACCGACGGAGGAACCTCTCCCGTCGGGGGATCCAGAACCGGGACCTTCTGGTGTTCCCCCTACCAAGAAAAGAAGGATTCATCCACCGCCTCCTTTTCAACCGTCGCGCCCCGTCCAGCCCTCCTCCCCGTCCACCCGAGGGGATGATACGGGGACTGACACGGCAGCGACGGGTACGGACGACGAGGCATACGACGAGGATTTTCCGTCGTCGCCTCCCACCAGGGCTTCTCCGCCCGACGAGATTGGATCGTTCCACTCAATGATCGCCAGGGCATCCGAGCTTTTCCAACTCTGCCCTGAGGAGAAGAAAAAGGAAGGCTTCCTTTACCAACGGCGCGAGACCAAGAGGAAGACGGTCCTCGCAGTGCCTCTGTTGGACGACATTTGGGATGAGGGCCTTTCCCTCCTCAAGAACCCTTCCACGACGCCAGCGAAAAGAGACCGGTACGAGAAAAAGTACCGGGTCCCGGACTCGGCCCCCCTATGCCTCCGGGCGCAGCCTACCCCGGACTCCGTCGTCTCCGCGGCAGCCAGGAAGAAAGCGGGGGGGGGTGCGGCCTCCACGTCGACTTCCCCGCCGGACGGCGAGGGAAAGAAATTGGATGCCATGGGACGCAGAGTCATCTCGTCGGCGGCGACGACGATTAAAGCGGCCAACGCCTTGGCTATCGTGGCCCGCTACGACAGGGAACTCTGGTACAAGATAGCTCCCCTGCTGGATTTTCTGCCGGACGACAAGAGGGCGGAGGCCCTTGAGATCCTGCAGGAAGGTGAGGTGGCCTCGGACCACGCCATCACCGTGGCGACGGACATCGCCGACACTGGGTTCCGCCAGATGGGCAACGGCGTTTGCCTTCGACGTCGCGGATGGCTCAAGGCTACGGACTTTCGGCAGGACGTCCAGACCAGGGTCCTGGACATGCCCTTCGACGGGAACAACCTGTTTGGGAAGACAGTGGACGATTCCCTTCAGGCCATCAAGGCGGATACTGAGACGGCCCGGGCCCTTGGAGTACTGCAGCAACGGCGGACGCCCTTTCGGAGCGGCGGAGGCAAGGGCGCCTCCAAAGGTTCCGGCGGCGGTTTCGCTTCCTACCGTCAAGCGGCCCGCTCGTCGTCGCAAGAGGCCTACAGAGGACGAGGCAAGTCTGGCGGACCCCGCCGTCGTCGCCAAGGAGGCCAAGGCGGCAAGGCCGCGTCCAAGCAGGATTGAACCGGCCGTGGGGTCGGGCCCCCACCGAAGCACCCCGGTGGGAGGCCGGCTGGCGGGCTTCGTCAGCGTGTGGGAGTCCATCTCCACCGACCGTTGGGTGCTGGACGCCCTGGCCCGGGGCCACGCGCTCGAGTTTCAAAGAAGGTGCCCGCGCGTCCCCCCCGTGGCCAGGAAAGAACTTCACGTCCCTCAACTTCTCCTGGAGGTAAAGGCGATGCTCAGAAAGGGCGCCATCGAACTCGTCCCAAAGAGGCTTCGGGGCTCCGGAGTCTACTCGCGTTACTTCCTCGTGAAGAAGAAGACGGGAGGATGGCGCCCCATCCTGGACCTGCGACGCCTGAACAAGTTCATCAAGGCGCAGAAGTTCCGGATGGTCACCCTCCAGCACGTCCTGGGTCAGCTGGAGGAAGGAGACTTCCTATCGTCGTTGGATTTGGAGGATGCCTACTTCCACATTCCCATCCTAAAGGGGCACCGAAAATTCCTCAGATTCGTGGTCCAAGGGCGTCATTACCAGTTCAAAGCCCTTCCCTTCGGACTGCGGTCGGCACCCAGGGTTTTCACCAAGTGCCTCGCACCGGTGGCGGCGCAGCTGCGCCGCGAGGGGATTCACGTCTACCCCTACCTGGACGACTGGCTCATCCGCGCCAAGACGAGGGAGCTCGCCGTGGTCCACACGGCAAGGACCGTCCAACTCCTCACGGACCTGGGATTCTCCGTGAACTACGCCAAATCCCACCTGGTGCCCGCGCAAGTCGCACTGTTTCTGGGAGCGAGGCTCGACACAGTGTCCCTTCTGGCCTCCCCGTCGGAGGAGAGGACCAGGACCATCCTGGGCAAGGTGCAACGGATGTTGGTGGCCGACGCGGCCAAGGTGAGGTCCATCAAGTCCCTCCTCGGGATGATGTCTTCCTGCATCTACCTCATTCCCATGTGCAGGCTCCGGATGCGCCCGTTGCAAGAGTTCCTGGATGCGCGCTGGATCCAGACGACGGGCAGCTTCGAGGAAAGGATCAAGCTCGACGAGAGTTTCCGACGAGCGATACGGTGGTGGGGCACCCGCGCGCATCTGACGGCGGGCATGGACTTCCAGACCCCAGCCCACCAGGTGACTGTGACCACGGATGCCTCCCTAGAAGGGTGGGGAGCGCACACCGAAAATCTGCACGCAAGGGGACTCTGGCTCCCGACGGAGAAGTCCCTGCATATCAACGTCCTGGAGCTCCGTGCAGTGTTTTGGGCCCTCAGGTCCTTCCTTCCGTCCCTCAAGGGCAAGGTGGTGAGGATCTTCACCGACAACACCACCACCGTGTTTTACATCAGGAAACAGGGCGGAACCAGGTCCCCAGCTCTGTCCAAGGAGGCGCAGGACCTGTGGCATTGGGCCGTCGCCCAAGGGATTCTTCTGGTGCCGTTTCATCTGGCAGGGATAAAAAACACCATCGCCGACTCACTCAGCAGGGAGCTGCGCTCGTGCCACGAGTGGGAACTACGGCAGGATCTGGTGGATCGCCTCTTCCGACGGTGGGGCACACCCCAGATCGACCTGTTCGCGACGGCGACGAACACCAAGTGCCGGAGGTTCGCCAGCAGGTTTCCCCAGACGAGGAGCATGGGCGATGCTTTCTCGTTCCCCTGGGAGGGCCTGTTCCTCTACGCGTTCCCTCCCTTGCCTCTGCTAATCCGGCTCGTCAACCAGCTCAAGAGGTCACGGTGCAGGATGATCCTCGTCGCACCTGCGTGGCCGAGGCAGATATGGTTCCCGGACCTTCTGGACTTGTCGGCGTCCCCGCCAATCAAGCTGCCGGCGGACGCGGATCTACTCTCCAGGGAAGGAGGCGCCATCCTCCACCACGACCCGAAGTCGCTGAACTTGCAGGCCTGGCTCCTGCAGCGCTAGAGTTTGGAGGATACGACATACCGGCCGATTGCAGAGAGGTTCTTGCAAAGGCCAGGGCGTCCTCGACTCTTAAATGCTACGGACACAAATGGAAGAGGTTTTCTGTCTGGTGCCACGCACAGAAGATTAACCCTCTACGGATTACGGCTCCCCAAGTGCTGCCGTACCTGCTGACGCTGGCCAAAGCTGGTCTGGCACACGCGTCCATCAAGATTCATCTTGCTGCGATCTCCCGATACACCAGAACCACGGGCCGGACGTCCTTGTGGTCTCATCGTCTGGTGAAAGAGTTCATGAAGGGACTGTTCAGATCGTTCCCGCCGGTGAAGGCTCCGGCCCCGGCGTGGGAGCTCAACGTGGTGCTGACCAAACTCATGGGACCTCCGTTCGAGCCTCTGCACTCGGCCCCGTTGAAGTTTCTATCGTGGAAAACAGCTTTTCTCGTGGCCATCACCTCCGCACGACGAGTGGGAGAGATCCAGGCCCTTTCCTGCAAGGCCCCGTACTTGACTTTCCACGACACGAGGGTAGTGCTCAGGACGCACCCCTCCTTCATGCCCAAGGTACCGTCGGACTTTCATCTCAACGAACCCTTGGTGTTACCTGTGTTCTTCCCGTCGCCTTCGTCGCCGGCTGAGAGGACTTTGCACTCGCTGGATGTAGCTAGAGCGCTGAAGTTCTACGTGGACCGCACGAAAGGTTTTCGGAAGACGTCACAACTCTTTGTGAACTTTGGACCTGTCAATCAGGGGAAGGCTCTCTCGAAGGCTTCCATCTCCAGATGGCTCTCCGGCTGTATCATGTACTGTCACCGGTTGGCAAACCGACCGCTGCCTGGCCGTCCGAGAGCCCATTCCACCAGAGCGATCGCAGCTACCACGGCGTTCCTATCTGGTGTGCCCCTGCTGGACATATGCAGGGCTGCTACGTGGAGGTCGACGCACACCTTCACGAAATTCTACTGCGTCGACCGGGATTCCAGGGAGGAGTCCAGGGTCGGCCAAGCAGTGCTGCGCAACCTGTTCGCCTGAGGTGAGCCTGGTGAGGAGGTAAGATGCTTAATGTTGAGTTGATGTGATGCTTAATGTTGAGCCTTTGCCACCTCCCGTGGTTGTGCATGTGTGTACTGCTATGTATTCTTTATTCATGAGCATGTGAATCCATGCCAGACCCCATGCTGGAGAAGGAACAAGTTACTTACCTGTAACTGTTGTTCTCCAGCATGGGTCTGGCATGGATTCACATGCGAACCCTCCCGCCTACCCCTCTGCGGCTCTTCACTTGGTCATACTGCCACTTCACGTGCTTCCAAATCTGAAGATGGCTGCCAGAGGCGGTGCTTAGGTAGAGGGCAGTCATTGGCTGTGGTCAGTATGACGCAGAGACCAGTGATTGGTTATTACTACGAAAGACAGATCAGAAACGAAACTGATACTGGTTTTTTCTTTACCGAGGATTCCCAGCCTGACGACGGGGAATATTCATGAGCATGTGAATCCATGCCAGACCCATGCTGGAGAACAACAGTTACAGGTAAGTAACTTGTTCCTTCAACAACCCCCATGTCTTCACACATACGGTCCCCCTGATGTTCCGGGCAGTACCTAGGACCATAAATGGTACACGTTTATGTTCCGACACCATCATTCCTGTGAACCCCTTGTAAACCATGCATCAGCACATGGGGGGGATAGTTGCATTTCCTGAAGATCATGCATTCCGTAACTGACAGATGTGGTTCCTGCAGAAATACAAATGTCGGTTTGTGCCTATTCAGCGGTTGCAATACCTTTATCGCACAATCCATTGACGTTCCAGAACATTACTACAGCCTTTCTGCTCTTGTACTTCAGCCATTGAGTCGCGTGTTATTTTTAAACCAAAGTGCTTATTTGACCTAAGTTTTCTGTATGTACTTTTATCATAGTGTATATGTTTCAGTATACCAGTGTGGTGCAGTTTCTGGGGGTAACTATTGGGCCTAACTCATTACCAGCCTACCTCCCCCCCTTGAGTGAAGTGCAAGACCAGCATGGTATCAAGAGAGACAGACTACAGTTTCAACACCTTTATTTAATAAAGTTCCCGGGGTTGGTGTAATACCTAACTGGCCCTAACTCTAAAGGGATTGTTCCATCAACTAATGTTTCTAAGGGCTGTCGATGTCTGAAAGTCCAAAACCAAAATCCATCTGTCTAAATCTATGCTTGCCCTCAGTGTTTGAGAAAATGTGATGGGAAGTCTTCTTAAAGAAAATAATAGTGGTTCAAAAGAAAGAAATGTAATTCATAGCTGGTTTGTTAGTCTTACCAATAGGTTTAGTTCTGCCACTTTAAAACAGTTCAACTTAAAAGGGTTGTCCTTGGAACCTTCCACTTAGGGCTCCCGCAGCAAATCAATAAAGTTTGCAAGGTCACTGGGTCTCTTGGGATTCCCTTCCCCAAGCTTTGATCCTTCCAGTTCCAAACCAAAAAAGACACAGTTCCCGTTAGGCCTCTCGGGGTTCCCTTCCCCAAGCCTAGGGCTCTCTTGTCCCAAATGTAAGTTCACTTTGTCAGGATGCACTTTTCAATACATATGGGCCTCTCGGGGTTCCCTTCCTCAAGTTCAGAGCCCTCATCTCAAATACAAGTTCACTTGATCGGGATGCACCTTTCAACACTTCTTCTTCTTCTGTGGTGATGTCAGAGACTTTCGAAAGCGCTGGACTTTTTGCTGCTCCCCTGTGTGACCACTCTGACTTCCACCCCCTCTTTTCAATTTAAAACTTTCTTCTGCCACCTTTCCCTTCTTGTGGCTTTTCCACTCTACTCTTATTCCTCTTTAACTTTCCTTTACTTTTACTTGTGCACCTATGCACCCCTTTCCACTGGTTCCTCATTTCCTGTGCACACTTGCACCTTCTTTCAATGTCTTTAGTTTATTTTGGTTGCCTCGCACCCCTTTGCTGGTTTCTGGGGCTATCTCGGCCCCTCTCCTGTTTGTGGGTCTCTCACCCTCTTTCTGGCTTTCAGGCTTCTCGCGCCACTTTCCCAGGGGAATGAACACTGGCCTGGATACTGCCAACAGCACGCCTCACTCCAGCTCCCTGAGGACACAGCTCCCTCGCCAAACTGCAATCCTCCAGACGCACTGGGTCAGTGTCTCAGCATTCTGGTCTCCTCCATCTCTTCCAGGCTTCCATGTTCCAACCAGCAACCCGAGCTCGCTCACAGCTTCTGGCAGAACCACACCACAGTTGTGGGAAAGGGCCTGACCTTGCCTGACTCCATTAGTGGGACAGCCTGATGCTGTTGGGTAGGAGGCCTCTCTTAGTATCCCCTTGCTATTCCTATGGGTAATCCTCATTGCTCATGCTCGCCTCTTCCACGTTCCAGTACTTGTTGGAAACGGGGAGGGGGAGATGGGATGACCGTGGAAATAACCATAAAGGCTGAGGGAGAGCTGGGTTGGTGTACAATTAGGAAAGGGGAATGCCATGTCTCCCCCTTGGGTATTCTCCTCCCAATCCCTTGTGACCCTCCACTCTGGTAATCCTCCCTTGCTTGTTCACCCCCAGGTTCAGGATCGAAAGCAATGGCCCTTCCCTGGCCACCTGAATGGAAAATCCTGGGGGAGTAGGTCAGCGAATACCGCTGGGTTTCTCACAGAAGCCAGACTGCTTTGCTATACCTACTGCTTTAGAGATTTCGGTCTGTTTTTTCATTGGAAACCCTGTCTTGCAATTAGGTTAGATTGTTTTATATCCCTCACCAGAGGGTTGTTTTTCCCAAACATTTTATTTGTTTTTTCTGATTTTACAGTTCACTGCCTTTGCCGATTATGGTGTTGGATATGTGGAACTTGTTTTCTTTGATAAATTGCTTTCTAAGGAGACTGCAGTGTCCTCAGTAATGCCGCTTCTGAAGCACTCATAGAGCTTTAGGGGCGGGGTACAGATAGCGCAGTTTACCTCAGATCTTTTTAACCTGCTGGCGGTTTATTGGAAACATATGCACACAGGGCAGGATCAGTGAGGGGAAGAGCTGCCTGGACACCGTTAAGGGACATCTGAAGGAGCTTGACATAAGCAGTGTATCAAAAGCGCTCGATCCTATATAATTGTACTATCACAGCCCTGTTGACAAATTGGACCATGCTTGGGTTTGGACCAGAATTGATGGACTCCTGGAGTTGGCAAGGATAGCACAGCGAGTAGAGTGCTCGCTTTAACTTCTGTGCAGAGCCTGCTGACACCGGTTCGAATCCCGGCAGGGCCAAACTCAGCATTTCATCATTCTGAGGTTGATAAATGAGCACCACACACCGTGGGTAATAATAAGCAGTGCTCAGATGTCTGAGGGTTCATAGCGCTATATAAATGCTAAATTATTATTCTTAAGTATCAAGATAACCTACAATAGTAAGAATTGTCTACCTTGACAAGTGACTTTTACTAACATTAATTTCTTTACTGCCATTAAGCTGAGGTCACAAACACTTTGCAGTGTCTGTCTAGCAGTACTGTGCTGTGCAATGACCTAGGATTCACACTCAAATGTGCTGCGCTACTTGTATGTATTATGCACAACAACCACCTTCATTGGATTATATAACATTTAATATACAGCACTTGCATTTAGCTATAGAACATGTTTCATGCACTTGTTTTTTTTAACTTTGTTAAAAATATAATGAATATTGCTATTCTAGTCAGGAACTTAAAGGTATTGTTCGTTTTCCGCACAGCTCATTCAAACCAGAAGTCTGAAGCTGGTTATCCTGACTATTTTTGCAAATGGCAAGGCCTGCCTTATTCGGAATGCAGCTGGGAGGATGGTGCACTGCTTTCGAAGAAGTTCCAAGCTCGAATTGATGAATATTTCTGCAGGAATCAATCCAAAATGATTCCTTCAAAGGAATGCAAAGTAAGTGCAAATTTGTCCATTGCATTAGGTGGTGAACATCATTAAATTCTATTTTTCTGTTTTTAAAGTGAAAATGTATTTAAAAAAAACATTCTTTCGCAAACAATGTTTTCTTGGATGTGGCCATCTTATCTTTGTCCTTCAGCCTATACAGTACACCCATCTTTGCTTTGCACACTGTTAGATGATATTTACTTTTTGAGTTCTGCTTTCAGACATGTTTTCTGACACTTTCTGTGCAGTGTTCCTGGAAGCTCCTTGAGCTTTCCTTGTTATTTTACCTGTGTTAACTAGAGTTACCAGGGCAGGCTGGGGACACCCCTTTTGTCCCTCCTGTATATTAATTTGTGAGAACAGCACACCACACCTTATGATGTTTCCCTTTTCTCACTATTCTAGTACACTTTAGTTTCTGTTATGAGTTTGTCTGCCACCAACAGTTACAAGTGTACTTTTTGGTGGCAGTGTACCTTTTTGCTCGACTTTTTGTGGACTTCTACCGTAGGCTGTCTTCAAAAGCTGTAGTAGGGACACAGGGTTCAGCGTTTGCCTAAAACGGTGGCTGTACTTTTTCAAGCCCTGTTCATGATGACTTGTTTGTACTTTAACCTTCTACTTTCATGGGTGGGGCAGGTATTGATGGTCTTTTGTCTTTGGCAGGCTTCTCTTCGAAAGCCCACCAATGCTCTTGAGTGACTGAAAGGGGGGAAGGTAACCGAAAAGCCCCATGCTTTTGTCCTGCAGTGTGCCTGCCTGGAACCAGTTTGAACTGGGAAGCTGTCTGTCCCCTGTACAGCCACACCCCAGATTTGCATGAAAGGCTTGAATGGTGATTGGTGGGCTCAGCAAGGGTTCCTGCATAAAAGACGAGGAATCTGGAGCTGAGGCTGTCGACCAGTGAAATGAAGATCCCAAAAGGAATTCATAGGACAACGTCCCAGCAACTTCCAAGCGACCGCCAGAACCGTTGAGTGACTGCTAAACACATGACCATGAATTCCGAGCGGCAGGGAAGATCTCTTGAAGACTACTTCCTCCGCTGGACTGGTGGACTGTTTGGTAGGATTTTCATAGCAATGAGAAATCTCCCTGACCCAGTGTCAACCCCAGAACCTTTGCTTTTACTGGTGGATTATTTTTCCTTATACCTTTTTCCAGACTCTCAGAATCTTTTATTCTTTTTATGGGTGTGATTTTTAAGACTCTCCATAGTCTTTTAAAAGTAATCCTCTTTCACAACATTTTGGCATTAAGTGGTTGTTGTTGCTGGATTGCCCTAGAGGCTTCACTTTTAACTTTCTCTGGCTAACCTTGTGAGAACTAGAGTTCCCAAGGGTCGAAAGGATCTTTGGATCACTTTTACATTCTATTAGGTGAGACCAGCACCCCCTGTCGGGGAGAAGTTTCATAAATGTGCCAATTCCCTTCACCTTAGAGACCCCCAGCAACTTTGCTGGATTTTGAGGACTTGATTTTTTTTACCTGGAGAGTGTGATCCTTTTTTCTCCACACATGTATTTTGAATGTGTTTTACTCTTGTGATCTTTGATTGAGTTTTAGACCACTCCATAGGCATCATCTTTTCATTTGTGTCACACAGCACCCTCAGTGCAGTGAAACGGGGAAGCCTTTTAGGCTGTCTCGAGGTTTAAATGCCTTCTCTGGGATAAACTACTGTTTCCCAGAGAAAGTTAAGTGAAATTGAAGTTACTAGTCTTTCCAAATTCTTAGACCCAGCACACACCATCTTACAGTAGAGTGCTGGAGGGGTTACTTAAAATCCCCTGTGTCTAGAAACTCATGTAGCAACCACATGCTACCCTTTCCTCTCAAAATGGTTGGTGGCAGTGGTTTTACAACAAGCTACCATGATTTTTCCCAACCATGAACACTGGTAGTGTTAAATCGGTATCAGGTAATATTATCCCCACCAATTATATCGCCATATATATGGTTGTGGGGTAAGGCCATAGGCGATATTATTGGTGGGGATAATTTATGGGGTAAATGAGACCTGGGATTGCGGGGGTGTCCCACCGCAGGTTCCATGGCTTAATATTTCTGCGGTGATATTAACACATGGAATGTTAAATCGTGGGAGCCATGTTTTTCAAGATGGCGTCTGAGCCCCCTTTGTTTAAACAGGGCCCAGTCTTCTTTTTTTGCTGTTTATTTTTGGAAAGTTCCTTCTAGAGTTTGTCTGTGCGATAAACAAGGTTTGGTCCGTTTGTTCCTACACCTTTGGCGGGCTTCAGGACTGAAGACTGCCACTGGTGCCTGCGTGTCTGGGGTGGGCAGGAAGTGAGGGAGGTGCCTGTGCTTTGTCTCCTAGGAGACCCAAATGCACTCTGGTGTGATAGGCTGGCTGACTGTCCGGCAAGGACAGCCACCATGCTGGGTGAGTGGCAGCTAGGCTGGAATGAATGGGAGGAAACTGGATAAAAGGCAAGTCTCTTGGCTTGGAAGGCTGAGTCGACCACTGGAACGAAAGAATCGAAGATGAGCTGGAAGAGGACGGCAGCTGCAACTCCTGGGCCGTTGGTTTGCCCGGTGAAGCCCTGCTGCAGGCCCGAATCGCCAAGTTCTTCTTGACAGAGAAGCCCTTCAAGGACGACTTCTCCCTTTGAGTTGATGGGACCAATCAACTCGTAAGCCACCTGGATACCATTCTCGGAGCTGGTTGTATTTTCCTCAGAGTGCTGCAGGCAACCGAATAACCCGGGAGAGGGACGCCAGTTTGTGTGCTTGACTACAGCTACCTTAATTGTAGAATTGCCCTTTGCCAGCTTTTTGACCAGTCCCTGTGCAGTGCAAGAGTACCTTGACGTTCTCCCTCTTGTCTCCACGACTGAGGCTCAGCAACAGCGAGATCTGCAGGAACTGCCAGGAACAGACTTCTTCAGCTGCATCTTTTTCTTCATTGTAAGATACTGTGAAAACCCGACCGAGAGAACTTACACCACTGCGAAAGTGCTTGAAACTTTGGCAACTTGCAGGCCTAGTCAGCTTGTGACCCAACATATGAATCTTTCTTTTACAAACAACTACTGAGAACTTTGGAAAATACTTTTCAGTTTAACTCCCAGAACTGCTTTATCCTATACAAGACTTTAGCCCACTGATTTTGGCCTAACCTATTGCATTGAATCAACTCCTCTGGTGAACTCAAACTATTTGCACTGTTTAAGAGTAATTGTAATATTCGTTTTATTAACCTATGCCATTTTGCTCCTACTTCAAATGCTCTGAATAACCATTTTGCTCCTTCTTCAAAGTAGTTTAAATGTCTCAGAACCTGATGGTGTCAAGTACTGAAGTATATTTTTGTGTGATATAGATTGCCTCTTGAGTAAAAGAGTCTATTTGAATACTTGTAATTATAGACCTCTGCGTAACACCCTTACAGCTCACATTCCCTTCTTGAGATAAGCCTGGCTGCTCAGCAACACTACCACAAATCTTTGCAGTACAGACTTATACCAAAGTTTGGTTTTGCTTACATATGTAGTCCTAGTTGTGTGTAGTGGTCCCAAAGGGTACTGCATACAAACTTTGCCTAACACCCCCCACCCACCCCCCAACCTTATGTGGCGTGCTGGAGGGATGCAATGTATCCCCTTTCTCATTTTAAATGTAACATTCATGTAACAAGGACAAACTTAACTTTAATGACTGGTGGCAGTGAACCTTTTCATTAATTCGGTGCACCTCTACTGCGGGCTGTTTCCACAGCCCCAGGTAAAGGCATCCATGGGTGCTAAGTTTACCAATATGGCCACTGCTTTTCTTTTTTTGTTGCCAATTTAGTATCCCTTGTCCTTTTCTTGTTCCTTCCCCTGACAACCAGGGCGGGAAATTCCTTTGTGTTATTTTTATCTTTGGCTGGAGTCCTGCTCAGGCTCCAGTGTGTCTGTGAAGGTACGAAGCAAGGGAGGAGTCCAAAACTCTGCAGCCCTGTGTCTTCTAGCCGGAGTGTGAGAATCCAGTTGGAACTGTGAGGCTGGCTGTCTTGAGATGATTTCCAGCGACCGGAGAGCCTGCTGTTTTACCGGAGCCTGCTGTAGCCCTTCCTTCCAATCAATCTGGGAACTCTGAAAACGACGACCCCGAGCCTGGTGAGTACCACTATACTCAAGAAGACCTGCATTTTGAGCTATCCCACGTTGTGCTGCGACCTTAGGGGTATACATTACCCCAATACCGTGGGACCTCAAGCCAGTGTGTGGTGCACGGTTTTCCAAATTCCAAATCTCGCTAAAACTTCGTGGTCATCCTGCTGGATCGCTAGAGGCACGATTCCAATCCAACATGTCCCCTTACCAGAGTGCTGGGCCTTGTAAACGACAAGAATCTGACCAGCGATATTCTGTCATCTGTGCTCCTGATAAAGGTGCTAAATCCACAGAGCTGCCTCCAGTGGTGAGGAAAACCTTGCCTAGAGCCTTCCCTGTGATCCTTTGCTGCAGAAGTCTGTCCAGTGTCCTGACTTCTGTATTTTTAAAGAAGGAATTCGATGACCAGTTTTTTTTTTTGGTTGTAGATCCTGAAGTACTGTGCTAGCTTGGGTATTTATTTACCTTATGTCTCTAGTGGTGTTTTCTGTGATTGGAAGGCCTCTCGTCCAGTGCACCCAGGCCCCTCCTAGACTCCCACTAGGGTGTCTTCTGTGAAGCCACTGGACCCCAACTAACTCTAAAGTACTAAATGTAACAGTCTTTCTTAGGAACTGTGACTTTTGCTACTTAACCTATCCTGACCTGCCTAGTGACCCCCCACCCCCGTTCTGCAACTGAGAACACTCATGCTCCAAGAATAAGGGAAATACTTCTAAGGATTTGGCCTTTTGCCTAGAAAAGACAATACATGTTTAAAAGTTACTTACTTGAAAAAGAAGTTGGTTGGTAAATGTAATTCTGAGAGTGAACAGTTACAAAAGTTATTGCTTAACCTTAGTAATGTTCTGCCATTCTGAAAAGTATATGTAACATCTTTCAATTCTTAGAAACTGTTTCACCATTCTAATAGAAAGTACATTTAAGGTTATTTCACTCACCTGTAAGTTGGCTGTGACTCTTTCCCAAAAGTAATGCTGTTGGCTTCACGAACTATTTCCTTCAGAGAATAGGTGTGTACTTTTCCCAACTGGTTCTTGCTTTCCCTGACTTGCTTAGCCTGTCAAGAATAAGTCTGCATTAGTTTTTACCTACCTAGAATAACTCTTGAGTCATTCATGACGTGTAACACTGGGTTTTGCTTTCCCTTGTCTGTTGTAGACAGACGCAAACAGTCTTAAGTTTATACTGGCCTTTAAGTTGCTGATAGCTCCTGTAAAAGTCTATAGGTTTTATTTGTCTTGAGTATACTTGTGTTATCCTAAACTAAGTTATTGCTTCCCTTTAGTCTGTGAACTGAAAAGCAACTGTAATTGAATATTACATCAAAAGGTTTACTTACCTTGAGTAGAGCTGTGAGTTATCACAAAAGAAGTTATAGGGTTTTACTGTAACTAAAATAAGTGTTCCACTATTTACAAACAGTATATTTTCCAGTTAGTTTACTAAGTGAATTCTTGCTGAGCCTCATGGTAGAACTGCTTGGGTCTACTACCCTTATATTACTGAAAGTAATCTAAAATGTAACTATTGGTTTGAATTCCCTAGAACTCCGGTTAGGATTTCCAAATGAAGGTACACAGACCAAAGTATATAACCTTAAGTATAGTGTTGTGTTTTTCTATAATGAATGTATATGATCTGTGATAGTACTTGTTTCCCCCAAGATTTATCTGGGCCTTCTTGTATTTAAATTACACCTTTATTTTTACAATACATCATGTTTCAGTGTTTCTTTGGACCATTTGTATTAGTTTCATTTGTGCTGATTCTACAGCCCTCTCTCCCTCCTTAGATAAGCCTGGCTGCTCTCTCTACACTATGAACTCAGGTGGTACAGCCTTATACTAAGAGTGGAATTTAGTACTGCCTCAGCTGAATGGTTTTATTAAGCCCTTAAGTGAAATTTAGAAAAAGTGTCCTAACAACCATTCTACTTGAAAGTAGACTGAAGGTTGTTACCTGTGAATTAGGTTCCCCTCTTCCCAAAAGTAATGCTGTTGGGTTCATTTTATTATTCCTTTTAGGATAATTGTAGGAGTTCCCCCAATTGGATCTTGCTTCCCCTGACTTGCTGTTAGCCTGTACAGAATAAGACTGTTAACGTTCTACTTAACATTTAGGTTGCTTTTAGCTAGTTATAAAGTGTGACTGCACCAATTCTTTGCCAATCTAACTCTACTTATAAAGTGTGACTGCACCAATTCTTTGCCAATCTAACTCTTTCAATCTTGTACCTTGAAACACATTGTGTATACATACCCAATAAATAAAATAAATGACATGCAAACCTGAAGAAACTGTCATAGATGCTTCTGTCTGCTGCTTTCCTGCCTCTTTCCTCTCCAGCCCTTGATCACTGCACCACCCGTAACCCCCCCCATTCCCCTTGACTATGTGATACTCTTTTAGTATAGGGTTGGACTTTTAAAGAATAGTTGGCAGAGGTTAACTAAAGTTGCAAGAGTTGATCTAAGTTTGCTTATTAGTATCAGTAGTTTTCTCTAACTTTTGTGTTGCTTTACATTTCATTTAAAGTGTGCTACCTATTATTCTACTGTGATATTTTGCTGTTTGAATAGTACTCACCTGACTTATTTCTAAAGCCTTAGTGTGTATAAAATATATTACTATTTCTATATAACTGCTAGTGTGTCAGTGTTTCTATGAACTGATAGTATCCTCTAACTTTGTTTGTTTTATTCATTTATAATACACACCAAACCCGAAGGTAACCGG
Source organism: Ambystoma mexicanum (assembly GCF_040938575.1). Classification (NCBI taxonomy): domain Eukaryota; kingdom Metazoa; phylum Chordata; class Amphibia; order Caudata; family Ambystomatidae; genus Ambystoma; species Ambystoma mexicanum. The sequence continues at coordinate 803,268,166 of NC_090935.1, read as the reverse complement.
GCGCAACCGTACATAATATGCGAAGCTTACATGGTTAAAGATAGTAATATACAGGCAGTAGGAGTTACATATTTATATATAACAATATACAGGCAGTTACATAGCATGGCAGATATAGCATTTAGTTGTTAGCAGACTACAGCAAATTAATATAGCTAGATCTAAATTTGAGGCAAGATTGCTCAACACGTAAAGGGTATGGCAATGACTTCCATATTTGTGCTGCTTGGACGGGGAAGCTGGCACCTTGGCCAGTTTGAATCTCGGGATAAGGCTGTTGACATTAGGGATTCTTGAGGGTCTAGAGGAACTTCTCTTTAGGAATCTATCCGTAAGATAGGAGGGTGCCACATTGTTCAAAGCTTTAAAGTGAGTAGTGCGACTTTTAAAAGGATTTTATTTTGGGTAGACAGCCAGTTTTTGCGCCTCATCTTGGATATATGTGATCTTTTGGGTATGCCGAGAGCTGTTCTCAGGGCATTAATTAGCAGGATTTGAATTCTGTGGGGGATAGCTTTGTTGGCACCCATGTGTTGTAAGGCATTGCAATAATCGAGCCTATACAAAATAAGGGCTCTAGCTAAGATAATGAAATTGTCCTCTGAGATGAAGTGTTTACCTGCTCTAATTAGCTTACAGGTGTACGCTGTGGTTGATGCTAATGACTTGACCTGTTTATCAAAGGAGAGGGTGGCATCCAGATAAAAACCAAGTGTCTTCGCCTCCTTGGCTACCTTGATAATATTGCCGTCAATCTCAAAAGAGGAGTACTATTGGCCTAATTTCTTGAGGTTGGGATGGGTACGCAAGATGATTAGTTCTGTTTTTATCATTCATGCATAGACCGTGGGTTGCCATCCATGCCTGGATGATGAGATGCACCCTATTTACCAAGGCCAAAGTACTCTCATTACAGCCCTTCTCCCTCCTAGACTAAGTCTGGATGCTCAGCCATTGCTACCAAACCTTTGGGTAGTTCAGGCTGAACCTAAGGGCTACAACCCTGTCACCTAAGGTGGGCTGTTCCAAGTTCTCTCACCAACAGTAACTTGTATAAAACTCCATAACACATACCCAATTTTGAACCACAGATGGGTATTTCAAGGCAAATATTAATCTACATTTAATGTCCTTTATAA